>NC_143556.1:9413928-9727857 GCF_054136105.1 Typopeltis vanoorti
TTCCTGAATAAAAATGAATATTCTGTGAATTACAAAACGTTGTTGATCTACAACAAAATACCAGCGTACGTGAGATTGATAAGACAGAAGAACCGCTGATACTAAAAAAAACTAATGAATGTAGGATTCCTGAAAGTGTGGATAATTCCGATAATAATCGGATGTCTCAGTAAACAAAATAAAATTCTTGGAGAACGGAACGAAATATACACAAACCAGAGAAATACACATAACATGGGCAACGTGTTTACGAGATGATCTGCTGCTCTATCAAACCAATGGGAAAGGAAAGATTAGCAAAACAAGTGTTCTCTGCCAGGTTTATGGAAGAATGCACTTTCTTTCTCGATCATAAGTTTTTTTTTTTTAATTTTGCCATCATAACGTCACTTATTCATGTTTCGAATTTATAGGATCGTGCTATTCACTCTACCCAGCAACTTATAGGACTCACATATCAAAAATGATAATTATTAATTATCTTTTACCATTAATGAAAGTGTTTCTATTCACACTAATTCTTTGCTCTCCCCACATGTCTTATAAATGATGGTTCACATATTTTCATCTTTGAGTATTTCAAATATACCAACCAAATACAGCATTCTCCTTCATTGTTTTCTAATCAATCCTAAAACAGATCGTTCCCCCGCTCTACGCAGAAGTATTCAAAGTTATCCTGCAATTAATTGCATCGGACCAATTAAGATGAGTGCTGATGCGCTATGCCCTCTCAAAACTTTTATACATCGATAAAATGCAATCACACGGTCATGGGCTTCCGCAGAGGGGGGGGGGGGACAAATGAGGCACGTTCTCCAAGGATCGAGTAAAAAATTTCACAAATTATAATCGTAAAAGTTATTGAGATATGTAATCTTACACCCTCGACCCTGGGAGCGCTTTGTCTGTCTTAAAATTTTATTATGGGTTGGCCTGTTTCGACCCACGGTGGGGTAGCCATAGAACACGTGTTTTATTGCAGCAGTAAAAGACGTGTTCCTGTTTTTGGTTTATCCTTTTCTGTTTTTGGTTCATCTTTTCACAAATGAGGCATGATCTGATTTGTGAAAAATATGTTCATTACTGTTTGTGAACAGAACCACTTCGTTTTTTTCTCTCTCTGTCTCTTGTGAGTCACTGAGCGAAGTGTGAATTGTAAATTTATACAAAGTTAAACAGAAAAATACATTTTTAAAAGGTAAGTGTACATAATTTAATATTATTTTACGTGTTAGTTTATGATTTTTTTTGCTTTTAAACGGAAATAATTTAATTTAGGATTTCGGAATTAATTAGTTGATTTTTAGCTAAATATGCCGGTCAATTTTTTTTATAAATGAAATTGTGCTAAAAACTGTATTAATTCTGAATACTTTTTTTCCAAGAATTAAAGATCATTAAAATCGATGCAAAATGAAAAGAATGTATTTCTAGTTTACATCGACAAATAATTACATAAAAAAATGCTAAAAGACGTTTATTGATGTAATTATTTAATTAAATCAATAATTATAAAAATTTATTGATGTAATTATTTGTCTCCAAGCTTTTTCTTCTCCCTGGAAAATTTTCTGCGGACGCACGGTCATGCATACGATCAAATTGACTCACGCACACATACCTATATATAGCGAAGCTAATCTGAAAATCTCAAGTCTTTTATTTTTGCTGAAAAATATCCGTTTAGGCTCAGTGAATCTGCGTCCATGTCACGCATTCGACATGTCAATGAGGCTTTCGTCTTATCGTACGAATAACTAATTAAGTTTCCTTTCCACCCCATTAAGCGTGGGTCGTTTATTTACTTTTAGTCAGGAAAAAGATGGGATCAAGGACTGTCTGTGTCTTGAGGGCCTTTAGTTTAAACGAGCGAGAATTGTCTTCAAGTGTCGTTGATTTGAACTAGAATTTAAATTATTTATCTGAAATTATAGTCAGAAACTTAACTTAGAGAAAAGCTTGGTACCAGGATTAAATTCGTTACATTTTAATTAAGCGGAATAATATTTTAACGCCCAGTCCGTTTTAATTTTCGAGTTTTAGTAGATGAAACAAACGATCGTTGCCATCAAAATTGGGAATTCAAGTGCCGTGAATTTCTGATGTTTTTTGACTTGCCACCCTCGAAGGCTATGAACTTTTACGGAAGTGAGTGGAAGGATTTCTGATCAGGTTTACGAAGTAACTGCCGAGGCTACCTTTACGAATGTATTTCGGGTGTTTCTTTTTCCGGGTTTCTATTTTCCAGAGCTAAAACCATTATACTTTAGGATGCTTTTGCTCTTCGCGACATTAAACAGGAAAGAATAAAGAGAATATACACAGTATTCAAAGAATCTCTTCTGGCAATATGCTTCAAGACATGCCACATTATGAACGTTAAATTTGCATTAACATTGGTAATATGCAAGTTGCTCACTTCACAACATTTAGGAGGTCCTTAAAATTGTCTTGATAGGTGGATGTACTAAATACGTTCAAAGATGCAGTACAAAATGTGGTTTGTTCATTTTCAAAAAGTTGTTTAGGGCTAAAGCAGTGTTTCTCAACATTTTTTTGGATCCTACCCCACCCCAACGCCTCGAATATTTTGATGCCCCCCCTCAACGACTTGTGAGTGTTTTGAGTATATCAGTGACTGCGGTGACGAACGCAACATCATTTTCTAATTGCCCCACGTTGAGAAACACTGGGCTAAAGGACTGAAAATAACATAGTGGGACTAATTTTGCTTTATATCCACTCATCAATAGTATGTCTCATTAGAGTTTCAATTTTTGGAAAAAGTGGGGAGGAAAAAAATACTCGGAAGTCCTAAAACAGATGGGCTTAGCTTGAAAAAATTAGTCAGCCTGAAAATGCAAATAAGGAATAAAAAAAAGTGTATATTTTGAGCAATAAAACTGCAGTAAAAATCAGAAATTGTGGAAATAAGCTAACCCTGCTATCAGAGCTTTTAAGATTAAGAAGAAAAAAAGCGATCCCGGAAACTCGGGTTTTTCATCCCGCGTACAGACAAATCGGCCTTCAGAACACACGCAATTTACAGACAATAAATACTGTTGTTGGTGATGATGGGCGATAGATGGCGTTGATGGTGTCGTAGTTGGAGAATTAAATAGTAGTGGAGAGGATGAGATGTATTTAGCGAAGTACAGTAGAATGCCCTCCCACGATGAGTCTTTGGACTACCTGGAGGCAGTGGCGCACCCAGAGAGTGCGGGGCCCTGGCACACCCCTGGGTGCGACACTAGGGAAAAAACTAGAAAATTTTCCAAAAATCTTTTCCTAATTAAAATTCATTTTTTCATTTATTTTGTGTCGTGTCTTCTATTTCTATACGACTTATGAATTAGTGGTCATATAAGGTTGTTACGCCCTATTAGCTCTCGGAAATCATGGCCGCTGTGAACGCAAGGAGAACGAAGTAGAGCTCGGGCGGATCGAGTGCTACTTCGTTTGCCCGAGCCGATCACGAGTTTCATGTATTGGCGATCACTGCAAATGCTCAGTCATAGTTCGTATGCAATGCGTAGTGTCTATTTTCAAATCGTCTACTCAACTCGGCCCCCCCCCCCCACCAAGATTAAATCGTTAGTGCTCTCCCCCCTCCCACAAGATTAAATCCGGAGGTGCACCACTGCCCAGAGGTGTCACGTAATAATAATAATAATAATAATAATAATAACAATATAGTACAAAACATCATATTGAATCCCCTTAGACAATCGTTCGTGATTGCATCACGTGAGTTCAATTCCTGAAAACAGATACGCAGAAGAATTACATCCTTCATACGAAAGAACACCATGTGATGCAATATTATTCCATGGACCAATGACTCGCATTAATGTCTAAGGAAAGAATGACTTGCATTTCAACTTACGACATTCAACCACGCCTCCAGTGAAATTCATGAGGCAATTTAGGATTCTAACAACAGATCGAGTTATCTGCTGTTTCAACATATTTAGTTTATTTAAAGGTTTGAATTATATAAGAAAATAACAAAAACAATCCACTTTCCCTTTGAAGGATGCCCACTTAAGTAGTTCATACTCAGCCCTTGCAGCGCTCGGCTCAGCAAGGGCTGAGTTACATAACAATTTTTTGCGCTTTTCTACACTTCTACTATTTCAGCTAAACAAACAAGGAAAACGGTGTTGTTGATGCCATTTGACGGATGTTTGACAAATTTCCGTCCTACAGATTTAAATCTGATGATCGCTGTGGAGTGCAGAAAATGTTGTCACAAAATTGGCACAGCCACCTACACGAAAACTGTAACACACCCTTCACTTCCAGTTTGGGGACTGCACGCACGACGATCTGCGCACCTCTGGAGCAGCTGTCTGAACTCATAGACAGCGGCAGTAAGTGACGCAATAAGAATGAAATAACACAAAGAAGGGGGGGGGGGGCGATCAGGTGAGCTCAGCGAAAGCTCCGAGGGTCTGAACAAACATTTTATTATTTTATTTTATTTTATATTGCAGGCGTCTTAAAATATTGCAGCCACGCAATTAGCCAGCTGCTTCGAATTATTGACATCATTGCCACTATTAAATCCTACTAGTATAAAGGTTTATTATTATTATTATTATTATTATTATTATTATTATTATTACAATAACTAAACACTTTACAGGAAATAAAATAAAAACCTATCAACTTCCTTCACTGATTGCATTTCGGTGTGTTCACGCAATGTGTTCTGCGGCTAGTTTGCCTGTTCGGATTTCAGATGAACAACCCTGACATCTATGTATTAGACCAGACTGGTAATTCGCTTCAATGATTAAAAAATGAAATAATTATCAGTTACAAAAAAAAAGAAGTTGTATTTGTAAAACTCATAAAAACAGCCGAAACTGAAGTACTAAAGAAATAAAAAAGGTAAAAATGCATAAAAATATCAAAGTACTTTTTTTAAAAAAAATAAAAGTTATTTAACGAACTTTGTTTTCTCTTCAAAGTATCTTCGCATCTCTCTCTATGTGATCATGAGAATGATTTAATCATCAATAGCTAATTATCAATTCATCTAAGTTATTATTAAAATCAAGCTGAAAATTTCCGCCCTAGGCTTAAAACTACGTCCTTTTAAACGAATGCAGGGCGATCGGGTGTTTTGTAAGTAAAACATGTATCTGTTTACTTCGTCACGCTTGTGCGCATTTCCAAATCATTCCACTTGCGACACTCGTGCAGACGCCCTTTAAATTTATTTTTAACTTGCATGCGAGATTGTTTCAAAACATGGTAAACAGGTGAGATGTTTACAAGACAGCGAGGAGTACAAATAAAATCGCTGGTTTTTCAAACATATTATTAGTATTTATTAGTTGTTGTTTTTTTTAAATAATTCTTCAAAAGCTTTCTCTAAATTTTAATTTCATCGTATTTTTCAATATTTCATTCGTAAACTACTGTCATTATTATCTGATATTAAATTTAAAAATATAATCATCAACAACTAGTTATTCCTACTAAGGAAGAAGTGGAGGAATTTTTCGGGTCATGAGAAGGCAGCTGAAGTTGGTCCTAAACAGTAGAGGATGAAATAAATACAAGACAAATGGTTTGGAAAAATTTGGAGAAAAGAGCAAAGCTAATAAAATGACCAGTATCTGCTGCATTTCTGTTCAGGACACGGACCAGTCATTACTAAGATCACGTTCCAACATAAAGATGCACTCACATTCACGTAGAGAGAAGACAACACAAGAAATAAGAAAAGCCTTATGGAGTATGCGATTGTTGGTAGTGATATGGCCGAGTCGTCAACGGATTTGCTCTCCAGTCAAAAGGCTGCGGGTTCAAATCCAGTCGTGGGCGTGGATGTTTGTGATTGTCTGTGAAAATATTAGCGGTGGTGGTCGGCGGTAGATGGCGTTCGTGTAGATGATGACGGTAGTTGCGGTTGGTGGAGTGGTATAGGCAGAGAACTGTGGAGTGGGTGCCCTCCCTCGATGAGTCTTTGGACTCCCTGGAGGTGTTATGTAATAATAATAATATCTGCACACGGGCTCAGGACAGAAAAGTGTACACGGGATTTGGAATAAGAGCTGATCACCATTTGGACGTGATCAGAATAAAACTGAATATCGTGTTGAAAAGAGAGTTTTTAAAAAAATAATCTCAAAGTCGAGCAGCTTTCGGATGTGAACTAAAACACTCAAACATTACTGAAGAAAAAATGAAATAATCTGAAAACAAGATTCGAGCCTTGAAGAGTCAGCGGCAAATCCTGAAGAAAATATTGACTGATTCAGACACAGGGGCAAGTGGAGCAACAAGCGAAAAAGTGAAAGTAACTAAACATAAGTGGTGGGAAGGTTTTGTTAAAAATACAGAAGATAACCATCAGGAAGGCGGCAAAATATTCTGGGGTTGTTGATAAGGTTTCGATTGAGTTTAAAATAAAGTTTAAACTGCTTAAAAGTCGCTTATTTTTTCGTTTACTTTTGAAAGTATATAAAAAGTAAGAAAAACTTAAGGGGGAAAATGATAAAAAAGCGCTTAGAATTTTAAACCGAATCTTTGGCTACCCGTTGCTTAGAAGTCATATTTTATTAGTGACTCACTGGATGAGTGCAAAAATTACCTCGCGAAGTCCTGCGACATTTATATCATCACGTGTAAATGAAGGGGCAAATTCTCCATGCTTGCTGCGCAAGCTCATTAATTGGGAAAGAAGTCATATTTATTACTTAATAAATGCATGCATTTATAAGCATTCCATTTAGGCTTTTATTTTTGTAGACGTCTTAAGCTTGCGCAGCAATAATTGAGCTTTGCATATCGAAGGCAGATGCTTGCTCGTCTAGTCAAAGCTACCTTGGCTTGCTCTATTGTAGTAGCTTCCAGGTCCTCGCAGCAGCACTGTGATTTCATGCGCGCGCATAGCCATTTCACGTCGTCTCACTCTTTTGTTTAAACACAAGCCATACGCAGTTAACGTAGCTCTAGCCAGTGAGCTTCAGCAGCTTTTACAAGTGTGCGTCAAAATGAAGTTACAACCAAAATGTGCGTCAAAATGAAGTTACAACTTTTTATGACGATGTTATTGACCACTTCATAAAGAAGAACCGGAGGGTAGAATTTGTATTCAAGTAGCTAAATTGAAAAAGATAGAATATCATTTGTAAAATAAATGTTGTATTTGTATGATTAAATGCACATAAATTTATAAATACATAATTATAAATAGTCAGTAATTTATTATTCCGCTAATCAGACTTCAATCAAACCTCTCACTCCATGAATGCCAACAAGACCAACATTCGCCCCTGGTGTAATGCCCTCATATGGAATCAAGTTATTGTTCAAGGCAGTTGTCCCCCCCCCCCCCCCGCAAGCAAAACCAAACGCCTCAGAAGTATTTATTAAAGCAACATAAAGTCTGTGGGAGCTGAACATGGAATCTGTGCATTTGGGATAAAATAACATTAACAGTTGTACATTATCCATTTACTTGGAACGAAACGAATGATAGTAGTAGGGAAGGCGCTTTGAACAAGATCAAGATAAGATAAGGAATCGTGACGTGATTGGTTGTTCATTTGATGACATCATTGCGGGCGTGACGTTATGAGATTGGAATGTTAGGAATTTCCCTGGGGGCATATGTATGTGTGACGTCCGTTGTTTGTTTAGTTCGCGTATGGAACTATGGGTGATCATTAGAGATAAGGAATCGTGTCGTGATTGGTGCTGCACCTCTGACAAGATCAAGATAAGATAAGGAATCGTGACGTGGGTGTGTGTTGTTATGAGATGTAGATAAGTCATTCGTTAGTTGTAAATAAGTGGCATTATTGTTTTGAATGGAAAAGGGAGATATATTAGTGGATAAGGAATCGTGTCGTGATCGGTGGGGCACTTTTAACCAGATCAAGATAAGATAACGAATCGTGACGTGGATGTGTGTTGTTATAGAGTTTGGAATGTTTGGAATTTCGCTGGGGCCCTCGTCTGTTAGGGACATCACGTGGTGTGTTTGGTTAATTTATTGCATTGTGGGTGATATTTAGAGATAAGAATCGTGAAGTTATGTGTTTGGAATTTCTGGGGAACATATGTCTCTCTGTGATATCACATGATGTTTTGGTTTGGCTATGGAATTGTGGGAGATGTTTTCGAGATAAGATATCTTGCAATTTTACCAGGATGACACACATCCGTCATGGTCGTCATAATTTGTGTTTGGTTGTCTATAGATGGCTGTACTAACTTTCCAATACATTTTGGGGTATTTCTTTCCTTTTAAAGGGTAGGAATTCTTAGAGTAGAGTCGTGATGGCGGTAGTGTTTCGAGCTTTTCTGATTAATTTAATTATATGCTAATGTCACTCAAACATACAGTTTTTTTTCTTCTATAGATGGCTGTACTAATTTTCCAATACATTTTGAGGTATTTCTTTCCTGTTAAAGGGTGGGAATTCTTAGAGTAAGTCGTGATGTCGCCAGTGTTTCGAGCTTTTCTGAATAATTTAATTATATACTTGTGTCATTCAAGCACACACTTTTTTTCCATAGCTCATCCGTATTTTCTTCTATATTCATATTCTAATTCAAATGCATACTTTATTTATTGTTAAAGGGTGGGAATTCTTAGAGTATGTCGTGATGACGGGTGTGTTTAGGCTTTTCTGAATAATTTAATTATATGTTGGTGTCCCTCAAACACTTTTTGTTTTTGCTCCGAAGTTTTCATTATCAGTTGGAGGTGACATTACTAAACTATTATTGGCAAATAACAACCTCTTTTTCGAATTAACGTTATCTTGTTTACTAATGTTTGGATAATGGTGTTCTTTTTTAGTTTACATGAAGAGAAAAAACCAAACGGTATTTTAAAAATAAACGGAGACTTAAAAGGTTACAATAACATTTTTGTATGTAGTCTAGAAATTCTAATGATAATTTAAATTTACTTACAGTTTTCCAGAATGATTCTTCTTAATGCAAATAGATATTCCAAAATAGTTGAATTTTTATTCACACCACAACACACAAAAACACAATCTTGAAAGAAAGAAATTTCTGTAATAACCTGAAAAGCTATTTGACTTTTGTTCCTTAGATTTTCTGTCCATTTGGTACACTGTTAATTCCTTAGCATTGGGTCATTCGATGTTTCTGATATGACTATATGTTTTAGCATTCACATGATTGGTTCATTGTGACACACATGTCCTAAGTTGTGTGTTTTCATGAGAAATATCCGGCAGTGAGCGGTAACTTCAAATTCACCTTTTTAATGACTCGTATTCTCCCTTTGATGTTTTGCACTGTTTTATCAGTTTGGAGGAGTATGACTGTTTTTCTAGTCTAAAATTCTTATGACACATATCCTAAAATTATTTATTTCTGATTAAGGATTTTATATACTTATTGTTTTCAAGTAGATCGCTTGTTTGTTTGTTTGTTTACATTTTGTGTAGTTAGGAAGCTGGAATTTATTTTAAATGAATATTAGCTATGTAATATATGCTTGGTTAATTTTTATGTTACCTCTTATTTGACTGCAATATTATTAACAAATTGTATTTACTGAAGCTAACATACAGAAATTAAATAGAGTGAAAACGACAGGTATCTACATATATAATAAATAAATTGTCATTTTTCCAGTGAAATATTCTCCACTAAAATTCTGGCTATTAATTTAATACCCATTTCCGTTTGCTTCCAAGAGTTGACACAGTTTCATTGAGTGATTTAAAAAAAAACTCTCTGGTTAGTTTGTGGCATGAAATTTTACAAGGAGAAAAACAAAATATTATGATCTTAATTAAATTTGTATAACACATCAACGACACCTAATTTGTTCATTTAAATTTACACACTTTATTTGAGTGAAATATTATTTACAAATTGTATTTACTGAATCTAACATACAGAAAATAAATAAAGTGAAAAATACAATCTTATTATTTGGTCCTTAATCTTCTTATTGTTAAATTTGCATTGTTTTTCAGAGGTTTTTCCCATTCTTGTGGAATTGCCATCATCTGGTTTTTGACAATGTGACTCGCATCTGAAAGTTAATTTTCATCTGGCGATCATTGGGAATTTATTATATGAGTAAAATTAAGGGTTGCATATTAATTTTTTTAAGCCAATACATATACTTTTGAGAATTATGAAAAGCATAGAATCTTTCGTTATGTTTCCAAAAGCATTTAAAAGAACACGTTATGTTTTCGCATTTTGGGCATCCAATTTCATTTAAATCAAGAACAGGCCTCCCTATTAATCTCGTTAATGTTTTTGATTTTTCTCTTCCTTTGGCGAGTAATATTTGATATTTGCATGTTGATACTATCATCCAATTTCTTAGTTTGTCCAGAGATAGTGAACCAATTTCCCACTTCAGCTGATGGTTATATTTTATTAACAAAGAATTCTGTTTTTTAACTCTTTCAGGTAATTCTTTCCAACTACAAGGTGATTTTGTCAATGCATATCTTACAATAATTCCATCAGAAATACAAATTTCTTTAGGAAATAAATTTGAAGTCTTATTCAAAAGAAATTGGCAATCAGTAATCCCAATGATAACTGAAAATTCGTATTTTTTACCCACTGTCGATTTTTCATATTCGTTTTCCTTCTTTCTTCGCATTACTTCATATGGCACCACAAATAAATAGTTATTCATTATTATGATTTCACTGATTATTAGCTCTGATCTTATATTTTGTGTTAACTTTCTGTTACAAAATTCTAAGCAATTAAACTTTTCACAAAGAAACTTTCAAAGAATTTTGTGGCTCACCCATTATTTTTACATTACCAGACACAAAAGACAACACAAAACAGCAGCTGCAGTGATTGAACGAATACCTTAAGTCCAAAGTCACTTGACTCTTCTATTTTCTTGTAGTACTGTTTACACTTACCATGCCTTACCCTGTCCGTTCCTTCAAAAATGAACCTTTTGTACAGATGACTCAACAACATGTTTTCACATGCTGCTGGATATACTGTTGGTGTGTTTTATCTTATTTTGTGTGGGGAAAGGAAATATTTGTATTTGTGTTATCTGGAGAGTACAAACATTTTTTGTATACCAAACATTAAGAGTTTAAGTCACGTTTTGGGTTAATTATCTGCTATATCTCTGAAAACAACCAAATTCTAACAGTTCGGATTTTCGATTGTTTTCAGATAACTCAAACAATGTCAATATGTAGCATATGACTATTTCTAAAATAAGCAATACGTGGATATCAGTTTTCAATACTTTTTCCCCCATTCCTGCCATTAATTTCACAGTAGTAATTTTTTAAAAAAATAATTAAACAGAATTGCATTAAGGTATAAAGTTGTGGATTTAAATATCAAGTTCTAATCAGAATAACTGAGTAAAAATTCACTGTGGAAAAACACAACAAAAGCACACATCTTTGTTCATTTAAGTTTACAAATGCATATTTTATTTTGCTGAATTACTATTTACAAGTATATTCACTGGGAAAAATTCGAAACATGTAATTACCTAAAAATATTTCACAATATTTAGTTTAGACTCTTAACATTTTCCAAAAAGTTCAATGCATAAAATTTTTGTTACTCACTGTTTCTTGGTTACATTACATCAAAATAGCTGGTCATGCAAAAGAGTTTTTAAAACAGATACCATGGTAACCACACTTCCATACATTTGATATTGTGTCAGTCTGGAAAATGACACCATGCCTCCCTAAACATTCTGTGTATTTCTTTTTTCACCAAATATACACAAACAGTTTTCGTGAAATGTTCATTAAGGTCCCAAAATAAAGAATCTTTATCGAATTGGATAAAATCTTGAAAGTCTAATTTTACCATTGATGAATTTAAATGATTAGCAATAATTTTCCCCATGATACGAATAGCTGGTAATTCAGTTTCCAAAAATAGTAAATGATTATCAATGTTGTACATTTTTGGTGAAAATCTCTCAGCTTCTTCACAACTAATAGAAAAAACTTTACTTCCATCAGCTCCTGTATCATCAAGTATTAGTTCCCCATCTTGGCATTTCAGAATATAACACTCACCGAGGTCCATTTCATAGTCGTCTCTTCTTTGCAAGTAGCTGAGGATATCAGACCACTTCCTGCATAACTTTTCCTAAGTGATCCTGGATAAATACATCACAATGCACGTGTCTTCTAAAATAATGACCAGTTTCCATCCTTTTAGAGCTAAGTGAAGTGTTTTGTCTTGTGCTGTTTTCCTGAAGAAAGAAAATTTCAATGACTTTTGTAGCTCACCCATTATTTTACTTTACTTTCCTGTATACAAAATACCCCAACAGAATACAATAGCTGCACAGGATGAACGAATTGCCGTAACTGCAAAGACACTTGACTCGTTTGTTTTTCCATATAGTACTGTTTACCTGACCCTTAACCCTTACCGTTCCTTCCAAAATGAAACTTTCATGCAGATGATTCACGGATATGTTTCTACATGCTGTTGGATATGATGTTGATGTGAGATTATCTTACTTTGAGACATCATTGGCAAATCTTATCTCTGTCACTCGAAGGGTATTCTATATTATTTGTCCTTATTATGTTAAGTATTTTATCCTCAAAAAGTGTTTTTGAATTTAGACCATGTGACTATTTCTCTCACTCATATCCAAAATTGTTGGGATGGGAAAAAAATAGCATTAAGTGGTAGAAGTGAAAAGGTCATCAAGAGGGTGACAGAGGTCTTCCCTGCAATGCTCCCCCAACCCAACCCAACCCCTAACCTCATTACCCCCTATTCTCCTCCAGCTCCTCCAGAAGATGTCTGCTCAGTCGAGTGGATATGAGTGAGCTCATCTTTTGGGGATATTTTTAGTGATGTCACCTCCAAATGATGCGGATAACTTTTGGAGAGGAAAAAATAAACGCTTTTTTATTTTTTCTTTCCAAAAGTTATCAGTATCAGTTGGAGGTGACATCACTAAAAGATATCTGCAAATGATGAGCTCCCTCATCTCTACTAGCCTAAGCAGACATCTTCTGGAGGAGAGTGTGGAGAAAAGGGGGATAATAGGTTTAGGGTGTGGGGTAGGGTGGGGGAGCATTGCACGGAAGGCCTCTGTCACCCTCTTGACGACCTTTTCACTTCCACCACCTAATGCTATTTTTTTTCCCATCCCAACAATTTCGGACATATGAGTGAGAGAAATAATCACATGGTCTAACATCAAAAACACTTTTGGAGGATAAAATACTTAACATAATAAGGACAAATAATATAGAATACCCTTCGAGCCACAGAGATAAGATTTGCCAATGATATCTCAAAGTAAGATAATCTCACATCAACATCATATCCAACAGCATGTAGAAACATATCCGTGAATCATCTGCATGAAAGTTTCATTTTGGAAGGAACGGTAAGGGTTATGGGTCAGGTAAACAGTACTATATGGAAAAACGAATACATCAAGTGTCTTTGCAGTTATGGCAATTCATTCATCTTGTGCAGCTAACGTATTCTGTTGTGGTATTTTGTATCCAGGAAAGTAAAGTAAAATAATGGGTGAGCAACAAAAGTCATTGAAACTTTTTTTCTTCAGGAAAATAGCATGAGGCAAAGCTCTTCACATAGCTCTAATAGGATGGAAACCGATTATTATTTTAGAAGACACGTACATTGTGATGTATTTATCCAGGACCACTTGGGAAAAGTTATGCAGGAAGTGATCCATTAACCCCGGCTACTTGCAAAGAACAGTTGACTACGAAATGGACCTTGGTGATTGTTATATTCTGAAATGCCAAGATGGGGAACTAATACTTGATAGAAGTAAAGTTTTTTTCTATTAGTAGTGAAGAAGCTGAGAGATTTTCACCAAAAATGTAGGATATTGATAATCATTTACTATTTTTGGAAACTGAATTACCAGCTATTCGTATCATGAGGAAGATTATCGCTAATCATTTAAATTCATCAATGGTAAAATTAGACTTTCAAGATTTTATCCAATTCAATAAAGATTCTTTATTTTCAGACATTTCTGAACGATTTACGAAAACTGTTTGTGTATATTTGGTGAAAAAAGAATACACAGAATGTTTAGGGAGGCATGGTGTCATTTCCAGACTGACACAATATCAAATGTATGGAAGTGTGGTTACCATGGTATGTGATTTAAAAATTCTTTTGCGTGACCAGCTATTTTGATGTAATATAACCAAGAAACAGTGAGTAACAAAAATTTTATTCATTGAACTCTTTGGAAAATGTTAAGAGTCTAAACTAAATATTGTGAAATATTTTTAGGTAATTTTATTGTTTCGAATTTTTCTCATTGAATATACTTGTAAATAGTATTTCAGTAAAATAAAATATGCAATTGTAAACTGTAATGAACAAAGATGTGTGCTTTTGTTGTTGTGTTTTTCCACAGTGAATTTTTTACTCAGTTATTCTGATTAGAACTTGATATTTAAATTCACAACTTTATACCTTAATGCAAATCTGTTTAATTATTTTTTTAAAAAATCAATACTATGAAATTAATGGCAGGAATGGGGGGAAAAGTGTTGAAAACTGATATCCACGTATTGCTTATTTTAGAAATAGTCAAATGCTACCTATTGACATTGTTTGAGTTATCTGAAAACAATTCTTTCACATAATCGAAAATCCAAACTGTTACAATTTGTTTGTTTTACAGAGATACAGCAGATAATTAACCCAAAAACGTGACTTAAACTCTTAAAGTTTGGTATACAAAAAATGTTTGTACTCTCCTGATAACACATACAAATTTTACCTTTTCCATCACAAAGTAAGATATAAACACACCAACAGTATATCCAGCAGCATGTGAAAACATGTTGTTGAGTCATCTGCACAAAAGGTTCATCTGTGTAAAAATCTGTCAGGGTAGGGCATGGTAAGTGTAAACAGTACTATAAGAAAATAGAAGAGTCGAGTGAATTTGGACTTAAGGTAATCGTTCATCCACTGCAGCTGCTGTTTTGTGTTTGGTAATGTAAAAACTATGGGTGAGCCACAAATTTCTTTGAAAGTTTCTTTGTGAAAAGTTCTAATTGTTTAGAATTTTGTAACAGAAAGTTAACATAAAATATACAATAAGAGCTAATAATCAGTGAAATAATAAGAATAAATAACTATTATTTGTGGTACCATATGAAGTAATCTAAGAAGGATAAGAAGAAGAATGAAGGAAAACGATTATGCAAAATCGACAGCGGGTGAAAAATACGAATTTTTAGTTATCATTGGGATAATTGATTGCCAATTTCTTTTGAATAAGACTTCAAATTTATTTCCTAAAGAAATTTGTATTTCTGATGGAATTATTGTAAGATATGCATTGACAAAATCATCTTGTAGTTGGAAAGAATTACCTGAAAGAGTTAAAAAACAGATTCTTGGTTAATAAAATATAACCATCAGCTGAAGTTGGAAATTGGTTCACGATCTCTGGACAAACTAAGAAATTGGATGATAGAATCAACAATCAAATATTACTCGCCAAAGGAAGAGAAAAATCAAAAACATTAACAAGGTTAATAGGGAGGTCTGTTCTTGATTTAAATGAAATTGGATGCCCAAAACGTGAAAACAGAAAGGGTACATATAAATGCTTTTGGAAACATAACGAAAGATTCTGTGCTTTTAATAATTCTCAAAAGTATATATATTGGCTTAAAAAATAAATATGGAACCCTTAATTTTACTACAGTAATAAATTCCCAACGATCGCCAGATGAAAATTAACTTTCAGATGAGAGTCACATTGTCAAAAACCATATGATGGCAATTCCAAAAGAATGGGAAGAACCTTGTATTTTTCACTTTATTTATTTTCTGTATGTTAGATTCAGTAAATACAATTTGTAAATAATATTTTATTCAAATAAAATGTGTAAATTTAAATGAACAAATTGGATGTGGTTGATGTGTTATATAAATTTAAGTAAGACCATAATATTTTTTTCTCCTTGTAAAATTTCATGCCACAAAAGAACTAATCACTAACCAGAGACTTTTTTAAATCCATGCAATGAAACTGTGTCAACTCTTGGAAGCAAAAGGAAATGGGTACTAAATTAATAGGTAGAATTTTAATGGAGAATATTTCACCTGAATAGTGACAATTTATTTATTATATATGTAGATACCTGTCTTTTTCACTTTATTTAATTTCTGTATGTTAGATTCAGTAGATACAATTTGTTAATAATATTACAGTCAAATAAAAGATAACATAAAAATTAACCAAGCATATATTACATAGCTAATATTCATTTGAAATAATAAGTAACAATTTATTTGTTGTGCTGGCAAAAGAAATTTCTGAAAGAAAACGCTATGGCGAGTTCAAAACCTTGTTTGTCGCATATCCGTTACTTAAAATGACTAATGCTAAAGATAAAAATAAATAAAATAAATAAATTTCAGTTACAGAAATAGGTTAAGAGCACAAGGAATCGCAGGTAAAATTAATAGTCAATATTGTTTTTAAAAAAACTAAATGTAAGCATTAATTTATTACAGCAATAATTTCCCATGGCAACGAAGAGTTCCGAACTAAACACACGATTTCTCTCCTACGTACAACTCAATTGGCGACCAGATAAGAAAGATTAGAGAGCTAATATTCGTTTAAAATAAATTCCAGTTTCCTAACTGCATAAAATGTAAACAAACAAACAAACGAGCCATCTACTTGAAAACAATAAGTATATAAAATCCTTAATCAGAAATAAATAATTTTAGGATATGTGACATAAGAATTTTACATTAGAAAAACAGTCGTACTCCCCCGAACTGAGAAAACAGCTCAAAACATCAAAGGGAGAATACGAGTCATGAAAAAGGTGAATTTGAAGTTACCACTCGCTGCCAGATATTACTCATGAAAACACATAACTTAGGACATGTGTGTCACAATGAACCAATCATGTGAATGCTAAAACATATAGTCACATCAGAAACATCGAATGACCCAATGCTAAGGAATTAACAGTGTACCAAATGGACAGAAAATCTAAGGAACAAAAGTCAAATAGCTTTTCAGGTTATTACAGAAATTTCATTCTTTCAAGATTGTGTTTTTGTGTGTTGTGGTGTGAATAAAAATTTAACTATTTTGGAATATCTATTTGCATTAAGAAGAATCATTCTGGAAAACTGTAAGTAAATTTAAATTATCAGTCGAATTTCTAGACTACATACAAAAAAGTTATTGTAACCTTTTACGTCTCCGTTTATTTTTAAAATACCATTTGGTGTTTTCTCTTTATGTAAATTCCTTATCTTATCTTGATCTTGTTCAAAGTGCGTATCCTACTACTAATGATGCAAGTTGTAACGAAAAATATCCGCCTGCAAACCAAAGTACGAGGTATCTCGATTTCAGCTTACTCTCTAATATAAAAGAAAAATAATTTCAATAAATTCTTACACAACCACCTACTGCATCTGATGTCATAGTGTGTGGCAAAGAACATGAAAAAAAATTAGTGGAATGCGAACTAAAATGAAATAAAATGAATACTCGAACGCCTTAAAAGGAGTGTGCAGAAAAGAGTAGGAGAACGCAGATTCTGCATCCACTCTGAAACCGATAATATGGATACAAAGCCAAATGGCTATTTTTTCTGGCAAAATTAATTAAATAAGGGGATAAAAATCCCTTATTATTTAACAGCCAGTATGTGAAACTCTGAGATCGAAAACTGCGATCTAAGAGTTTCATGCAGAAGAACTATCGGTGAATCCAGGCGTAAGTGAACACCTGGTAGTACCACACCAAGGCAACTCGATGCAAAGGTGGAGCAAGATCCCTCACTATTATTGATATTTTCTCATAATGTAAAACACAGCTCCTCGGAGATGTAATACTGTCATTACATTATGAGGAGAGGTCACTACCCAGATTGGTTTCAACCTTTTTTGAGGTCTTATCAGTGAGTAGGTAGACCTGGATGATATCAGAGTTTAAGTGAAAAGAACTTACATACCTTCACTATATATGAATGCCAGAAAGGTGTGCCCATATATTATAACGAAGAGAAAACGCCAAACAGCTATTTTTTCTGTCATAGTTAAATAAATTAAGGGGATAAAAATCCCTTATTATTTTACAGCCAGTATGCGAAACTCTGAGATCGAAAACTGCGATCTAAGAGTTTCATGCCAAAGAACTATCGGCGAATCCAAGCGTAATGAGAAAATATCAAGGAGAGTGAGGGATCTTGCTCCACCTTTGCTTCGAGTTGCCTTGGTGTTGTACTACCAGTTGTTCACTTACGCCTGGATTCGCCGATAGTTCTTCGGTATGAAACTCTTAGATTGCAGTTTTCGATCTCAGAGTTTCGCATAGTGGCTGTAAAATAATAAGGGATTTTTATCCCCTTAATTTAATTTCGATAATATGGATGGCAAACAATTGACGCCATATCATGATTCTAATTCCAACTAGTATTATTCTCTAAATAATACCAATTTTTCTGAAATGCGGTGTTAAAACGGTATTAAGTTTTTACAGGGAAGAAACGCATTTGTCTGCAACAAAAGATCGGCCAATGAAGGAACCAGCTGGGAAAAAGACAGAGGGGAAAAATCACTTCTAGTGGCCGACTAGAATCGAATCAATAAAGAGTTCTTTTATTTTTTTTAACAATTTAGCATTATGGAAGCAGATACGTTGTCCCAAGGCTACACAGAGAAAAAAACTGCCTGCCTGGTTGGCCGAGTGGATAGCGTATCCGCTCTCCAGCCAAAAGGCTGCGGGTGCGAATCCCGCCGTGGGCATGGATGTTTGTGATCATCTGTGTAAATACCAGTAGCGATCGGCGGTAGATGGCGATAATGAAGTTGCAGTCAATTGTCGATTGAATAGTGGAGATGGAGTTGTAGAGCAGGTGGTCTCCCTCGATGAGTCCTTGGACTCCCTGGAGGTGTCAAATAATGTTAAATAAATTTAATTAATAATAATTGAGGCACTTGGTTTTTATTTAATAGAATATATTTTAGTGGTAATTCTGACTCGTCAATATTAGAATTACTACGAGTAAAACAATTAATTCTTTTTTTAGAAATAGGAACATTTGCATATGCTTCATAGACTTTCAGAAGGCTTTTGACCGGGTTAAACATACTAACATTTTCAATATATTAGATAAATTAGACATAGAAGATCATGTACTTAAGATTATAAAAATGATTTACACCAAACAGAAAATGCAGCTGTTTAACTCTAAGACTTCTGTAGTGAAAATAAAAAGAGGAGTTAGACAAGGTTGTATCCTTTCACCAAATCTATTTAATATCTATAGTGAGACAGTGCTGAAAAAGATTGAAAAACAAAAAACAGGAATTAGTATCAATGGTATAAAATACAACAACCTTAGATATACTGATGATATCATTCTAATAGCAGAAAATAGAAACGAATTAATCAAATTACTGCAGCCACTAATTGAAGAAGAAGAAGAAGAAGAAGAAGAAGAAGAAGAAGAAGAAGAAGAAGAAGATAAAGAATTTGGATTAGATATAAATGTAAAAAAAAAAAAAGTCCAAATTTATGAAAATCTCAAAAGAAAGCAGATCTGAGCCAGAAATATTTATAAACAATATGAAAATTGAACATACAACAGAATACAAATATTTAGGCACCTACTTTGCTGCAGATGGAAAGCAAGATAAAGAAATAAAAATAAGAACAGCCATAGCTAAAGATGCCTTCTGGAAAAATAAATATCTGCTCAGAAGTTCTGTGCGTATTGAGACAAAGAAAAGAAGGATAAGTTCATTAGTGGTCAATTCTCACATATGGAAGTGAGACCTGGATATTCAAGAAGAGAATAAGGCAACAGATAATGGCCTTTGAAATGTGGTGCTATAGGAGAGCTCTGAAAATCCTATGGACAGAACATGTGACAAATACAGATGTCCGACAGAGAATGAGAACACAGAGATCTTTAATACACGAAATGATCCAGAGAAAGATGAGATTGGCAGGACATGTACTGAGAGGTTCAACAGGACAGAGGATATTGACAGTTTTGGAAGGGAAAATAATGGGAAAAGGATCATAATAATAAAATAATAATAATCAGCTAACGCCTTTTTATTCCCGTATACGGGAGTAAGCAAGGCCATTTAGCCCTATCTAACTTTTGGAGATTGAGTGGGCAGTTCAGTCTCCACCGGTACCAATCAGAGATAGATGGCCCAAGGCTATCACTAATTAAGCAGTGCACAGTGAAGAGAGACGGCTCAAATATGCCGCCATCTCGTGGTCTCTAACCCTAACACAATATATTTAATGTCTCTGAAATAATGTGGGTTCCACGGTCGATTTTCTTGAGTTTACGGGACGAAAAACCCGCTTGCCCGTGCCAGAGATCGACAAACTTGGGAACCGGTCGAAAAAAGGCTTAGAAAAATTTCCTCTAGTCGCCAACTAGACTCGAAACCAAGTCTTCTTTCGTGCGGCCAAGTGTGTGGTGTGCAAACGCCACATCCACTGAGCTACACAGGCTCCGAAAAGGATGAAGAGGAAAAAAAAAACGAAGGACATGGCTTGAAGATATAAGATCATGGACAGGATCACATGGCTATGCAGAAACAAAGAGGAAAGCCACCAACAGAGAGAACGGCAAGGACATGGTGCTGCACCCTCTCACTGAGGAAGCTACATGAAGAAGAAGAATTAAAAAAAAAATACTATTAGTAATAGTAAAGGTTAAATAATGCCTGCTTAGAATAAAAATCAAGAATACCCTAAAAATAATACAGAAACTGTTCGAAGCGTAGAATTTTAAAATGAGATGATTGTGAAGGTGAATTTAAAATGTTCGATATATGAATGAAAATTTACGAAGAAACGATACGAGCAAAGATACTTTTTAATTTGACATAAATTTAATGAGAAACGGCATCTCCCCGTCTCCTGTAATATGTCGAGTTCTGGTATTATAAAAAAAAAAAAAAAAAATATATATATATATATATATATATATATTATATATATATATATATATATATTTTTATATATATATATATATATATATATATATATATATATATATATATATATATATATATATATATATATATATATATATATATATATATATATATATAAAATTCTACAGGTTTATTTCTTAGATTTATTATTATTATTATTATTATTATTATTATTATTATTATTATTATTATTATTATTATTATGAACTTGTTTCGGAAATAGTTCGTTTATGATACATTATAATTTTCAATCTTAATTATTCAAATCGTCTCCATTAAATGCCTTGGTATCGTTGAGACAAAATCGTTATCCGAATGACCTACTTTCACTTCATTATGTCACACCATTTTCCAATTTGATATCACGAACGCCTCAAAATGTCTATAAAAAGAAACACGGATTGATTCCAACTCATATAAATAAATTTACTGGACAGGTTTTCTGAATTATTTATTCTTGACGAATAGCGCACTGTCGTAATCAGAAATGCTGCCATAAATCAGCTTTTAAAATGCGGTTACTTTAAACCTTCCAAAAGACATTCGTTGTTCATTATGTGCATAAGCAGCCAAACGAGAAAGAAAATCAATTTTTTCCTCTTTTTTAAAAAAATTTGTCGATTGTTATTCGAAGTCACGTGAACTTAGTATTACGGGTTTGGGGGCGTGGTTTTACAAGCTGTGATCCTTATTAGGAAAATGTATTTGCCTGTAGCTACTTAAGCCTTTGGTTTGATAGAATTAACTACAGTAGAGTGAAACTTAAAAAAAAATATATAAATAAATAAAAAATGGGACATGACGTCCGGTGACTTGCAGTTAGCGTATGAGTTTATGTTAATACCGTTGCATTCGTGCGTTTATTTGTTACCACGCAAAAGTAACTTCTACATACGTAACGTGTACGAGTTTTTGAATGAAATCGGAAATGCCATATTTTGCCCATTTTCATTCAGCGAATTATTATCAGGGAGAATGATTATCATTATTATTTTGGGAATCCTTTTGTGCATTATATGAATGGCAAATGAAACGAAAATTGAGATAATAATCCCCAAATTCTCATAAACATGTACGTGTGTTTGTTCAACTTCTGTTTAGGAGTGCCCCTGGTCAGGGGCACTCCTAAACAGAAGCAGGCAAAATAGCCGTAAATATAATAATTAAAAGTATACGTTATTTATACATAATATTAAACAAAATTAATTATTTCGTATTATGATACATTATTATACAAATATATTTTCTTTTCATTAAAAATTTTTCATAATACATATTTGCTGCTGCTATTTTTAATTATGTCGCCAAAATCATCTGGCGGTAACTTTACGAAGCTAGAACGGTACAACACCAGGTCTTTTGCTATTCTATGGTCGGTTCCAGTCACAGACTAGTGCATTTTCCCCTTAAGCTTTTCTTTTTCAACCGATTCCAGAGATAATCTCTCCCTGGGAACCTAAATAATTTTTTATTTCATTTGGAAGAAACTCCGGTTTTTAACAGTGCAACTCAGAAAAAACTGGCTAGATCTTATACGATAATAACACTAGTTACGATTAGGAACAAGATGGCGAGAGTTGTCTACCGCACACGCAAACCTACAAAACGTTCATAAAAAAATAATGAAAAAAAAAATGGAAACTGATACATACATACTAAAATGCCACTTGTTGATAACCTTCATTAGTTTTTTTTTATTTTTTAATGATACTTTCACCCAGGAAAGGTTGTAAACCTATCGATGTAGCATATCCCATTAAGACTTCGGATGGGCTGTCAGATAACCCGAAATCTTGCTCTAAAAAAAAAAAAAAAACATTCTTTTTTATATCTTCCATAAGCAGGGGCGTGGTCTTCCATCCAATGATGAAATTCAGTTACCATTTAAACCCAAAAGAGATAACGCATGAGTATATATCATCTTTATTTTATTATTATTTTTTTTATTTGTAGCATCTGCGTTTATTTTTTGGGATTCTCTCTCTCTCTCTCTCTCTCTCTCTCTCTCTCTCTCTCTCTCTCTCTCTCTGTGTGTGTGTGTGTGTGTGTGTGTGTGTGTGTGTGTGTGTGTGTGTGTGTGTGTGTGTGTGTGTGTGTGTGTGTGTCAGTACTATAAATATAATTATGACTAAAGCGACGTCCCAAATAACAATGCCAGCCCCCTTTTACTGTTTTAATTAAAATATTTGCGCAAAAGTCTACGATCTGGGAACAAAGTGCTGACCTCTTCCTTCCTTGTACGATTTTTAAATTTCCTAGAAAAGCTTATCGTACTAAAGAGAATCACATCTCGCGCAGCTGACTAAGCAGAACGCGTGACAGTTTGATCTAAGAGCATTTTCAAAAGGTCATAGAAACACGGGTGCAATATATAGTAAAGACAATTCACGTTGACAAATCAACGACGAAGAAATGTTCTCTTGTTTATAGAGGGGCAAGTTTAGCTAACGCATACATCTTGTCAGGGTGGCCGAGCGGTCTAAGGCGCCAGACTCAAGGTTTAATACCTTTCGCGTGCAGCGAATGTGAATTCTGGTCCACGAATGTGGGCGTGGGTTCGAATCCCACTCCTGACATATATTTTTGAACATCGTGTTAATATTTGAAAAGCTTTTGCACATATTTCCGAAAATATAATTGTTTTCAGTTTACAATTTTCACCTTTTTACGAGCTTCCGAAGTCTACATAAATGATAGCAACAACACTCGTTTTATATCGTAGTTCTACAGCGCACGCCCCTGGTGTTGAAAACAACAAACTTATTAAGTACAGACGTCCTAGAAGCTTGCCTGGGTCACAGCACTCTAATAATAAATAAAAATATCTATTAGTTTAAAATGAATTAAAACTAAATGTAAATTCAAAAAATATTTTATTAAAAATAGTCCATAAATTACATTTGAAATGAATAAAACTAAATAAAATAAATAAATAAAATAAAATTTTATTTTAAATAAATAAATTAATTAAGTAAATTTTCAAAAATAATGAATCCAACTGGAGATAGAGCTTTCGTGCTATTTTTCTTTCTTTCTTTTTTTGGGGGGGTGGGTGGGTGGGGAGAAAGAGATGAAAGAGCATAGAAAATTAAAACTTCTATAATACATTCGAAAGTGGCTACACTTAAATACAGTAAGTAGTTACGAAGGACAAATTGGAACATACCTTCTTTCATTTTAGGGTGTTAGTTAACATCTAAAGACATTGCATTTTGGTTTGCTAGTGGTGAATTGTAAATAATTCCAATTACATATAAAACCTTGGGGGTCGTGTAATCGGAAATTATTACTAAAACGTTTTATGTTATACATTTCGTATAAACTTTTTCGTTTATTATTTACTCTTCAAGTACAAATTTATAAACCTAAAAGCAAATTACTTGCCCAAAATGTATAAAATGGCACCATCTTCAGAACACACGCAATTTACCGACAAAAAATACTGTTTATGGTGATGGGCGGTAGATGGCGTTGATGGTAGTTGTGTGTAGGTTGAGAATTAAGTAGTAGGGAAGACGGTTAGATGTGTGTAGCCGGGTGAAGTAGATACTCTCACGCGATGAATCCTTAGAGGTGTCACTTGATAATAATAATAATAATAATAATACGATGTAATTATTATTATTATTATTATTATTATTATTATTATTATTATTATTATTATTATTATCTGAGACCTCCCTCATGGAGGGAGGCTATAAATCACCCAAACCAGCTGTCATACCTTCAGTTAAATTCATTTACACTAGATGTAAATGAAATGAACAAAAAAGAAATGCTGATTGCATTTCTTTTTAAGCCATCTATACAATTGACCGATAATTAACTGAATTCAGTGCAATTTTCACGATTTCACTTTTATCATCTTTGTCTGTGGAAACTCGAAACACAATTTGTAACTATCGAGACAGCTAGTCTTTTTCTTTTACTTTTTTATTATTCTTAAGAGTATTTAAGAACTTAAACTAATGCTTCACAGTTTTGTCTTCATTAACATTTTCTTATTCTCTTTAATTTTATTTTTTTAAACAGGTGAAAATGTGCATCTTAGTGATAAAAGAAATGGCGCGCCTTCAGATTTTCATTATGTATTTCTAAATCGAAACTATTTCATGTAACTGTATATTACATAAAAGTTCAAAATATCAATAAGCAGCCGATATTTTTAAAATTTTGGAACTGCCAAAATTCCGGCTTCTTGCACTTTCCTTCATTTTGGTAAATGGTGAGAATCATGTATGCTAGTTAGAAACTACTTTCAATATTAAATATTAATAATAATAAAAAAAACTGAGGCCTGTATAACATAATTACTGGCATTTCCAGACAAACTGATTGTTAGAAATAATCATACTGCACTTTGGACTTCGGTTATAAAGGACGTTAGTCTTATTAGATTTATGCAAGCACTGCCAAAAAAATTGCGGCCAGTGCATCAGCAAGCCGTCGTTAATTAACAAAAAAAGCCACTCTGTAAACAATGTAAATCACAATAAACAAGAGGAAAAGGAAGATTTTTTTAAAAGCGTCTACTAAAACACGTGGAACTCATTGTACATACTTAGCAGCATTTCTTTTTCACTTCCAGCGCCCCCTTAAAACCTTGGGGAATGTTTACGAAATGCTTGTTATTCTAGAATTTGGGTTTCAGCGTTCAAGGCTGTTCAGTAAAATAAACAATAAAAAAAATATTTTTTAATTCAATGGGAGTAGTAGTATTCAATTTGTTTTCTTTCATTTCTAGAATTGTATGCAACTTTGGCTGTCTAGATTGCAATAAATGAACAGAAAAAAAAAAAAAGAAGTTTATTTAGCACTTCCTGTGGCATTCAAGTGACGTCGGGTAGCAGACGCCGTTCAGCCAGTTGCATAATACCAATTGCACCCAGTAACAACGCCAGCAGCTTGGAGGTGTGTGAGTCTACGTGTACTATTTGGAAATTGGCTGGAATAATATCATTTCGGTCGCGTTCTTCAACTTATCAGTCGCACAAGTGAGTACACGTCAGCCATCATGTTCAACTTCGGTAATACGTTAATATTTCTCGCCGATTCCCAAAGGTAAGGATATTTTTTTCGTATCTGAGTATTTGAATTTAACTTGTTATTCGTTGTTAGACCTAACTCATATACTTATTAGTAGACACGTTGTATTTATTCAAGAACAGTTGTAAGTAGCTTTAATCTCCCATTATTATCATATTATTATTATTATTATTATTATTATTTATAGCGAAGTCCATTTTAAGGCGTTATATGCATATTATATTATATCGTACTGTATTTTTTTAAAAGTTTATTAAAATAACGCTTTTTTCAAAAGCGAAACAGACATTAATATTATCAACGATTAAATCGTAACGGTTCGCACACATCAAAGGTTATACCATAGTGATAATAAAACCTGAATTCCGCAAAACAGAAAATTATTTTTTTTAAAAAAAAGGATAAAACGTAAAATTACGTACTGTACCTGTTCTCTGGGAGGATCGGACTAATTGTATTTTTAACATAAGTTAACTAATTTATTTTCTAATTCGAAAAATGCTATATTTAACATAATTGCATAGTAGTGGCATGCGCATCAAAAAGTTATTTATGATTTAATAACTTAAGCATAAGCAAGCACATTATTATTATTATTATTATTATTATTATTATTATTATTATTATTATTATTATTATTATTATTATTATTACAAAAACCTCCATGGAGTCAAAGACTCATCGTGGGAGGTCCACTGTTATACACACAGTTTATCATACTGTGCCTTAAATATATTCACTGTCTCTGCACACACCACACTCTCGGGCAAAGCATTCCAATCACTCACCACTCTGCATGCAAAAAACCTGCTCCTCACTCCCTTGCTCACACCCTCCTCATACAGCTTCCAGGAATGACCTCTTGTTCTCCTGCTGTCCTCACCCATTCTGTGCAAAACCTCCCCGACGTTAATCTGGTAATAACCACTCAACAGCTTATATGTCTCAATCATATCCCCCCTCCTCCTTCTATCCACCAATTTCTGCAAATTGCATTTTGTCAATCTGTCTTCATACTCAGAGACCAGAAACCACCTTAGTCAATCGCCTCTGAACTTTTTCCAACGCAATTTCATCTTTTTGAAAACCAGGTGACCAGATCTGTGCACAGTAATCCATATGTGGCCTGATCAAAGCCTTATACAAAGGAACCATAACATCCTTACTTCTACAAGTCAATGTCCTCCGCATCATTCCCATTATCCGCTGTGTTGTCTTCACTATTTTAGCAACATGTCCCCGAAATTTTAGGTCCTTGTCTACTATCACTCCCAGATCTCTCATTTCCTCTACCTCTTCCAAGATATTCGCACCGATTGTGTACTTTACATCCCATCTCTGCTTCCCAAATTTCAAAACCTTACACTTTGAGACATTGAATTGATATCCCCACTTATTTACCCATTCAGACAGTGTATTCAAGTCCTCTTGCAAAGCTACAGCATCCACACTACTCCTGATAGCTCTGCCCAACTTTGCATCATCTGAAAACAACTGCACATCACCATTCAGACCTCTCCAGATATCATTTACATACAAATTAAACAGCAATGGACCCAAAACAGACCCTTGAGGTACACCACTAGTAACTTTCCTCTTCTGCGATATCGCTCCTCCATAGACAACTCGCTGATACCTATCAGACAACCAATCTCCAATCCAGTGAGCCAATCTACTGTTCAGCCCCATCCGTTCCAATTTAATTACCAGCTTGTCATGTGGCAATTTATCAAACGCCTTTGCAAAATCTAAATATACCACTGTATATGCAATACCCTTATCCAACGCATTTGTCACTTTATTATAAAAAGTGAGCAGGTTGCTAAAGCATGATTTTCCTTTAGTAAATCCATGCTGGCCACCAAAGAGTATTTTTCTGTTGTCAACCCAATTCTGAACTTTATTCCTAACTAACTTCTCTAATACCTTGACCACAACTCCAGACACACAGACTGGTCTATAATTCAAAGCCTTACTCTTATCACCTCCCTTATGAATTGGAACAATTTTACCTTCTTTCCACTCTTTTGGAACTTGACCCAGTGAGAGACTCATGTTGAAAAGATATACAAAAGCGGTTGTTAACTCTCTGGCACATTCCCTCAAGACACGTGGTGAAATTGCATCAAGTCCCACAGCCTTATTTACATCAAGTCTATTCAATTCCTCATATACCTCCTGTTCACTTACTAACAGTTCCTCCTCCTCCTCTTCTCCCACAACTTCAAGTTCTGCATGATGTCACATTCGCAAGAGTGAAATACCTTTAGAAATTGCTCATTAAATATCTCAACTATATCCTCCGCAGCGGTTATCATTCCTCCGTTTTCACCAATCAATCCCATTCTACCATAATCATTCTTTCTTCTACTGGCGACATATCGAAAAAACTCCTTAGGATTTTTTTTGGCCGCTTTAGCTAACTGCTGCTCATACTGCATTTTTGCTACCCTTATCAAGCTAGTCACCTTCCTCGCCTGCTCTTTGTACTTCTCATGCAACTGGTTGTTATATATACTCATTTTGTGTTTCTTCCATAATACCTCACAGCGGATTTCTAAAGATTAAAAAAAAGTGTTATTTGCTAAAAATCATGAATATGATAACTGATCGTTTTGAATTTCTGAAACGCATGTAGAAATAGTTCATATTCATTATATAAAATATTCTTGAAATATTTTCGTATTCGTGATCAATGATTTACAAAATTAAAAATTATTGCAATAAAATAATGTTTATAAAAATAATAATTATATTTTTATAAATAATAATTATTATTTTTATAAACTGTTTTTATTTTTATAAAATGTTATGAAAATAATACTTTATAACATTTATAAAAATATTTTTTAAATATTATTTTTATAAAAGCAGAGAACATAGAGTTAATTGGAGAGTATGTGGCGTAGTGTGGATGACAATTTTTTTTCAGTGTAAATGAAGTGTAAAAACAAATAATAAAATATATTTATTCATGTAACGCTACAAAATTTGCATACTTTACACCGCCACAACGAGCCACTTAGCATAGGATATTGTTTTATAATTTCAAGATATAACTTATTATTAAGTTATGGAATTCAAGGATTCGTGAAGGTACTCACACCACAAACCCACTGTCTGCACTAAAAAAAATTGCCATCCACACTACGCCATCTACTGTCCACTTAATTGCATATGTTCTCTGGTCGATATGCCTGTATCAGATCAGTTAACTTACATTCAATTGAAAGGTTTATGTAAATATTCCCCTCGTCATGATAAGAATAAAACTCGGGTCTTCTCTAATCGAAGGAGGAGATGAGGCGCCGTTTCTTCCATTTCTGCTAAGGTTTTGTATTATTTTTAGTGGTATTATTTCTATGCATTCGCGCGCACGCGTGTGTTCTATAGTTTGCAAATTAACGGCATTCTGTAGATGAGCTGCGGACTTAAAAACCAGATTGTCTGCAAAAGAGAGAGGGAATCGAGATTTCAAAAAAAAAAAAAAACTGCTTGTCCATGCTAAAAGTTGCCAAACTCGGATATTATTTTTTAACATTTTATTGTCTCAGATAAATTACATACATAGATACAACAATAGTTTTATATACACGTATATACTGTATATATATATACATAGTATTTATAGTACATTACAATTGTGAATAACAAATACTGGCGAGTTATTAATATTTTTAAATTATAATAATTTTTTTAAAATAAATAATATTTTTGTTCACTGCTAAAATATTTACACATACATATATACAATAGTTATCTTGAGTATAATAATAATAATTTTTTTTATTATTTAAAAAAAACAATTTATTATGTCTCAGTATAAGTTACATACAATAATATTATTTACAGTACTTACTATAAGGATTATACAGAATTTTTGATTTTAGAATATACATAATAATAATAATAATAATAATAATAATAATTTATTTGTTTTATTCATTTATTTATTATTATCATTATTTTTTTTTATGTCTCAGATGAATTGCATACATAGTTGCTGTAGTAATTATATATATATAATATTTATAACGCATTACAAGTGTGTATAACAGATTCTTGCAAGTTAGTAATTTTCTTCCTCGAAGCTTAGCAGAGCTTATCTGAGGAAGATAATAGATGACAGAGGGTGGTGGTTTCATGGTTGTGTTCCTATACTGGTCACAAGCCAGGTGTTGATTTTACTGTTTGTTGGTACGTGCTTGAAAGACTTCGACTGCTGTTACAGTTTAACTTTTTTATTTATTTATTTTTTTTTTTATTTTTGTGCAAATAGGGTTGGATTTAGACGTGGTCTGTTTGTTTCTTTGTGTTCTTGTAGTGATAGTTTTTGAGAGGGGGGGGGTTGTCATAGATTTTTGTGTGTGTGTGTGTGCATGTGTGGTGGGGGAGAGAGAGACAGAAATTGCTCTAATTTTCATTCTCGCTATAATATTTATATAGTGCCTGTTTCAGCTCTCTGTATGTTCCTAGGTTTCTGTTGTCGAACGGCAGTTTGTTTATCATGTCAGGTACGTAGAAGTTTCGGGTGGCTTTGCCGTGGTGATTGTTGTACTTATATGTTATGTAGTTTGTTGACTGTGGTCTTGTTATTTGATATGTTGTTCTGGTTACTCTATATGTCGGGCTGTAGTAGTGTTTTAACATGACTTTGTAGTGGCGTAAGTGTTTCACCTTAAATATTTTGTGTTTTGTCCGTGCTTCCTTATGCTGCATAAGAGTGGGTTGTTCCCAGATATCAGTTTTATCATTTTATCTTGCAACCATATATAACCAATCATCTTGCATTCCTATATATGCCGTTTTCGTTAACCATTTAGTGATTTGATTGATGTCGTGTTGCATATTTTTGTAAGCGATATTTGCATTGTTGTGAATGGATACTATGGCCGTGTCGTCTGCATACTGGAAGGTTTTACTTTTTAGGGGGAGTTGGCTTATGTCGTGTGTGTATGTGTTAAATAGAATGGGAGATAGGACAGCTCCTTGCGGTACTCCACAGGTTACATGTACCTCTTTACTGTATGCTGATCCTATACGTGTGATGTGCTTTCTGTTTTTCGTGTATGCTTTAAACCACTGGAGTAGACGACCTCCAATTCCGATATGGGTAAGTTTCGTTAACAAGGTTTTATGTGTTAGTGTGTCAAATGCTTTGGTTAGGTCAACGAAGACCACTAATGTTATTCTGTTTTTATCCAATGCAGCGTTTATTAGATCTGTGAAATCTTCCAGGAGTGTTGCTGTTCCTTTATTTTTTTGAAAGCCATATTGTGTTTTGGGTATGATTTGAAATTTTTCAACGTATGTGGAGAGTTTCTGGTGTACAATGCGCTCCATGATTTGGTTGATTACAGGCAGCGTGGCGATAGGTCTGTAATTACTTATTATGTTTCTTTTTCCCTGTTTGTGTATGGGTGTGATTAATGCAGTCTTCAGTGTTTCAGGTATGTGTCCCGTTTCGAAGATTTTATTTAACAGTTTTTGTATAACTGGAAGTAGGTCGGTTGAGTGTTTCTTGATGTCTTTTGGTCTGATTCCGTCTATCCCCGGTCCTTTGTTAGGATTAATTTGTTGAATTGCCAGTGATAGTTCTTTTGTTACTGTGGGGAACCACATCGACTGGGTTGCTCGTGGACCTAGTGGAGAATGTTCGTTTGTGTGAGGAAAGGTTGTTTCTTGTAGCTTTTGGACAGAGTTCACGAAGTGCTGATTAAAGTTGTTTGCCAACTGTTTGAGGGATTTGGGGTCGCAGGCAAAGCTGTGTTTTATTGTTTCTGAGGCAGTGGTTCTGTGTATATTGTCCAGCATTTCATTAATCAGGTGCCAGGTTTCCTTTATGTCATTCTGCGCTGTTGTTAATTTGTTGCTGTAATAGTTTCTTTTTGCCGTTCTAATCTGGGTTGTTAGGAGATTCGGTTTTCTTTTGTATTCAGCTTTTAAAGCGATATTGTTTGACGACTTCTTAAGTTGTTTCCATAGGGCATCTTTTCTTTGTATGTCTGTTAGTATGTTGTCTGTTATCCATGGATTTTGTTTCGTTTGGGGGCGTATTTTTATTTTTGTTAATGCTTTGCTATATATTTTGTTAAATGCAAGTTTAAGATTATTATATACAGCTTTAGCAGAGTCTAGAGATGCTATAGTTCGCTCACCGATTTGAGGTCCCTCGAAACTACTGCGCATGTCAGAAAAAGGAGAATCCATTCCGATAATAGGGTAATCAGTCTGTCTTCTGGGATGTAATAATAAACAAACTGAGTTTGTTTATTATTACAGGTCGGAAAATTTAGCTTTTCTTTTACGAACATTGTTGTTTTTAAAGTGTAACTATTTTGCTTGTATAACAGTTGGAAAAATGTACGTAGAGTGTTAATACGTGCAAATACTGCGTTCTACATAAAACAATGTCACTTCGCTCCATGATAAGTTTCCTTTTATTCTGGGACTTTTTAAAACAAAATCCGATTTCATGAAGTATTTTCCTTAAAGTTTCTCTTTTCCAAGGAAAATTAATTTTTTCTTTAAGCACAGGAATCAGTTTCGGAACAGTTGGCACTCTTTTCTCGACCACGTAAAATTCGTGAATAGCTCTTCTTATAACGTCTACATCAAAATCATTCAAAGCTAAGGTTTCGATGGTTTTACTCTGGCGCTTTTTTTTTTATTTTTTTAGGAGATTTAAATTTTGGCTTACCTTCACCTTTGGATTCCCTACGAATTCTTTTAACAGTCGACCCCGATACGCCCGCAATTGCACTTGCACGTTTTATGACTTGAGAAAGGGGAACAAGAAGACGGCCTTCTGACGATTCTTTTTCGCAGAATGTCAGCACATTATTCAATATTCTTTTGCAAGAGCTACTGAAACGTGTAACAATAGAACTTGTTGACTGTACTGGATCCATCATACAAATTAATAATAAAAAAATAATGCAAAAAGAGAACAACAAAAATCAAGCTAGTACTAGTACAGCGACAGACAAGAAAGCACGTGATTTCGCATGTTGGCGACCAATTCGTACATCCTTCATTTCTTTCTCCCCTTCAGCATTAATCGACTATTCTTGGCACAAATCCAACAAGGGATCTAGAAATGGTGGGCGAACTATATCTGCATCCAGTCTGTTTTTCTGATTTCATCGTTCACTATTGCTTCGTTTACAATGCTATGATACTGTTTTGTAGTCTCAGTGATTTTTATGGGTTCTGGTTCAATGTGTAACTGCAATGCTGTGAAATAATGGTCTGCTAGTTTGCATGTTATGACAGCTGCTGTGTGGCTGTTTGGAGGGGCCCTTATATTTATATGATCAATGCAGGTTGAGGTTGTTGTGTTTCCGACTATCTCTTCTCGTGTATACGACTGTATGGATGGGGTTATGTTATATGCCGATAACAGGTCTAGGTATTGTTCTGTGTTGTTATTTATGTTCCTGATGTTTATATTAATGTCTCCTATTATTATCAAGTATTTTGAGGTGCCTACTTTCGTGGCTGAAAGCCATCTGTTTAGTTCGTCTAGGAATTTTATGGTGCTTAAGTTGGGTGGTCTGTATATTGCGTTTAATATCAGGGAGTTTTCTTGTTTGATGTTTTTAATTTCGATGCATATGTTTTCTGCGTATTCTAATTTATAGTTTATTTCTGTTACTTCTAGTTTATGTTTGGTAAATATTATTATATCACCGCCTCGTTTTGTTTGTCTGCAGTGTTTGTGTTGTTGGAAGTGTGGCATTTGGTAGGAGGATACCTCTTCGTTTGTCGTAGATACTTCAGTCAGAATTAAAATGTCTATTTCGTCTATATCTTCCTTCAGATAAGCTTGCAGGGTCAGCCAGTATTTTTGAATGCTTCTGATGTTGATGTGGAGAATAGATAGTCCTTTTTTGGGGATTGTCAGTTGTTTCCATTCTGATATTGATTTCAGAATGTGGCAGGTATCATGTTCCGAGGTGATTACGTCTGCTTGATGGTGTGCATTCATGTTGGTTGGTGTGCTGTTCCTTCTTTACGAGTTGTCAATATTCCTTTCAATGTGACAGCCTGTTGAGGTCATCTACGGATTTTATTTCGATTGGTTTTGCGTCTTGTGTCTTTCTAAGGAATATTTTGCTGTCTCTTATCCATATAAACTGGTAATTGTTTTCTGTTTTTACTTTCCTTGCTTGGTAGAATATTTTCTGATAGTGTGGAGTAATGTATTCAGACAAGTATATTGGGGTGTTGTCGTGGTCTCCTTTCAGATCCTCTACTACTGGATTTTTAATCCTGCTAACTTTTATAAGTGTAGTTTTTGTTAGGCTGTTGGTGAGTCGCACTACGACGGGAGAAGGATGGGTATTATTTCCTCTTTTCCTTTTTTGTGGTAACCGATGCACTGATTGGATGTCTCTTGATTCAATGGGAGAGCCGATTTTTTGGCTTAGTTGTATTACAGTGTCTCTTAGATATTCCGTAGCTATTTCTGGGAGACCATTTATGAGGAGGTCATTTTTGTGCTGCTGTTGCTTTAGAGAGTTTAGTTCTTGCCGTATGTCCGTTGTCTCTTTAATTAAATTATGCTGTCTTTCAGTTAGCTCTTTGACGCAGCTTTTAATTTCTCTAACGGTCTGTAACATACTTCTACCAAATTATTATTAAATTTAATAAATTCCTCATATTGGTTGAATTTTTCTGTAATTTGTGCGGTATGTTTTTTAAATAGTTCTCCAACAAAATCGATTAAACAGTCTTTTAGGTTTTGTAATCTATTTTCAAGTAATGCATTTAAAGATTGCTCACCTGGGTTTCCGTTGTTGTTTTCTTTGTTTTTAATTCCCTCTGTTGTTGATAGCTGTTTACTGCCTGCGGTTGTTTTCTGCATTGGCTGTTTTCCGCCTGCGGTGGAAGGCGACGTTCCTTTGTTGTCTCTGCAATGGGGACACTTCCACTCGTCACGATTCTTGTTTGATTTTCGCTGCCAAGTAGTCTCGGACAATCCTGAATATAAAAAATGCATGTTTCTTTGGCAGTTTCTACATGTTACGTGGTTTTCTTCCCCCGTTAGGTCTTCTTGGCATTTGTAGCACTTCATATTTCTTGTTTGACGATCTTGCTGTAATTTCTAATATGGCGTCTTCCTTTGTTCTCTTCCCGCGTAGTTGAGCAACGTATACTTCCAACTTTGAATACTTATACAGGGTGTTCGGGATAAATTTGACATATTTATAATTAATTATATTTTTCCGTAAGTTACATGTATTAACACACACTTCTCTTCATTTAAAAGTTTGGACCCTTCTTCATTCATATACAAGATGTCAGAAAGGATGGATAGCTGGAACCTACCTGAATCATGGAAGAGAATAACTTGTATCATGATGATTCGTGCCCGCCATCAAAATAAGGATATTACGACTGCTGCCCAATGCTCCCTGAATACAGTAAAAACAATCAGGCATGAACTAGAGACTTGCAATGGTGACTACGAGGATGTAGCAAGAAGAAAGATCCCTAGCAGACGATCTGATTGCGTTCGTACAGCAGAATTCCTCGCAAATCTGCAGGAACAGGTGTTGAAGAACCCTGGCATTGGAATTCGGGCTTTGTTCGTGGAGTTGCTAACTGTAGTCAAGCCCTGGATAACAAGGGTAGCCAATGGTAGGCCGTATGTATGGCAGCAGGATTCGTCCCCTTGCCACACCTCTGGGAAAAGTCAAAAATGGTTGTCTGAAAATTTCTACGACTTCACCAGTCCAAATGTTTGGCCTCCAAACTCCCCAGACCTTAACCCCATGGATTATTTTGTATGGGGCGCAGTTGAAAAAGACACCAATCGCACTTCCAGTAATACAAAAGCCCAGTTAATGGATAAAATTAAAACAGTTTTTGCGGCCCTTCCCAGGGAGACTGTAGCATCAGCTTGTTCGAGGTTCCGAAGCAGAATTGAAGCTGTGATCGATGCTAATGGTGGTTATTTTGAGTAAATCTTGTTGATAGTATTGTAATTAACTCTGCCTGTAATGTTTTTTTGTCAATTCATTAAATTTAATAGATACAAAGAAGATTTTCTTTTTCCTTACGAAACTGTCAAATTTATCCCGAACACTCTGTATTTTACTTATTACTTAACAGATACTTACAGTTTTTACATCTATATGTTCGTCTTGAAGAACGGAGTTCACTGATGTACATTAAATTTTAATTCACAAGAAAAGATCTACTTTGCAACTTAAAATATGGGAGCATCGAAATCTAGATTAAATAATAATAATAATTGTCTTTCTAGTTGGAGTCTGGAATATAGTTTTTTTTCTGCCGGGATCAACATCACGGCAGTTACAATAAGGCTAAGTAAGCCTCCTCATTCCTATTTATAATTTTGAAAAGTGTATATGTTTTCTTCTCTTTTTCTACATTTTATAAGAACTGTTAAACGTCATTTTAATTTCTCCGTGTAAAAAGGAATACTTTTGCACTGACCCATGCATTTTAATATTTCAGTGGTTTCTCCTATTTAGTTCATAACAACTTTTAACTTTTATTCTCTCTCTCTCTCTCTCTCTCTCTCTCTCTCTCTCTCTCTCTCTGGCATGTATCAAATAATACTGTTTCACGATTCAATCAGTGTTAGTCCTTGTCGGAAGGTAATGTCCATATTTTTAAAACATGACAACTTAAATTTATTATGGTATAATTATATTATGGGTGCCTGCGGAGCCGTAATAAGTTCCATGACGCTAGGTCTACGAAAGATCGTACAGGTTGGATTCTAGTCACCATCTGGAGCAGGCATGATAATAATAACTGTTATTATCATTACGTGCACCTCCATGGAGTCCAAAGATTCATCGCAGGAGGACACTCTACCCAACCACCGTCAACACTTCAGAATGATAGATATCGATATGTCTGTACTGTGTAAAAAATTCTTTTGAATAAACTTTTTATATATTTTATGTAAAATGTGCTTGAGATAAAGAAATTATTCTCTACGCAACTCCAGTATCCTTTCTCCTGCTTCTTTCAATCCTTAATCAGAATTTTCAGTTGCGCCTCTTTCTTCTTCCAATATCAACAGAAATCATCATTATCAGTACTACACACTGCATGTTGCAAATTAGCATAAAATTCTTCTACCTTCTCTTCATTTGCATCTGATATGCGTTTATTCCGATTTGGATTATTCTGTCGGACACCGGATTATATCCCAAAATGCATTTTCCTACTGTTTTCTAACTATGAATTACATCCAATTTGTTCTAAAATGTTCAAGTCCACAGTAATAAATCCTGGCCCATTCCTGTCATCTAACTTCACTACTTCCTGAAATCTTTACTTCAGTTCTTATTTCTTTCTTTACCATTTCCAGTTTTCCTTGATACAACTTCTTGTGTTGCTGTTTCATCCGTAAAACGAAGACATCTTCTGAAATTAAAACTATCAGAAGAAGTTCACCAAGACTTTAATCCAGTTTCATCATCCTTATTAATTGCATCAGAAGATCACCTCTGCTCTTTCTCAGTAACCATCTTGAAGCATTCCGAGATCTCCCACCCCACTACATGGAGTGTGCATCCCCTCCATGTAGCGAGGAAATGAAGACTGGCTACGCTGTTTGAGAACAAGTTTCTCCTGGTAGGGCCTTCCACAACAGACAGGCAGTGATCCCTATGGCTATCATGCACCGCTAACACAGAGGAAGGCAATAACAGACCACTTCTATAGATATTTTGCCAAAAAAAATTTATGAACACATCTATAGTGCCAGAAAATGGGACATCTCGGAATGCTTCACGATGGTTACTGAGAAAGAGCAGAGGTGATCTTCTGATGCAATTAATAAGGATGATGAAACTGGATTAAAGTCTTGGTGAACTTCTTCTGATAGTTTTAATTTCAGAAGATGTCTTCGTTTTACGGATGAAACAGCAACACAAGAAGTTGTATCAAGGAAAACTGGAAATGGTAAAGAAAGAAATAAGAACTGAAGTAAAGATTTTAGGAAGTAGTGAAGATAGATGACAGGAATGGGCCAGGATTTATTACTGTGGACTTGAACATTTTAGAACAAATTGGATGTAATTCATAGTTAGAAAACAGTAGGAAAATGCATTTTGGGATATAATCCGGTGTCCGACAGAATAATCCAAATCGGAATAAACGCATATCAGATGCAAATGAAGAGAAGGTAGAAGAATTTTATGCTAATTTGCCACATGTAGTGTGTAGTACTGATAATGATAATTTCTGTTGATATTGGAAGAATGGAACGCAAAAGTGGGAGTAAAAGAAGAAAGAGGCGCAACTGAAAATGAGGAGAATGTACACAGTAAGCACAAAACTTACTGTTGCGAAAAATATTATAACGACCTTTGCATTTATTGAGTTATGGTCAATTTTGTATGAGATTTTATTCCATTTTGACTCCACCTAAACATATACTGTACCTCGTTATTTTAATTTTTAAGTGTGTAAGAAGATTTATTTTCATTGATATAAATAACGGTGTATGGTCTACAAATAGCGCAAAACAGGATCGAGTAAACTCCGGTGACACAGCACTGAAAAATGCTTTTCCACAGTTACTCAAAATTTATGAAATGTTTGAGTAGCTCTGGAAAACATTCCGCATTTGGAGAACTGAAAAAAAAAAAAGTGCACTCATGATTTCTCTTAGAGATTTTATTTTATTTATAATAAATGGCTTCAGATTACAGAACTGCAAATAATTTTGCATCTTCAATATTTATTCTTTAAGTATCCAGGATATGGTAATAAATAATCTGATGTATGGTTTTCTTTTCCGAGTTATCAAATGGATTTCAAGTTAAATTTGCAGTGCAATTTGCTCATTTATATGAATGATGTCTGATTGTACGAATGCTACAGTATCTGCTTCTACACGTGATTTTGGATTATTATAATTATTTTCTAATATTAGCAAGAAATTTATGCTATCCTTACTGAGGAAGTTGTAATCCTCACTATATATTTTGTATTTTTTACTATTTAATGACTTTCTAAATCATTAGCACCAATGCACTTACGTAACTGTCACTAATAAAGCTTATCCTACCATTTCGCTCTTTCCTGACACGGAAATTTTGTTTTTATATTGTCGAAGAACTTTTATACTTCCTCTTATATGAACTCATTTCAGGATGAAGTATACACAGGATTTGTTTTTAAATAACACCGTATATCATACAAGCTCCAGGTTTTCGGCATACGAGCTCTGTGACAAATTTGTCAGCGAATTTATGAAAAGTAAATCAGAATGCGCAATATTTATTCCACGCAGATTAAAATTTGTTGTTTTAAGGATACTTGCGACATAAGACTGAATGATATAATCACGTAATCACAAGAAAGATATTTATTTAACCAAATATTTCGGTCTGGAAATAGCAGACCATCGTCGGTGGTCTGCTATTTCCAGACCACCGACGATGGTCTGGAAATAGCAGATTAATTTTTTAAGATTAATTTCTTAAAAAAGTGCCGCGACAACAAGATTATTCCCAATTTCGCTAAGATTAAAGAAACAATAAAATCTCCTGGAGCTCATAATATTTACCGGAACACAAGTTTATCTCTAATCCGTAATCAACTTAAAGCTGCTAAACGTGATCTTGCTATTCACAGTCATCAGACTTCTGATTTACGCACCTATATATCCACAAATTTGGATCCACATCTTTCTCACATAGTTCTAAATGTAGCTAAACGTTCTACTCAACGTGCTTATAATAAACTAAGTCAACATCTTAACCGTAAATATGAGGCTCTTTCGTCTAAACAATCCAAGCCATTCATAACTCCAGATAATTGGATTGTAAATATATCCGGACGTCCTTTGACTAAAAACGAAACCCTCATCCTTTCAAAAGGACATGATTTTTCTATTGTTCCAAATAAAATACCATATCTAGATTTCCTAGTTAACATTGAAAGGAATCTTAATCATCTAACCAGCGATAAAGCTAATGCTCTTCGCCTAGAAGTCGCTTCTTCTCTACTTAAGGCTAAACTTCCTCCTTCTAACATATCTCCTTCTGAAATGAAATCTTTACAGTCCTTGAGAAAAAATAATCACCTCATTATCACTAAAGCTGACAAGGGAAAAGCAACAGTAGTTATGGACTCAGTAAATTACAGAAAAAAACTGTCTCTTTTGCTTCGAGATCGCTCCACATATCAAGAAATTGATTATAATCCAACCAACAGACAACTAAAGAAATTAAATTCTCTCCTTGATGAAGTCATCAGTTTGGATAAAGACACAATTGAAAGACTTAAAACTCATTTTGCAAGACCTCCTAGATTTTATGGCCTTCCAAAAATCCATAAGATTGACTATCCTCTTCGTCCAATAGTAGATTGCATTGATTCTCCTACTTACCGTATAGCCAAATATCTAGCTAAATTACTGAAATCTTACATTGGCAACTCTAGTTCTTTTTTAAAAAACTCCTCAGATTTCTTAGAAAAATTAAAAGATGTCTCATTACAACCTACAGATCTTATGGTTAGTTTTGATATAGAATCTTTATACACCAATGTACCTCTTAAGGAAACTTTAAAACTACTTGCTGACATCTTTCCTCAAGATATTATAAAACTATTCGATTTCGTTATACATTCTGGTTATTTCATATGTCAAAACAAATTTTATAGCCAAGTAGAAGGAACAGCCATGGGAAGTCCTCTTTCTCCAGCTTTAGCCAACTTTTATTTAGAACATTTAGAAAACGTCCTCTTCACATCTAGTTTCCCTCTACCATCTTTTTGGGTAAGATATATAGATGACATATTTGCTATTTGGCCTCACAGTAAAAACACTTTATCTTCCTTTTTAAACAGTATTAATTCCTTACATCATCGCATAAAGTTTACTATGGAATTAGAAGAAAACAACCAGTTATCTTTTTTAGACGTTCTCCTCATCCGATCATCTTCAAATATTCTTACAACTACAGTATACAGGAAACCAACATTCACAGGTCGTTATATTCTGAAAGAATCAGCCCATCATCCATGTCATAAAACAGGAATTATAAAATGTCTCATCAAAAGAGCCAAAACTAATTGTTCTACTTTTGATTATCTACAGAAAGAACTTTCTACTATCCAGCAACACATGAAACTCAATGGCTTTTCTGAAAAAAGTATTCAACGTCTTCTTACATCTTATAATCCTACACAAAACAACAAAGATTCAATACGTCGAGTACCTATTCCTTATATCTCCGGTATTTCAGAACCTATCGCAAGAATTTTGAAGAAATATGATTTAACAGCTACGTATTCTCCTATTAACAAATTGTCTTCTCATTTTCCTTCTCCTAAAGACAAACGCTCAACTTTATCTCTTCCTGGAGTTTATCAAATTCCTTGCAACTGTGATCTCTCTTACTTTGGACAGACTGGACGTTCTCTTGAAAAAAGAATCCAAGAACATCAATCATCCATTCTTCACAATAAACCTGAAAAGTCTGGTTTGGCTCAACACGGGATTGAAACTGACCACAGCATCCTTTGGTCCAAGACGCGCCTCTTACATAGATCCCGTTACAGGTTCGAACGTTTGTTCAAGGAAAGCGTGGAGGCCTTGCTCCATCATCCCAACCTGAATCGTAATGACTGCATATCTATATCAAAAATCTGGGAAAGCCTAATCAAGATTACTCATTAATTTTTTTTTTTTTTTTTTTTTTTTTTTTTTTTTTTTTTAATAGCAAATTCAATCATGTTTCTACTTCAAAATATTTCGTTTCATACTTAGTGATATAACATCACGCGGCATGTTCTAATTTCAACGATCTATTGTTAGTATTCTAGCTTGTATATTTTTTAAACTGTTCTTGTAATACCACCGACGATGGTCTGCTATTTCCAGACCGAAATATTTGGTTAAATAAATATCTTTCTTGTGATTACGTGATTATATCACGCAGATTAAAAATTACATACATTTTAGTCTACATCATCATCACGAACTATGGGCTCACTGCCCTTGTTGTCTGATGCCTGTTTCGCTATCTTCTTCCACCTTTCTTTGTCCAGTGCACAGTGTCGCAGTTTTTGTACACCCATTCCACACCAGTCTTTTATATCATCTATCCATTTTCTGGTCTATCTCTTCTGTTTAAACCATCCAAAATACCAAACACAAATGTCTTTATCTTCCGGTCCTCACTCATTCTACAGATGTGTCCAAATAATTGCAGCTTCCGTTTTATAATCTTCTGCATTAGATTCTGTTTTGGTTGTATCTTCTGATAGAGCTCTTCACTGGTGATTTTCTATACCCATCTTATTCTTAGAATCTTCCTGTAAGAAGTTCTTTCAAACGCCAAAATTCTTTTTCTTGATTCCTTATTTATTACCCACGTTTCAGATCCACACAGTACACCACTAAAGATGCATGTTTCCAGCACTCTTAATTTTGTTTGCAGGCTGATCTTTACTTTTCCAGATGTTATCCATGGCCTTCAGATTTGTTCTTCCCTTTGCAATCCTGATCTTTATTTCTTTTTTACAGTCCAAGTCATATGTCAGTTTACTTCCCAAATATGTGAACTGTTCTACATTTTGTATATTAATTCCATTCACTTGTATCTTTTGTTTCATGTTCTTCTCACCAAATACCATTGTCTTTGTTTTTTCCAAGTTCATAACAAGTCCAAATCTTTTCCCTTCCTCATTTAACAGTTTCAGTGTTTTTTGTAGTTCTCTTTCGTCTTCTTCAATAATAACCATGTCATCTGCAAATCTCAGATTGTTTATTCTCATTCCGTGTACAGATATTCCTTTGGCATTTTATCCATTGCCCTTTCTAAATGTGCGATGAAAATGCTTCGTGATATTGGGTCTCCCTGTCTAGTACCTCTGCTTGTTTTAAACCATTTCCCAAATCATCACCTATTCTAACTGCTGCAACTGCATTCTGGTAAACATCTTTTAATATAGCTATTAGTTTTTTATCGATTCCATAGGATTCTAGAATTGCTAATGTCACTTTCTGGTCAATACTGTCAACATGGTCTGCTTTCATATTTATCCTAAAAAGAAGACATCGCCGTTTTTTTGCGAAATGCTGGGAAAACGTAAGTTTTTTTTTTTTTGTTAAAAAAAAAGGAGATCCTTCTCCTTTTATAGGAAGTTATAATAACCTTTTTTTTCGAGGAAGTCTTTTCTCAGCAGATTCTAAAGTTAGTCGGTCGTTGATTTAGCCAAACATATATATTTTTTCTCTCTTGAGAGAATTTTATATTTTTAAAAAGTCCTGGAATTCATTAGTCAACCCTTAGAATACTCGCAAACGTACCAAAAAAAAAAAAAAAACTGATAGGATTAGAAACTTTGTCTTTTACCTAGGACGTGGGAAGGTACTCAGTTTCTGCATTGTTGAGAAAGAAGGAGAAATGGCCTCCTGCCAATTAAAAGCAAGTTAAGTTTTTTTAGAAGATTTACCCTTCTAAAAATGAAGGGTAAATCCACGCATAGACATCAATCGCACAGTGAAGTTGCTTGGGTCAATGGTAGAGTTGTCGAGTCCGTTGAAGAGCTTCTAGATATGACCATGGATCTGTAGAACTGCTTTGGGAATCTATTGAACTTTGATGGAGTAGAGCTTTTCTCTAGGGTTATTGTCAATTTTCTATGGGCAGGTGTTAGTTCAATCCTGGAAGTTCTTTCATGTTTCATAGCGCCTAGTACTGTCTGGCTGTAAAGTGGTCCGTCCATGCCTGGTGATGATTGTGGTTATTTCTCTATTTTCATTAATTTCACTGATTTCGTTCTTTTTCTTCTTGATAGTCTGTTTTACAAATCTTATTTTAGCGACAGAGTTAGTATCAGTTAGTGATAGCGCGTGTAATTTTTGAGTTAAGTATCTTGCTTCTTTGGCTAGTCTGTCTGCTTTTTCATTGCCTTCAATATTTACATGGGCTGGTATCCATTACAGCGTAATGGATACCAGCCCATCAAGAAATTCAACTAACAACTTTAAATTTTTCAAATTTAAAGTTTTTAGTTGTTCATGAATTTCCTGTGTGTTTTGTTTTTCCATTTTTTTTTTTTAATGCTCGAGTGCAGATTCTGAGTCGCTGTAGATGGTTATTCCTTCTGTAATGTTTTTACTGGATTTGAGAGATAAACTTGAGAGCTGTTTTTATGGCTGTTAATTCACAAGTGAAGTTTGAAGCTATTTTGTCAGCTGTGGTTTTGATTTGTGTTTCCTCATCTCCAGGTTGAGTTAGAAAAACCTCTGTATTTTGGTGATTATGTAAATTATAATTATTATTATCTGAGTTTAATCATTTAAAGTACTGTACATTTTTCTTAGTGTGTTAAATATTAAGTTTAATCAAAATCTATTTTTGAGTTATTCCGTGTGGATGGACCTGAAGAAGCTGATAAGTGTTGTCCACTTGCAATGCACGTTAAAAAGGAGCAACATTTTAGCTCACGAATGGGCTATTTTCAAAGTCAATGAAAGGACAAATAATATTACTGATTATGCTTCTGTAACAACCTTGTTTATTGACTACGGTCACTTGTTCAAGGTTGTTTTGTTGTATTTGAGGTGCGTCTGCCTCTTTTCATTCTAGGAACATCAGAAATGAATTCAAGTAACTTATAATAAAGGTAACAAAGTGACCTTCTTCATACATGAATGAAGAAAGAGCTCTTTTCTTGGTTAGCATTTCTAAATGCGCATTAATTTTAAAGAAGAACGCTAGGGATATTTTATTGCGGCATATCAAATGAATGACTTGATGTGTGTGAGTAGGGAATATATATATATATATATATATATATATATATATATATATATATATATAATCCGTGAAAAGTTGGAATAAGTCCTCCAACTGTTCTGACATTGGCTTAGTATTGATAAACAGCGAGTATCTACACCACGTACGTGAAATATTTATTTAAGTAGGCACTAAAAACAAACTTCGAAAAAATATCAGAGTCATCCTTTCAGGAATGTTTTTCATAAGATGGTTCTAATCCAGGTGAGTAGCTGCAGTGTATTATGTGGGCGTGGAAAGCTTGCATGCGATGGATATCTTTAATTTAACTCCAGAACGCATCCTAGAAATTTCACGATGTCACCGACACACAACATATGCAAAGTGTGGAAGGAAAGTATCTAATCGGTTTGCTATACAAACCTTCGAAGTCAGGTACCTGTGTAGTCTTGTGGCAACGTTTTTAATTCCCTATAAAAACCGTAATAGAGTTGATTCTAGTCGTTGGCCAGAAGAAATTCTTTTCTAGGCGTCTTTTTTGTTTGTTTGTTTGTTGTTTTTGTTCCTGAATTAGCCAACTCTAATACAGGCCAACTGGGAGTTTTTTCTCCCCTAAGCTTTCTAAGATGCATTTTTAACTCGGTATCTCGAAAAATCTACCTTAAAACTCACACCATTTCACACAAGTTGTAGGGTGCAGGATCACAAGATGGCAACAGTTGTGTGCCGTACTCTCCTCCCAATACTTCTAAACTCATCGATAGTCATGGCTCAGCTTTTGGTGTAGACTGGTTGTCTCCGCGATTGGTAAGTTAGTTAAGGCGAAAAGAAGAGTTAGAGTGTTTATTTATAGCATCAATTATTACTATATTTGTAATCTATATTAAAATAATACATTAAAAGTGGTGCATATTTCGATAGAACTCACTCTATGTATTGATATCCATCACAATGAAGAAGAGAGGCTGAAAACCATTAACTTTGCAATGATTTAATTGTAAGTATTTACTAATTAAGAATCAATTGAAATTATATATATTATTTTAGATTATTAAACTAAAATATTAAAATAACACCTTTTTTATATATAAAATTGTATTTCATGGCAGCACCATTTTTTATGAATTAATCATGCACACAAGTGGTTGCACAACATATTGCACGCTAATCGTGGTGTAAGTAAGGTTCAAAAAGATGAGGAATTCATTGATATATTTTAGAGATATATTTTAAAGACTGAGTAACCAAAGAAACAAGCGCAATAAAATAAAACGCAAAGTAAAACCCCAAGATTCCCTTCAATATAAAAATGAACTAAAGCAATTAAACACAGAGGTATATGAAGCTCTCTCGAAAGATAAAGAAGCCTACATCCAGGACGTCTGTCAAGAGCTAGAAAACTGTCAAAAATTGCACAAAACAAGATAAAATTGCAAAATGGCGACGTCCCTGTGCACAGCAGAAAGAAAACCCAGAGTATTGAGAATCAAGAAAAAAGATGGGACCTCGTCTGAAAAACAAGACCGAAGAACTTGACGAATGGAAGACACACACTTCTAAACACGCCAACTCCAAACATTGATTTCATCTCGAAAACCATAGTGCCGGAAACTCTTAGCATCAACTGCGACGATTTCACCATGCAGGAGTTCACAATGGCCCTTCAACAACAAAAAGCAGGAAAATCACCAGGAGCAGATGGCATCACAGTTGAGCCTTTAAAGCACTGCTCTACAGAAATCAAAGAACAACTTCTACACATATATAACTTTGCACTTTCCTCTGGAAAAGTTACTGAACAGTGGAAAGAGGATCTAATAATACCAATTCCAAAAAAAGGATAATTGAACAAACCTGAAAACTACAGAGAAATCACACTCCTCTCTACTCCACTAAAAATGAATTGAATGAGCTGCTTTCATGGGGTTTGAAATTACACTGTGAATGGTTAATCAGCGCTTCTAGACTAAAAAAAAAGTGAAAGAATAACACAAGTTAGTTTAGCAGAACAGCCCCTAGAGGAACCTATAGAAAAGGCTGTGCGCAAAAACAGAACATCTTTAAGAAAGATAGTTGGAGTAAACCTGTGAAAAACGTGGCTATCAGTTAACCTTGATTGTCTACGTCTAAGGTAGCATGAAGAATTTTAGGTAGATTTTTGGTGCATCATCACAGATGTAACAATACGTATTAGGTTGGAAGCTTTGGGATTGTATATAATATTCTGTTGTATACAGGTTATACAGACTTGTTTTGCAAGCTGAAGAGGTATATTTGTGCTAGGAAAGGCCAAGATGAGAAATCTAATCTTGTTTGGTGATCAGGATATTAACAAAAGGAAGAAGAGGGGAAGAAAGTTCTCCACTACGAAAAGAAGACAGGACTGTGTTTTGATAGTAGACTTGAGTAGATTGCCCTCATTTCATCTTTGTTTTAGAAATTTTTATGGAATATGTTGAAACGTTCGAATCTTGAAGATTTGAATGTTTCAACACTGCAATAAACATGCTTTTATAAGCACTGCAAGGCTTATCAAAATAAAATGCAAATTAATAAAATGTAAGCGAGCAATGGAGTCTATGATGGATTGGATTTGATGTTAGTGAGAGAAGATAATTTAAGTATAGTAGTAAAACTGGTCACTAGTTACAAATGATGGAAAGTAAACTTTAACATAGCAATTGCTAAGTAGGTTTCTATGCCAGATCCAATTAAATGCCTTGGAAATATCAAGAGGAACGAAATACATTTCTCCGAACTTTCCGTAGCCTTTGTCGGGAGGAGGTTGGGTCAACTAGGAAATCCGCTATGTATTGACTGTAAAAGATTTCATACTAGTTAGTATGAAATCTTTCACAGGTTAGTATGAAAGAAGCTAACCATTATTGTTGAGAGAGCAAAGAAAAAGATGATTGGACGATAGTTTTATGGTAGATATTTATTCCATTTGTGAGAGTTGGAGTAGGCCAAATGTTCAGCTGGTGTTGAGGGAGAATTGCAGGATGTGTACGAATGAGTGTAGAGAATAAAGACGGGATAGTTCCGAAACGCAAATACGTTTGGAGCGTATCTTGGGATGTGAAAACACATCGGTACCATAAGCTCAAAAGTTAAGGAGTGCTGTGATAGCAAATGATTCCATGCGTCAGTTGTATAGAAGATCTCAGCTTTTGGATGTGTGCAGAAAAGACTTGTATAAGAGGAACTGCTTGAAAGTATTTGGCATCAGGAGCCTCGAGAAATTATTTATTCGGATGAGACCTAATGCGGAGATTTAAGGAAACTAGATCATCAGGAGAACAGCAAAAGAGTAAAGTATGTAAAAGATAATAGTATAAATTTTAATAATCATGGTTATGAATCTGGTGAAAGGGAGAATATACTGTAGACCTCTACTTGGTTTCAAACTTTTTGAGTATATTTGGGAAAAGTTTTTATTTCTCAGTTGAGAAAGAAAAACTTTCCCAACTGAGTCAAGCAGATGACTGCAGATATAAGTATACGAAAAAGCCAGGAGGTAGGAAGTAACCTGTTATGCATATACACAAATGTCACGAGCGGCATGAAAACAAGGAATTGAGTTTGTTGTCTTCGTAATTACGTTGTAGCCTAAGATTGTATTAGTAAAATTTGGCTCTCACAGTGAGATGTAGTACCTGGAATCGAGTTTAAAGGGTGTAGTATTTTTAGGAAGTACAAGAGATAACAGAGTGGGAGGAGGGTATACTACTAATAATATCAGATAACTTGAGTTCAATTAGGGCAGAACCTAATGAAAGCAATAATAGTGATAATGTCCCATGTAGCAGCGGGGTAGATTCTGGCTATGTAACGTGAAGTGGGAACTAACAGAATGAAATATATGGTGGGCATTGCTACAGACCTGGCGGCTCAGCTGCTGGTGACGATGAAATTATGGATTTCCAAATTACCTTAACGTGTACTAAATGAGTAATCATTATTTGATATTAGAGAAACCTCATTATGAAAATAAAGGAGACTTTATTGAGCTCTACTGAGATAACTTCTTCAAGCAGTATGTGAAAGAAGGTACTTGAGGAAAATATATTAGATTTGATCATGGGGTCAGAAGGGGGAGGGTTCAGTTTAGGGTGTGACCGTTTACCAATCATCCAGTGTGAAGTATATGGACGATCCAATTAGGAAAAGTTACAGGCTGAACTACAAAGCTGCAAATTATGAAAAACTCAAGAGAATACCATGACATCACTAATAGGAAGGAATATTAGCAGAGATCTGAATGCAACACATTTAGATATTGCGTTATTGGAATATATCGCTAGAGTTCGAAGAACAAATGGAATGGAATTAAAATAGACATGAAACCGTATTAAGCAAGATATCCATAAGAAGAAGATGATGTGTAACGAACTCGTAAGTTTTCTAGCCTCTGCTTTATGAAATACATAAAGTGCAGAAAAGTTGAGTATTGTATGTAAAACATAGTTGGAGTATGAAAAAAAAATCTATGTAACTAAAGACAACCAAAAATACTTTTTTTAATCGTTATTATGCCACAAGTAAAAAAAAGTATGAATGTGAAAGAATAACTTTAGTGGATTCAGATGATACCATTGTCAGGAACAAATGACATTGTTCAAATAATTCACTTTGCTAAGTTCTATCAACCTTGTGTATGCATTATGATGCATAGTGCTATCTCTACATTGGATGAAGAAAAAAAGATGCATGAGAAGGAGGTTCTGGAGTTATCGCATGACCTCGATTTCAGTTCAGCAATAGGGCCAGATAGGATATCAGCACGTATTGCAAATGGAATGTTTAGCTCAGCTGATTAGGCCCTTTATCTGAAAATTTGAATCTCAGCTCAGGAAACATCTCACAGGAATGTATGGTAGTTCCGTTGTTCAAGGATGGTGCAAAAACCGATGTGTTTAAGTACCGACCTATCAGTAATCTCTGGAGTGGTGGTGAAGATTTCAGAGAAGTTTGTAAGAACTCGTATACAGAACTGGATTGACAGACAAACTATATTTTGCAAGGAACAACATGAATTTGCCAAAGTTATAAAAGTCAAATACTGTATAAGATTACACCATGCAAAAATTACGAAACTAATTGAAAAATATATATTAAAATGGAGGATTTATTGATCTAGCCGTATTTTATGGTTGGATCCATAATATCCTTCATTTCAGTATTTGCGAAATTAATGCCATATTGAAGCGTTCGGTTCTATATTTCAGTAAGAAAAAAAAATATTTGAATTTTAAACAAATTGACATAAAGTAATTTATTTTTAGTGTGCCAAATCGGCTATTTTAAAGCCAGTTTCAGTTTTTGTGGAAAATATTATTAGTAGATTTTTATTAATAATAAAAATTAAGAAAAAAAATGTTTAGCTAAATTTTACTGTGTTTTCCAGACCTAATCACAAACATTAAGTAGTCACGACAGTCAGTTCTTCGAACCATTTTGTGAATTACAACCATCTTTGGTTGTAATTTCTTTTGAAATTATATTTTCAGAGCAGAAATTTAGAAGTAGGTATCAGGTGTCCCCTTTTTTTTTACTTAAAATGTTTATATACTTTTTTTCCTTATTATTTTCTGAAATTCTTTAAATCTTTAACGAAAACGAAAGGATATTTATTGGAAGGAGATGATTATCTGTGACATGTGATCTCGATGACGTGCAGATTGACAGTATTGGATCTTGTGATAACTTCAAAGGATGTGACCTCATTTATGATCACTTTGCGTCCCGTGGTGGAGATGGATCATTGTGACCTGACCCGATAAGCATGTGGATGTTTAGGTTGCAAAGTAACGTCATCTGAAGCTGGAGAGATTGAAATGATGACAAATTTAGAACTCAGTTTAAAGCATTGCCGTGTTATCGGAATCTACGGGGAAGGAAATTGATTACCTTTGGGAATCTGTGACGATATTGTTTATGATAGATGCATGTGTTAAATTTTATTCTTAGAGTGGATAAATGGAAATTCCCCCGAATCTACAGCCTGTTGAAAAGCAGGGAGAGCAAAGAACAAAGCACATTAATCATCCAGCCAACCGATTAGATGAGTGAATAAACACATTAAGAGAAAAACTGATTATAAATAATATTTCAGGAAAGAATTCTTCTTTTTATTTTTTTTTGTTGTTGTTGTTGTTGTTGTTGTTTCCTGGAAACTCGAAATTTTAACTGCGCAAATCACAAAAGTCTACTATATGCTTCGAAATTTCGCATCATAATGTAATAATCTGAATCCCCTAACTCCTCCTATACCCCCCCCCCCAAGTATTGGCGGAGCTCCTTTACCCCTAACTAACTTTTTGAAGACAGAAAGGAAGCTAGTCTTGATCCCTTACTAATAGTGAGATCAAACTATCATTGAATCCGTGCATTTTTAAAAGAGTACCGCAGACAACTGCCACCATCTTGTAGCTATGAACCCTAACACTCGTATTTTTGTCTATAATAATGTGAGTTCTATAGTCGGTTTTTAATTGTAGGGTTAAAACCATGGATTTTTAGCATTAAAAAGAACGTAATTTGCCTGCTAAAGATCGACGACTGGCCTACTGGGTTAGACAAAGTTCATCTAGTTTGCGACTAGAATCAAATCTATAAAAACATTTTTTTTTTTTTTTTTTTTTGGCAGCTTAGTGCTATGGCAACAAATACCATTTCCACAGGACTGCAGTGAAGAATTTTGTTTATTTTGATTTTGATTTTGATGGTTAAAAGTGCCACATTTCTTCATAATGTGATCTTGATCCATATATCCGTTAGGGCTATTCACATAAAAAAAATAGAAGCCTGAATTTACTGGGGGGAAAAAAAGTACAATGTTTTTCTCCAGAGCAAGAAAAGCAGATTTTCTGACCTAAAATGTACGATAAATTTTCATCTTTATTTATGATATAAATAGCTGATGAATAAACTTTACACTTGATTATACATCAAATATCTTCATGTAAACATTAAATTCAAGCATTCAGTGTAAGACAGTGCCATTTGTCAAAGTCATCTAAATATATTACTTGAATGGTTAAAGCGACTATTACTTCACAGCGTCCCGCACAAACATTAATTATTATTGTTATTATTTAATATGACTCCCATCCACTAAAGGTTGTAAACCTAGAGTACATTAATGCTGTGGGTGGAGTAAGTTTTTCATATTTTTATTAATTATATATTTATAATGTTACTATAATCTATTATACAGGATGGCCCATAAGTCATAAAGGGGTTTCACCATTTAATAACTTTTTTATTTATTAATTATTTTTTCTTATAATGAAATACAGAATCTGGTGACGTTCTTTTATTACTTGTGAAAAACCGCATCACGTAAGTGCCTCCCATTTTCGACTTCACAAAGACGGGTCCTTTCTACGGCATGTTCCATGACAGCTGTTAACGGCTGCAGCAATGTTTTCTTTCGGTTGTTGGATTATCTGGGGCTTGTTCGCATACATGGTTTCATTGAAGTAACCCCATGCGAAGAAGTCGGGAGCCGTCAGATCTGCAGAACGAGATGGCTAATTCATAATATCGAATCAATGGCCAATTAATAATAATCGAATGCTGATTTTCATATAATAAAATTGCACCGTTTTGGTTCTTTGTTGGGTTGTGAACTATTCCATGATTAATTTCCCAAATTTTCCTTAAAATACCTGAAAAAAAAAAATCAATAATCAAACAAGTTATTCACATTTTAAAACCCTTCCTGATTCATGGGCCACCCTGTTTATATTGTTTTTTTTTTTTTTAATTTAATACTTACGTAAATCCGAAAACTCCACTCTAGAGACCAAACATAGAACATTTTCAAGCTATTTTAGTCTCCTAAGAGCGACTGACTCGTGCATGGCGATGAAAGTTATCTCCCGCCTAAAGACACTTACAAACATTCATGTTCACGCTTGGATTCGAACTCGGATTCATGGACTAAGTGGTACATAGTGCTGGCTGATGAAAGGGGAGAAATAAGTAGTGGATTATGTATTAAATGGAAAGAAGACAGATATGCTGCTCGAATAATGCGTGTGAGCGAGAGAGGTGGGGGAGGCGGACAGAGAGACTGCAATGCAGGAAACATACAGTTAACTGTAAATTCAAAAGTGGACATAACAATAAGCTAAGCATAATTAAACAAGTTAAGGTCATTGTTAAATTGCAAACATTACAGAAAAATGCATGGTTAAAACCTCGTTATTCATATGACATTGAAGTTGTGAAAATCAGTGACAAACTTATTTAGCTTATGAAACGTTTCTTTTCCATTTATATGAAGGAAGAGAACAGACTACAGGAAACTCGCTTAACGCGAATTCGATATGCGCGATTGAGTGATACCATTTCCCACTTTAAGCGAGCGATTCATCAGTTAATGCGATTTTTTTTATTATGCGAAATTTTATATTACGCGATTTTTTTTTTTTTTTTTTTTTTTTGTCGCCAATCTGCAGCGAGCAGAAAAGCTGGAAGTCATTAAGAGACATGAAGGTGGAGCTAATAATACAATGTTTGTGTGAGATCTGGGATACAGCGAGTCTACAGTTTGGACTATATTAAATAAAAACAAAGGATACAAAGAAGGGAAGTTGCTACACAACATAAAATTTCGCATAACGTAAAAAAATCGTGTTAACTGATGAATCACTCGCTCAAAGCATGCAGATCACCCGATATACGAGCCATTTAATGATCAAGATGGAGCGTCTTCTATCACTCTGGATCGAGGATTATAACCAAAAAAGAATACCTCTTAGTACAGGGAATATTCAGGCAAAAGCTCTCAAATATTTTTACCTCATTGAAAGAGACCAAATTTCATGAGGCATGTGAAAACTTTACTGCGAGTTTAGGATGGTTTGGCTGTTTTAAAAATCGAACTAGATTGCATAACGTAAGAATAACCAAGAATAACCGGGGAATCTGCTATTGGTGATAAAGATTCTGTGGCCTAATTTCCCGAAGAATTACAAAGGATAATTTAGGAGGGTGATTATGACGATCGGCAAATATTCAACGTCGACGAAACTGGTCTCTTTTGGAAGCGTATGCCAACAAAAACTTTCGTAGCTAAAACTGAAGCATCTCAACCAGGATATGAAGTATTTAAAGATCGTCTTTTATTTTTATTTTTACCATTTTATTAGGAGGCAATGCATAGGCTTTAAACTCAAGCCTATGTTAGGCTTGAGTTTAAAGTCCAACATCTAAAACTTGCTCGATTCCCATTCAGAACACTTGAGCCAGAATGATCTCCTTCAACTAGAACAGCGTGCATATGAAGACGATAAGGGGTGCGAACAAGAAAAGAATGTTACGACTAAGAAGCTAACTACAAGAGAATTTGGGCTAGTTTTCAATCATATTTACCATACTAAGGAAATTTTGTTTGATGCTGATCCTGATATGGAACGAAGCTTCGAAGTCTGCCGAAATCATTATAAAGCGATCGCAAATTGCATGACAAGATGAAAAAGTCGAGCACGATTCAAACATCTTTACTTATTTTTTTTATTTTTTGTAAAAAAGGTAGCTCAATCAAATGTTCAGACATTAAATAAAAATTTATGCAATTGATTTTTATTAACTTGGATGATTTTATCCTCTAATATAGATTATACTGTATTTTTTCCCCAAATTTACGCTAACTGATGGATCAATTATAATTATTCCTATCGTCTATTGTATTCGCTTAGCGCGCATTAATTGATGGATTCATTCAGCGTTTCCCAAGTTTTTCCTACGAAGGAACACTTCACAAATCCTGAAATTTTAACGGAACACCTTGGTTAAAGTCGCATATCATCGGTCTCGTATTCAATGTAAAGCTAAGCGTACACTATCGCTGAAGCAGGCTGTATCGCATCGCATTGACCTTGCTTGTGACGGCACGTTTCCGAAAATAGATACCTCCGTACTTCATTTGCGCTCGGAGGTGTCGACAACCGCGGGCGGCTGAGTCAAGGCCAGCTCGCGTTGGCCTTAATAGCACAATCCACACGCAAAATGAGGAGCGCCTGATTTTTAAACATGTTTGAACTTGTCGCAGCATTTAAAACCATTCCAAGCTCATATTAATTTTAATAATTTTTTTACGGAACACCTTCATTTCACTTAAATAATCGCGTTAAGCGAGGTTTTTCTGTATATATTTGAAAAGAATTTCGACTGGAAGCATTCGAAAGTCATTTCTGAATTTGTATCTGGCATCTGTCGCTGCGTAAGTTTCGCATTTCGTGGAGGAAACTCAGGACTGGCCCAAGGTTCGAATATTATTATTATTCGTGACACCTCCAAGGTCCGAAGACTCATCGCGGGAGGACACCTATTGTACAACTATCCGTCTCCACCGCTATACCGAACCTCTACTACCAATCATTCACATTAATGCCATCTACAGCCCACCACAACTAGTATTTTTTTTTTTTTTTTTTTGTCTGTGTTCAGAAGGACCGATTTGTCTGTATGCGGGATGAAAACCGGGTTTTTTCGGGTTTTTGAAAACCTGAAAAAACCCGACTTGGAGTTTATCTCAAATTCCCTGCAACTGTGATCTCACCTATTTTGGACAAACTGAACATTCTCATGAAAAAAGAATCCAAGAACATCAATCCTCCATTCATCACAACAAACCTGAAATATCTGGATTGGCTCAGCACGGATTGAAACTAACCACAACATCCTTTGGTTAAAAACTCGCCTCTTGCATAGATCCCGCTATAAATTTGAATGTTTGTTCAAAGAAAGCGTAGAGGCCTTACTCCATTGTCCTAACCTAAATTGGAATGACTGTATATCGATATCAAAAATCTGGGAAAGTCTAATCAGGATAACTCATTAATTCATATTAACTTTATGTTATTTAATATTATTAATTAATATGTTTATTCCAATCATGTCTCTGCTTAAAAATATTCCCTTTAATACTTAGTGATATAACATCACGCGGTTGTTCTATTTTTAAATGATCTATTGTTAGTATTCCACCATGTATTTTTTTAAAACTGTTCTTGTAGCGCCCCTGAAGATGGTCTGCTATTTCCAGACCGAAATATTTGGTTAATTAAATATCTTTCTTGTGTTTACGTGCATATATTATTCTATAGAATGCCGATAGCGGGACGTCAAAGTATGAAACGCATAGATTTTCACACATTTCCTAGGCATTCTATAGAACGCCAAAAGGCAAATCGGCAAAGTATAAAATACTCCCGGCAGTGACTTTTAATGTGGAAAGGCGAGTCACGTGACTTTCGACGCTCGCCTCAAACAGAGCCAGAGCACTTCTGCCCTTTGTACTGCTGGCTTTGTTTGACTTTCGACGCTCGCCTTGCTGCACAAAAAAAAAAATGGCTGAGCAAGCTACATTGTTCTGGCAGGAATCACGGCATGTTGACATGCAACGACTATTCTACGAAGAACTATCTAAAGTTCGAGCCAATGCTGCTAAAAACTGCGTTTTTTTAACCAAAACTACCTACCCAAAGTTTGTGAACGCTGCGAAAAATGCTAAGATGGCTTCTAAGAAGATACCACCTGACTTTTGGCTGCTGAATCGCTATGATATGATGGTCTTAGAAAACAAAAGTGAGTTGATTTATCCTGATAAAGAACGCGTCAGTGAAATCCAGTTTTACGTCACAGATTCTGAGTTATTTAATGTACTTCATGAAGCTCATTTGCTCATTGGACATGGAGAACGTGACAGAATGTTGAAAGAAATCTCATACAAGTACAAGAACATTACTCGTCATGACATTGAACTGTACATTCACCTTTGTGGGCCGTGTCAGAAAAAACAAAAAGGTGTTTAAAAAGGGTGTTGTAGTGAAACCTATGATTTTTTCCAAGTTCAATTCCCGTTGTCAGGTCGATCTCATTGATTTTCAATCACATCCTGACAGAGAATATCAGTTTATGATGGTATACCAAGATCATCTTACTATGTTTGTGGTTCTCAAGGCTCTGACATCAAGGACAGCGGAAGAAGTGGCATATAACTTAGTGGACATATTTACGTTGCTTGGAGCACCATCGATGCTACAATCCGACAATGGCAGAGAATTTGTTAATAATATGGTGAGAAGCCTAAAGGGGGACTGGCCGACTTTGAAGATCGGCATGCCTCGCCACTCACAAAGCCAAGGAAGTGCCGAAAGAGTTAATCAGGACATTGAAAATATGCTGTGTACATGGATGCGAGATGAAAAAACTGATCGATGGTGTAAGGGGCTACGTTTCGTGCAACTTATGAAGAACATGACATTTCATTCTGGGATTAAGAGAATACCATATGAAGCTCTCTTTGGCTGCAAAGCTAAAGTAGGTCTCACAACGTCTTCCTTACCCCAAAATGTTTTACAAGACATACAGACTGAGAAGCAACTGGAAAAAATTATGAAAAACGTTCGAACAATACAAGAAGAAACAGATAATCCTATCCAACAGAAAGAATCTATTGCACAAAACACGGACGAGACTGAGTCCATGATGGAAGAAACGAAAGTGGTGATGAATACATGTCTAGTGAAGAGGCTTCCTGTTCTGCTACTTGCTGCGTCTGTTTGAAGGTAACCAGTGGTGCCCATAAGTGCAGAAACTGTCATCGAAACGTTCATGCCGCCTGTGGTCATGAGAGTAAAGACGATGGAAGTGAGAAAATAGAAGATAATGATGTTAATATTTTGTGTACTCTTTGCTTCAATATTGAGAATGTTGTCGAAGGTAAAATTCGATCTAAATTGAATTTGGAAATACAAGCCCAAAAAAATGAAAATGGATTCAGACAAAAAATTTCCTCCTGCATCTTTGGTGGCCACTGTGCGAGTTCCTATCCCAGACGTCGACAAGGGATGGGGCGACTCGCGCAATCTGCTGACGGTTGTTATGAGTGTGACAGACGATGGTTTTTACCGACTTGGAACTGCGGAAGGAATTTTAAACCAACTCTATGCCAGATCACAATTCACTTTATGTCCCAAGGACTTACTGAGAATTGGAGATGTTCCTGACGACGATATAGTTCTCCGTTGAGCCGCTTCCGCCCAGTCCAAGGGTAGCGGCCAAGGGTTCGTGAGGTGTACTTGCAAGACCAAGTTGGAAATACAGGCCGAAATTTGAAGTGCTTTTGTATGAAAAAGGCAGTTACGTGCAATCCAAAATGGCATTCCAGTCTACCTTGTAGCAACAAATAGTTCAGCACTGGTCGTTTTCTCTTTTTGTAGAAAATTCCGGTATCTTACATTTTGTACTTCTTACATTTTCACATGCATCTTTTCAATAAAAGCCTTTTTCATACTTTGCCGAAATAGTATTTGTCATTCTATACAATGCCTAGGGAAAGTATGTAAAATATTAAAATAAAACAGATATTTCATGCTTTGCCTAAAAACGTCACGCATTGTATAGAATGCCTAGGCATTTTATACAATGCCTGCTTTTCACACTTCTCCGGTAACATATATAAAGTCAATATCAACAGTCGCCTGATTACGAACGCGTGATGAAAGGGACGGGGAGGTTTGCAGCTTCTCCAGATAGCATTCAATGGTAAATACAATTGGTTATTTTATATAGGGCCCCGGAACTTATTCGTATAGAATTTAACCACTGGTCTGACGTTAAAATCAGATAACTTATTCTGCTGTCCTTAGTTGTGCTACCACAGTCATTTGACCTCTTAAAGTGCTTCTGTTAGACTATATGATCTTCTCGCGTCAATCGGCTGTTTCCGGGCGCATGTCTGACGTTTTCATGCATTCTCAGCACAACTGGCAATGCTACATGTGGGCATCCTAGCCGGCCAGGATCACCGACACCGAGATACTGTAATAGACTTGCTGGCTTCTCCTATTTCGAAGTCGCTGAGGTCGTTACTCATTACCACGTGAACTTGAACGCAGGTAATGTGTCCCGAATATAGTTTGTAGTTTATTTACAGCTAGTTCCTACATGTGTCGTCAGTCGCGTCTTCCTGATGAATGCCATTTAACATAGGTTGCCGCGTCGTTTTTGACTAGATCAGAAAGTCCTTTTTTTTTTTTAACCTCTGGACTTTTTGACCTAGAAGAAATAACGAATAAAAGAAATAAATAAAGCGAAGATGCTTATCGAAACATTATCTTAACATTAAAACTACACGGTATATTAGTTACGTGATAAAAAAGAAAGGTTGGAAGTTAGAGCCTGCTGAAGGAGGTACAATGGTTTCTGCGAGGCAATTCGTAATTACTTACATTTTATATAAAATTATCGTTTTATTTTGAAAAGTATAGTTTTACTTTATAAACAAACTGCAGTTTATTATATAGCAGTATAATAAACTATATATAGCAGTATATTCACAATATAATATTTGTGCTATCTAGAAGGCATTTAACACGTAGAATAGTGTCTGATAAAGCTTAAGTTAAAATAATTTCATGTGTCATAACTAAGGAAAAAAAACATGATTATTCTGTATAGTTTATTTCTTCAGAATATTAAAATTTTTCTTCTGTTTGTCTTTTTATTTTTCACATTCATTTCAAAAATTGTTTTTTATTAAAACGATTATTATAATTTTAGTAGTTCAACGTTTTCTCAAAAGTTATTCAGTTAACCTATTTACTTCCTTCAGCAGGCTGTAACTTCCAACCTTTCTTTTTTATCACGTAACTTACGGGATTTGACCCTGTTTAGAAGGATAGCCAAGCAATACATGAGGCATAGTTGTAACGCATTGCTTACCAGCTGTATTCACATAATCATTGTAATATTAATACATATGTTATTTGAATACAGCTCGTAAGCCATACGTTACAACTATGCCTCATGTATTGCTTGGCTATCCTTCTAAACAGGGTCAAATCCCGTAAGTAGAGACAGCATCTAGTAATGGTGATGACAGGGCTGCCGTGATAACTTACGATTTCGGTGAGGACCCTTCCATTCAATTGCTTGAGAGGGTTCATTACGTTGCGAGTCGCACTAATTAAGAAATAGTATGGACGTGATTTTTATAATTATTATTTAAAAAAAATGTGTGAATTCCACCCATGAAAGGAAGGTAACGTATAGCACATTTGGTATGTATGGTAAGTTAAGTAATCCTCGATGAGTCTATGGACTCCCCGGGAAGTGTCACGTAATAATAATAATAATAATAATAATAATAATCATAAATCTGGCACTCTTGCTTTAGGACAATTAAAGAAAATGAGTCACATTGGGCAACTGAAAAGAGACTTAAAAACTGCAGCACTTTTGGGATGTGTGTGTATTGCACAAAATTCATAAAAACCAATATAATAGATTTTTTCATCTTCTATTCCCAAGATTTTCTCGTTTTTAACCACAAAATTCAGAAAAAAAAAAACTAGTGCACGCACTATTTCACATGGTAAATCGAGATTTTAATATTAGAACCATAACATAACGGTAGTGTCTGTCTGTCGCAGCCTAATGAACTTTCGTCTATACACGACTGCAGAGATTACGCTAATCTGGAGAATGATGAAGAAGCAGATAGGCTGCTTACTGGTTTCTAAAAGAGTGCTTATCTGCCTTTGAGAAAATAAACAAAGGCATAAGATTTATTTCGTATACTTCTTCTAAGTCAATGCAGTGGAAGATCATATTTCATTCTCGTCTTTTTTTCTTTTTTTTTTCAAAATAATAAAGAATATCTTACATGTTATGTGTTTGATTTGACACAACACTTTTCGCAGCATGATGGCGGAAATTGTTATCTGCAAAAGTGCACATTTAGGAGGCTGTCATATTTCACCTAAATCAGCAAACAAATTGATCCCACCTCTGACCACACGCATTCTACTTCACCAATGTTCACATAATAAATAGAACCATGGACATCATCACTTTCAGACACATCTAGACCTAGTTTCCTATTTTTGATTGAATCTCACATATCAACTACATTAATCGCTGTAGCTTGACTGTCCAAACTGCATTCTGTATGATTCTTTCTCCGTTAAGGTACACTTGCACCTTTGCGCGATCTGATATTTCATGTTAGATATCATGTTTGTCATGTTTTGTCTCTAGAGTAGGGTGGTTAGTTTCTGTCCTCTCCCTTTCTTCTCACATGCAAAGTAAGTAGTGGCTTTCATGCATATGCTTTCTACACTGTAATTGTTGAAACTAAAAGCTAGCACTTTCCGTGCATGGGTATAGCAGTAAGGCAGTTTCCGTGGGTCGGTCGCCAGACAGTAGACGGAGGGGGGGGGGGGAGCACTCATTAGTTGAACGACTCTTCTGCATCTGTCTCCCTCACACCATCTACATTCAGATGAGTTATTCTTTGATATTCAATTTTTTTTCTTTTTTGATTGCAGCATATCAGTAGAATTCTTGTGGGTTGTCTTTAGCCTGCAGAGCCAGTTTGTTGTCATACTCAGACTTTGCTTTCCGTACAACAGTTGTGACTATTCTAGCCTGTTGCTTATAATTTTCATAATGGATATCATCTTTGTATCTCAAACTTAAAAAAAAAAAAAAAAAAAAATCTTTATGCACACGGTATTCCTTCCCCATCATCCCTTTCTTACGAATTTCTTGTTTAATAAAATTACACATCTGTTTGACTCCTACATTATTTATTCTTCGAACTCTCCGGGCACATTCTGATATTGCATCATTTAAGTATTTTTAAATGCTTCCCATACACTGTCGATATTCTTCCCATCCAGCAACCAATATTATTCTGCTGAAGTCAGTATACTTCTCAGTTGGTTATAATTTCTTGCTTTGTAATTCAGCATATAATCTTTTCTGAATGGAATTTTCAAATACTTAGTCACTTCCCAAGTGAGTACCGCATGATTACTGTCACCAATCGGAGGCAGGAGAGTTACGTCTTTAACTGAAATACCCTCTGACACTATAATCAAATCTAACACTCATTGATCTCGAGTTCGTTCTGTCACATGTTGCTTGAAGAAGTTGTCTTTTAACAGTTCAATAAATTCAGTTTAATTCTCATGAGATTTTACTGCTACCCAATCAATATTTGGATAATTAAAATCTCCCATTATGATTACTCTTTTCACGCTCATCTTGTCTATTTGATGATGCATTTCTTCATCACTAGCAACCGATCCACCAGGTCTGTAAGAACGCTCCACTATGTAATTGATCTTGTTAGATTCCACTTCCACCCGATGGTGGAAATTGGGTTCAAATTCACTGCCACATGAAATACTGTTACTAGTACTACAATCATAGGTCTCAACACTAACTGGATTGAAGTCAACCAATGTCATTAGCAGCACACCCATCCTCTCCTATCCTATTCTTCCTAAAAATACTGTACCCTTTACACTCAATACCAGCTAATATGTCTGATTCTGATAGCCAGGTATTACTAATGCCTACAATCTGAGGTCCCAACATATTGACCAAGGCAACAAACTGTACCCCTTTGTTTCTAATACTCCTAGCATTCGTGTATAGCCACCTGCATGTTCTTTTATATACTCTTGTCTGCAGTATTCATATCATAGTTAGACAACTTGCAGATCTCTATTTTTCTCTAGCGCACATGTTTGATGGTTTCGAATTGGACGAACTCAAAGTCGAAATCGTTCTCTCCTCGTAATCATTTCCATGATAATGCCCATTCCCATCATTAGCACAACTATATAACATTGCTTCTGTTACACTCATATTCTCACTATTCCTTCCATTATAATCTAGTTTCCCTGATTCTCAGTGTTAGGTCTCACACCAGTTATTAGTTTTTCAAGACTCCTGATAACAAATGCATTGAGGTGTAGGCTATCCCTCTTATACAAATCTAATCTTCCCTCAGTCCGCGCGGTTAGCCTAGTGGCTTTGCGCTTCACAACCATATGCCAGGGGAAGGAGTGTCCTAGGTTCGATTCCCGTCGACAACGTGAGGAGCTTAAGGATCTTCCTCAGCCATAGCCAAGTTAGCCGGTCTTGGGCGTGGGTGGCAGGTTTTTTCCCCTAGTTTATCTGGGGTTTTTCATCCCACAAGCAGGCAAACCGGCCCTGTGAACACGGATTACAGTCAAGTTACCGCCCTTACGGGATGCGGCAGAGAAGTGGCAAGCCGGCTGCATTATTATGCCAGTAAACCCCTCATTAGGAGGAGATTCAACTCGTCCTTAGACAGACGAGTAAATGGATGGATCGGAATCTTCCCTCAGACTCACTGAACATCTATTCCTTCTACACAGTCTACACATTGAATAATTTGCCATCATTGTCCTTGTTAGTTCATTTTTATCATATCCTATGCTGTCCCTCTCGTCCGTCCTAGGACGACTTGAGTCCTCTCCTAATTCTCCACTCCTCTGCTGCATCCCCTAAGGGCGATATTCACGACTAATCCGTGTGTATTCACGGGACCGGTTTACCTGCTTGCGGGATGAAAAACCCCAGGATAAACTGGGGAAAAAAACTGCTGTCCATGCCCAAGACTGGCTAAGTTGGTTATGGCTGAGGAAGATCCTCGAGCTCCTCACGTTGTCGACGGGAATTGAACCTAGGACACTCCTTCCCCAGGCATATGGTTGCGAAGCGCATAGCCATTAGGCTAACCACGTGGACATTTTTATCATATCGAGGTAGTATACTTACTATGTTCACTTTCTTACCCTTCACTCTCATCTCTTCCAACAACCCTTTCCTGGCCTCTCTCATACTGAACTTATCACTAGTTAAGTTGTTAGTACTTACTAAAATTACGATCTTGTTTACTTTTCTTTTTTGTTTTTGAATTGCTTGAGTTTTATTTTTAATTTTACTTATACTAAATTGTACTAAAGTATATACTAAATTATTCTAAATGTATTTATTCTAAAATAAATATGAAAAAATTGTTAATGCTTTTATTTCCCAAAGTAGGGCAGTCCATTTAATCCTCCTAACTAATCTTTCGAATATGGCTGAGGGATTTGTCCTTAGCTAATCACATATAACTAGCCCTAGACTATCAATTATTTTAATTCGCATCCAGAGAAGAAAGTACGGCAAACAACTGTCGCCATCTCCTGATCCCTGACCATAATACTATATATTATTCTCTGAAATAGTGTCGGTTCTAGTCAATTTTCTTGAGTTACAAGATTAATCAGAATTTTCAGGAAGAATCCTGATTGTCCATACCAGAGATTGACTAATTTGGGAACCAGTCGAAGAAAGTCTCAGAAAAACTTCGAGTTAGCGACGAGAATCATGCTTAGAAGTCTTTCTTTGAGCAGCAGCCTAATGCTATGGATGCAAATTGCATTTTCACAGTGCTGCATAACCCCACCAAAACAAAAAATTGGAAAAAATAAGTATGAGAAATTCGTTTTAGAGACCTATTTTGTAGTTCTACATTATTAAAAAATGTTTGATAAAGGAAATAGGCAAAAAATTATGAAATATATTAGAAGACTGAGGAGATCCAAAATTCCGATAACAGCTTATAGCATATAACAGTAATAATTAATAGTAATGACTGAATAATAGCAAAAATGGTAACAAATCATGGAGTTCAATAGCGGTATGGCTTTTGTCTCACTTTTTGTCTCACGCATTTGATTTAATGCATCAAATAAATAAACATATGTAAAGGTATCTTTTATTCCTGAAGGGAAGTAAGTGGAACTCCTTTAGCACACTAGCTAACTCTTGTAAATCGGTAGGTTGTTTTGAATTACTGTTGAAGCATCTATGGTTAGAGGTGTACATTATGTGATATATATCTGTTAATTGCTTGTGTTGTTCTGGTTGGTATTTGCGTTTTGAAGGATGAAAAATCTGAAGGGAGTGAACCTTCCACTTTCGGATAACAAAATTTCAATTGACAAACTCTTATGAGAATTCTTTGAATCTTGAAGCTGGACTCAGAGTCGGTTCTTTCCAAACATAGGGCATCATCAATACCGAATGAGCTGCAGAGGGCCTCAGTTGTAGGCATTCTTAGATATAACCGATAGTTTAGCTCAGGGCTGCCGACGATTGAATTTGCCAACTGCAGATTGACCTTTGCTGCTATCTTCTATTCCTAAACCGTGATTTGTATTGTCTGAAATAGCGTTGTACGATTGCCATTATTATTATTATAGCTGTTGAGTTAAAAAAATACATTACGGGGGGAGAAAAGTACTTATACGGCTAAACTTCGACTAACTCAAGATTCGGCCTGAATAAAAAAAAGTCGTTTATCAACGACTGGAATCAAACTTATAACAAGGCAGAAGCATTACCACCTAGAACGTAGGTACTCTATTTAATATACGTAGGTGTGTGCATTGTCACCCAATAGTTGGCCTACTAGAAGGGTAATTTAATTTTCTAAATGTTTATTATTATTATTATATTATCTGCATCTGTTAGATGGATTCATATAAATTTTTTAACATTTTCATATTTTTTGTTTTATACATAAAAATCTTGGCTTTATTAAACATAGGACCCAAGTACTATGATTTTGTATTTAATAGTATACGTAATATTTAGTGAAAATCAATTATTCTGCCTAAACAAAAGATTTGAAAAGTAATTTCAATATAATTTTTCTTCTAAAAAAATTATTAAAATTACTACATTTTTTTTTTGTTTTTGTTGAAAAAAAATTCAGTTAACACTTTTTTCATTCCTGTACAAGGAGTAGGCGAGGCCGTTTTAGCCCTATCTAACTTTTGGAGACTAAGTAGGCAGTTCAATCTCCACTGGCAGCCAACTTCAGACATAGCTGGCCCAAGGCCAGCTATCTCTGATTAAGCAGCATGCAGTGAAGAGACGGCTAACAAGTGCCGCCATCTCCTGGTACTTAATCCTAATACAATATTTGTAATGTCTGAAAATAGTGTTGGTTCTACTGTCGATTTTTTTGAGTTTACGGGATGAAAAATTCGAGTTTCCAGAAGAAAAAACGTGCTTGCTCGTGCCAGAGATCGACTAACTCTGGAACTGGTCGAAAAAAGGCTTAGTAAAAGTTTCTCTAGTTGGGGAGTAGACTTGAACTCGAAATCTATCTTCGGCCAGTTTAGCACTGAGGCGTGCAAACATATCTTCCACTGAGCTACACAGGCTCTTATTGTTGATGATCTGTTTCAAAACATTTGCCTTTTTTTTTTCTTCCCACAAAGAAGTTAGATTTCTTATGCATGTTTTTTTTGTGTGTGTGTGTGTGATTTTGAAGAAGTTTTATAGTTTCAGATTTGCGAAATACGTTTTATTGTCTTATTCTTGTTCATTCGTAGCATCTTTCTTTCTGCATGATCTGATCTCTTATTTCCTAACATTCCAACAGGTCTTTTTTACCAAGCAGAACTCAATTTCCTATCCTTCTAGAGTAAGGATCGTTACCATATTTCTTGTTTGTTCAGTTAATGCCAAGTGGCCGTGTTGGTTTTTTATGCCATCCCTAGTGATCCAACAGTTCGTATTATTGCTGCAATCTTTGAACGATCAATTCTGGAATTATGAAAAGTGTGTGGCCAATTGTAAATTGTTCTTCCTGAATACTTGATCACAGGGAATATAAATTTGAAGCACTGTTTTTTTGTTTTTGTTTTAGAATGGTTGATTGCGTAGAACTATAAAAGAACAATCTTTGCTTCATTCTATTTTGCTCCCTCAGTGTATAGATGCTTGCTTCTATACACTGAGGGATCTCTGCTCATTGCTTTCAGGGCTTTTCTTTTCGTAATATACATTTTCTTAACTGGATAAGTTCATTTGTTGCAGTGAAGCCAGTGGTGAGCTATAATGGGCTCGCCCGATCCCTTTGTTAAATTTTTCTAAAATTTGCGAGTCCCTTGTTCTTGTTTACTTTTTTTATTTTTTCAAAAAAAAAAAAAAAAAAAAAAAACATAATTTTTTGAACTATATTAAGCAACAAACTCATGCGGTAACCTAACAAAGTGATTTTATTAAATAAAATATTATAGTTACTGTTACTACCATTTTACAAATAAGAATTCGCTTTTGGTAATCGCATATAAATAAATAGGACTATAACATAATGCCCCTTGATTGGTACCATTGATTATCACTTTAAGTATAAAAACAAAAGAGAAAGAGCCTGTGTAGCTCAGTGGATGTGGCGTTTGCACACCACCGCGCTTGGCCGCACGAAGGAAGACTTGGTTTCGAGTCTAGTCGGCGACTAGAGGAAATTTTTCTAAGCCTTTTTTCGACCGGTTCCCGAGTTAGTCGATCTCTGGCACGGGCAAGCAGGTTTTTCCTCCCGGAAACTCGGGTTTTTCCTCCTGTAAACTCAAGAAAATCGACCGTAGAACCCACATTATTTCAGACATTAAATATATTGTGTTAGGGTTAGAGACCACGAGATGGCGGCACATTTGAGCCGTCTCTCTTCACTGCGTACCGCTTAATTAGTGATAGCCTTGGGCCATCTGTCTCTGATTGGGTACCAGTGGAGATTGAACTGCCCACTCAGTCTCCAAAAGTTAGATAGGGCTAAATGGCCTCGCCTACTCCCGTATATACGGGAATAAAAAGGCGTTAGTTGATTTTTTTTAAAAAAACAAAAGAGAAATATAATGCATTTCAATATTATCGTGTTTAGATAATATTTATTTATTATTTATAGATTATTTGTCATAAAAACTTCTAGCGCAAACAAAACACATTTATTTTGTTTATAAAAAATGCGGACTATTGCATATGTGCGATTATAAAAGATTTTATTCTTATTATATTTTGATAGTAAAAAAATGTTTTTCTTATTGTAAGATAAATTAATACAGATGGTATGATTGTGTGCAAATATTTCATGTTTAGATAATGAAATATTTGTTTAAAAATGATAGCCTTTACAGGTTGATTGGCCCCTCATACTTTTTGATTAAGGCAAGCTGTATTAATAAAAGTTTTGTGTGAAATACGATTTTTTTTTGCTCGCTGATGCGAGCCCTTTATTAAAATTTCCATAGTTCACCACTGAGCGAAGCGGAATGCTTTCAAACTGATCGGTCAGCAATAAGGTAAATAAACCACCTGGAAATAAATTGTCCTGCATCATTTTATTATGCGTCTGGCTATAAGACATTGGACTGTTAAATTTTCATTGATTGTTGTCAGACGTTAGTGTTGCTTTCCAATCTGATGGATATACATCTTTGGCGGCAAAATGGTACCTAAATTCTGCTAAAAGATTTACTGCTTGCAAGTTTTTGTCAGCAACATATGATATGTGCTTGTTAAAGTTGACCTTGTGTGTGTGTGTCATGATAACGATATGAAAATCTATATATCCAGTAATATTTATTACTGGTTATTTAATTAAGGGTATATTGAATCCCACATTATTTCAAAGCCGAATAAGAAACTCACAGATAGGAATCAAAGCGTTTCATGCCGAATATAGTAAATTATAAAAGTTCGGCGAATCCAAGCCTAAGCCAACACCTGGTACTACAAACTGGGGCAACTCGTTGCAAAGGTGGAGTAAGATCTGATCACTGTCCTTAGTATTTTTCCATAATGTAAAACACGACTCCTTGGAGATGTATACTGTTATACATTATGGAAGGCGGTCACTACCTAGACCGGTTTCGACCTTTATTGAGGTCTCATCAGTGAGTAAGTAGACCTGGATAATACTCAGGTTGTAGTGATGAGAACTTATATACTTTATAAGCCTTTTGGCTTTTTAAGCCTTAAGCATTTTGGCTCTTTATTTCAGTAATTTATTCCTAGATTTATAGCATGAGGATTCTATAAATCCAGTAATAAATATTACTGGATTTATAGAATCCTCATGCAGAAAGGAAAAGGCTACGAATGAACAAGAATTAGACAATTAAGAGTATTTGAGAACATTGGAAGATATGAACCGTTTTCAAAATCAGCCAAAAAAAAAAAAAAAAAAAACGTGCATGATATTAGCTTTGCTCCTTACGGGGGAATAAACGCCGTTACATTTTATTTATTTATTTATTTATTTTGACAATAAATGCAACGTTTTTTTGCTGACAATCCAGCAATCATGTATAAGTCAGAACCCGCTAACGCCTTTTTATTCCCCAATAGGGAATTGGCGAGGCCGTTTAGTCCTCTCTAACGCTTTGGAGACTGAGAGGGCAGTTCAGTCTTCACTAACAGCCAATTAAAGAAAGCTGGCCCAAGACTATCATTGCATATCTTGCAAATTTCATCATAGAAAAAGCAGTGTGGCATTCTGGAGTATGTTTAGTCTCTGCAGCAGAGTTTCCAGACCTGGTAATGAATTAAAAATATATATAAAAAAGTATAAAAAAAAAGTATAGAAAAAAAAATATAAAAAAAAAAAATCCTTAGCCCACGCCACGTTACTAATCTACTACAGGCTTGCAGCCTTTCGTGGGTGGGAGTCACATAAAAGTATTCCATACAAAAAGTATTATTATTATTGCATGACACCTCTATTGAGTTTAGATTCATGAAGGGAGGATATTCTCCACAGCGCTACACGAGCTACCTGTCTGCATTGCGTCGTTTTTTTTTTTTTTTTTACTACGTTCTGCTGCTCTCTGGTGGTTTTGTCTGTTTTATGTGAGGAAAAATGTGCTTCCTCCGCTTGAGACCAGCAATTTTTGGTTTCCCCCGATCAGTTCCTCACTCTCTGGAGGCCGCTCTTAATAATGATGATAATAATAATAATTCATCTTCAGTTGAAAAAGGCAATATTAAGATTCCTCGCTTGTTCCTGTTTCTTTTAATAAGTGTTAAAATAGTAATATTGCAATATAAACTTCACGATTTCTCGGGTTCATTAAAACAAATTAAAAAAAAAGTGAATCGTAGTTTCAGCTCTGCTTATGAGAATAAATAACACCCTACACTGTTTTATGTAGGAACTTTGTAAATATATTTCGTCACGTCGTGTGTCGTGCCTGCCCTCTATTTCAGAAAACATAACTCAAGCCGTTTTCATCTAAGCTCCGTTGGCAACGTAACTAATCGAATGTTATGTTTGCAGTTTGGGTAGGTGTATTGGATTTTGTAATGTGCATTCAGTGTGGATTTTGAATTTGTTGTCGGCTCTCTTTTTTGTTTGTGGTAGTATTTTCTCATTAATTAGTAAAATTGAAACTTGATTCGTTATGCAGGCGTGACATGCATAACAAATTAATTAACGAATTACTGATACCTGTACGTTTATTTAAATGACTTGTAATGGCGGGGGGGGGGTATATGTCCTGCGAAATGACAGTAGTTTGTGTTATGTTATTTAGCTTATAAACTATGTGCCTTCAATAGAAATATATGCATGTGTTGCAACTTCTGGGAAAGACCATTTAAAATAATCGCCCCTTTAAATGCTACTTCAGAGCATATCACTGTCGTAGTGTTTTAATGAAAATTTTAATTGTGGTATTTAAAGAAATACAATTATTCTTATTTAATCATATTGTTCCTGTTTTCAGTAGATATCTTGATTCGACCGTTATGCAAGTTTTAATGCACAAGTCCAAATATTACAAAGTGGAAATGAACATAATTGCAATTTCTAATAAAGTAAATATGTGCATGTTGAAAATTTATTTATCACTAGGTTAGACTATAATAGATTTAGTTTAATCCTTTATCCCAGTGAGAGCAAACAAAGTTTGCGCCTGAAAATATCTTCAGGACTAAATATAGTGTTGTACTATCTTATCCAGTAAGTAGTGCAACACCAAGGCAACTCGTGGCAAAGGTGGAGCAAGCTACCTAAATCCAGAGTAATTTTTAAAAAAGGTGATAAACCTTTTGGCAACTCCCATAGGCACAGATGACTTGCTACTGCTTCTGCTTGGTATCTCCAGCTCTGGGCCTGGCTCCCACTGAAGAGACCTCAATAAAGGTCGAAACTAGTCTGGGTAGATGGCCAATCCCTTTAATGCATAACAGTATACATATCCACATAGGAAATGTGTTTTGCATTATGGGAGATACTGGGTTAGAAGTGCCTGGTAGCTTGCTCCACCTTTGCCACGAGTTGCCTTGGTGTTGCACTACTTACTGGATAAGATAGTACAACACTATATTTAGTCCTGAAGATATTTTCAGGCGCAAACTTTGTTTGCTCTCACTGGGATAAAGGATTAAACTAAATCTATTATAAATATTATAAATATGTGCATATATATTATAAATATTATAAATAAATATGTGCATATTTACTTTCCTAGAAATGATCGAATGTCACACATGCACAGAAACGAAATATTTGTATTCACTTTATGATGAACAATGAATGTTACACTAAAAGAGTATAATCATTTTTATTTTGAGAAAATTATTATCCATGAACATTTAACTTTATAACACCAGCTTCATGATATTCCACATACCTGGATCAATTAATACACTACTTGCAAACATTCATAGAGCATAAAGTTATTGGACTAATCACTTTTAAAAAAACCAATATTTTTCATTGTTATTACTTGATTCTTTTATTACAGCTTGATTGGTTGTCTTGTAGATTGAATGCTGCTGCTTCTTCAAAGAGTGGTGGTCACATTGTTCTCTTTCTTTCTTTTGGTATTTCTAGTTATCATTTTCTTTCTCCACTTTCATAATGATAAGCAGAATTTGGAACATAACCCTGTTATCACTTACAATAATTTTCATATGATTGACTGTTAGTATACCTGTAATAATAAGCATTGATTTGAGTGAACTGATTAATTTTCTTTGAATTAACATTTTATAATTTTTTTAAATATTAAATAATTTCTGAAATTTTTATTAGCAAAGCATAAAATTATTTTTTATTAAAGTTGGTCAGCCATTTGAGTAGATCACAGGAATAAAATTTCTTTCAGGGGAAAAAAAAAATCTTAAGCAAGAACATTTATTTTGAAAGCAGTTTTATTATTAATATCACATTCACTGTGGATAAGACAATTTATTTAATCCATTTAAATGAACACATCAGTTTTATGAACAGTTAAGGTTGTTTGAGCATGGGTAGCATGTTGACTTTCTCAACTGAGGGAATTATTCTTATACAGAGATGTAATAGGATTGTTTTTTTTTTTTTCTTTCTGAAACAGCTTTTTCATTCCACATACAGGAAATTAAGCTATAATGTTTGTTATGTGCATTACTACTATTGGCATAGTGTGGATTGTATAGGTGTAGTGTAGGTAGTGGGTTATGGAGTACTCCTTATGAGTCTTTGAGCTTCATGAAGCTGAAAGACTCATTGCAGAACATATTACTAACAGATGACCATTGCTATCACATAGCAATAATTCCTTAATAGTTGGTCTTCTGTTTTTTTTTTTTTTTTACAATATATTCCTGAAATAACTTTAAAATAGTTCTAAAATCTGAAGTTTGATTTAACTAACATGTCTCTACACTTTAGACACTTCACTCTTAAACTTTGTAGAGTTTTAAGGTATAAAGTAATTATACATGACAGAAATTTTATCATAGTGGTAAATAAACGGTTTACATGTTGAATATTCTTCATGACTGAGGTACTTGTATATGAAGTATTTTATTTCATAATATTTCATTTCATAAAAAAAATTTGTTTTTTTTTCCTTTGTGGTTCCCACCCATGAAAGATTATTAGTAAATCTGTAGTTCATTTGTACTGTGGGTGGACTAAGGATTTTTTTTTTTCCCCCGTTTATATCAATTTTATATACATATATAGATTGTGGATCAGACCATCAATTATTAATCTCTAATTTAAAGATCCATCTGAAAGCAAACAAGAATAACAGCAACAAAAGATATGACTTTTCACAAATGGACAACAAATTTACAATGGACATTGAATCAGAGCTCAAGAAACAATAAAGCACACCTCAGGAACAAAGCATTGAATCATATTGGACACACCTAAAACAAATCATTGCAAAATCTGCAGCCAAAAACATCCCAAAAAAAAAAAAAAGAATAGTAGTCCATGGATTACAAAAGAAACCCTAGAACTAATTGAAAAAAGGAAACATTTAAATAACAGATTGGCAAAACCCAAATTACCTGAACTGGAATAAAGCTATTAAGAAATTTTGTCAAAAAGATAAAAATAGCTATATCCAAAACATCTGTAAAGAAATAGAAAGACATTCCAATTCTAATGAAACATCAGATTTATTCAAGAAGGTTAAAGATATAACCAAAAAAATTCAAACCAAAACTTAATATAATTGCAGAGGAAAGGAAAACAGCAAGATCTTAAATGACATAGCCAGAAGATGGAAAGAGTATTGCGCTGAACTTTACAAGGACCCAGCTATTCAACAAGAAGACTAAGGAGCTATGGAAAACATAGAAACAGAACCAGAGATCCTCAAAAGTGAAGTAGAACAAACAATCAAAAAATTAAGGGAAAACAAAGCCCCCAGGTTCTGATTCAATACCAGCTGAAATATTGAAAAACCTTAGAGAATGCAGTCAACTGGATACATGATTTATGAAACAAAGACTGGAAGATGGCCAAATGACTGGACCAATTCCACCATTATACCAATCTACAAAAAAGGCAATTTCAACAACTGTGAAAACTACTGCACCATTGCCTTTATCTAGCATACCAGTAAGATTTTACTACACATTATTAAGGAGAGATTACAAAATTTTTATAGACCATCAGATCCCAGAAGAACAAGCAGGATTCAGAAAAGGTCGAGGGACTAGAGATCATATATCTAACAGACAAATTTTTTGAAAAAACAAGGGAATTCAACTTAAGCCTTTATCTATGCTTTATAGATTACTCCAAGGCCTTTGACTGCATGAGTAATTTCTTAGATGAAACAGGACTAATAACTCTCAGCACTGGAGAGCCCACTTATCTGTTGTATTCTTGTGGCATAAAAGATGCCCTAGATATTGCTGTAATGTCTCCAGATCTTCATGTTTTGGAACCAGTAGGATGCTTTCTTCTGGTTCTAAAAATAATATACTACCACATTTTCTGGCTGCCTTTAGAAGAAATCACTCAACAACTGATCAACTTTTCTATTTGACCCAGTCAATTCAAGATAACTTCCAGATCAGACCTACCAAATCCACCATTGCAGCTTTTATAGATTTTAGCAATGCCTTTGATAAGGTGTGGAGACAGAAACTCTTTTCCCAACTTTGTCATATTGGAATAGAAGGGAAAGTTCTAAACTAGATTTATGAGTTTCTAAGAAACAACAATTAGAGTTAGAATAAATAATACTTTTTTCCAAGAAAGTGAAAATAAGACAGGGACTCCCTCAAAGCAGCATTTTGAGCCTGCTCCTTTTTTCCATCTACTTAAATGACTTAGACAAAAATATAAAGAAACAAAGATAGCTATGTTTGTTGATTTGGTCCTATTCTTAGCTCACAACAATGAAACAGCAGAAATGTCACTTAAACAAAGCCATTGAAAGTTTGAAAATCAAAATTAACCCTACATCAGAAATTTGTGTATTTACCATTCCCTTTCTGAGGTATTTACCACCTCAGAAAGTGGAGACCAAAGATTCAGCTAAAGATTATGCTCAACTAATTACATTTAATGAAAACCCAAAATACCTTGGAGGTACTCTGGATTCATCACTAAGCTTCAATAAACATATCAACACTGTTGCAGTCAGAGCAAAAAGAAGACTAAATACCTTGAAAAGTATCTCTGTAGAGAGTGGGGAGCTATTGCTAAAACCTTAAGTCACATACACCTCTATCTGACCCATAATGGAATATGCTTCTCCCATCTGGATGTAAATGTCACAAACCAGTTTAGACAAGCTTATAAAAATTCAGAAAAATGCAGCTAGAATCTTATGTGGACTATACAACTTTTGGCAAAATAGCAAACTCAAATTCAACCTTTTTCCTTTAAAAATTAGGTGGCAAGAAAATCTTACCAAATTGGTCAGAAAAAAAAGAGCCAGCTTTGCACATCATAGAACAAGTAAACTTTTTAAAAAATAGCAACCAACAAACAGAATAAAGAAAAAATTGACAATGTATAAAATCATCAAAAAAAAAAAAATCAGCTAACGCTTTTATTTTATTTTTTTTATTTATTTATTTATTTTATTTTTTTATTCCCGTATACAGGGAGTAGGCGAGGCCATTTAGCCCTATCTAACTTTTGGAGACTGAGTGGGCAGTTCAATCTCCACTGGTACCAATCAGAGATAGATGGCCCAAGGCTATCACTAATTAAGCGGTACTCAGTGAAGAGAGACTGCTCAAATGTGCCACCATCTCGTGGTCCCTAACACAATATATTTAATGTCTGAAATAATGTGGGTTCTACGGTAGATTTTCTTGAGTTTACAGGAGGAAAAACCTGCTTGCCCGTGCCAGAGATTGACTAACTCGGGAACCGGTCGAAAAAAGGCTTAGAAAAATTTCCTCTAGTCGCCGACTAGACTCGAAACCAAGTCTTCCTTCGTGCGGCCAAGCGCCGTGGTTGGCAAACGCCACTGAGCTACACAGGCTCGTATAAAATCATGGAAAATAATATTATCTTGGATTGTCCCAAATAAAATGGCCAACTATCCAGCATTTCCTCCAGATCAAGACAGGAAAAATAGTTATTAGTTTTGAAATAGGGAAAGGAAAAAAAACCTTAATTTTGAGATCATTAGCGCTTTCAAAACTAATGAAATATGAACCTGACTCAGATATCTACACAGATGGCTCCAAAAATCCAAATGGCAATTCTGGGAGTAGCTTACTCATCTATGGCTCTCAAAATATAGAGCTAAAAAACAACCAACAGTATAGGATGCAACTCATACCATTTGAAACATTTGAATAAACAAAACTCCAAGGAATTTATATTTTTCAGATTCCATAGCAGCCCTTCAAGTTATTAAGAACTGCTACATTAGCCATCAAGAAATACTTAGAGACATAGCAAAAAACATAAACTACATAAGGATTCAGAAATAATTTTCCAGCGGATTCCATCCCATGTGGGATTAAAGAGAAATGAAACTGCAGATAAATTTGCAAAAATGGCTGAAACATCAAGTGATAACACAGATTTTGATATTTTTAAAACTACTCGAGAAGAAAATGTAAAAATAATGATTCTCCAGGACATGACTCACCACTGGTATTCAGCAGAAAAACCAGGAGCTACCATCAACTCTAAGTTTAATCACTGTGCCACCACCATGATCTCTTGCCTCAAGACCAATCAGGTTTAGCAATCGCAAAAAAAAAAAAAGTCTTTCTCATCTGCAAAATCTAACATCAAGGAAGTTTACACTACTGCATTTACTAACTTGTATGGATATTTCTAAAAGTGAAATTTATAACAACCCAGAAAAGGTGCTATATAAAATACATGAATTTTGATCTCTATGATCTGGTGTAATAATACCATAGGATAATAATTTAAAAAAACTAACAAAACCAGCAAGGATATCGAGCAAAAATTAACTTTGTAAATATCTGGACTAAAGCAAATCATTAGATAGGTCAAATATCTCAAATTCCCTCATCTAAGTTATTTGAGAAAACGTACTTCAAAACAATGGGCAAGAGGACACGTCACAAGACTCGAGGACAATGGACAAAAGTTTTGCTGGAGTGGCAGCCCATATGAAGATAAAAGATCTGTGGGAAGATGATATAAGAAAAACAATTGGAATTCCCTGGTACTAGCAAGCTAAGGATAGAAACAGATGGAAAGAATTGGTGAATGCCTATAGCCAGAAGTGGCTATAAAAAGGGTTAAAAGAAAAAGAGAAGTTGTTACCACCCCCTCCTTCGATATAACCAACCATTTGCTGATATGTACACTCAGTGGGTGCACAGGATACTGATAACACATGAAAGGTATATCACTAAATTTCCTCCAAATTAGTCTTCTGTCAGAACTCCAATATTATCAGATCTTAGTTTTCTTCTGCATTTCTAAAAATAAAATTTTCACGTTTGACATTCATAGATGCCGTATGATCACTGCCGTACCTCACATGGTTTTGGCAATGATGTCTTCTGCTAGAATAAGTGGTAGGGTCGCAGATTCCCTTTCCACACAAAATTTGTAGGACAATCATAAACATCCATGCTCACAGGGGGATTCAAACCTGCAGCCTCTTGGCTGGAGAGCGGACATGCTAACCAGGCATCAAATACCTTTGCTAATCTTTCTTCTATCATTGCTGTTAATGCAGCAATGGTATGGGTGGAAAAAATGTATTCTAAATTTAGAGTGGGTCTTTCATAGATTGGCTGTTGAGTGAGGAGAGTTTGCATTTAGAGATTTTAATGTTTAGTGTTTTTTTGTTGGTGTATTTTGTCTACTTCACTGTTTTTAATAACTGTGGCTACTGTACAGTAGTGACACAACACATAGCTTGCTCTGTTTAAGCACTGCATTCTGCACAACCTCTCTCAACAAGAATGTGTGCATCCTGGAAATTAAAGATGTGGCGGGTAAGAGATGGAGGAAGTGCATGTCTGTATAAAATGTAGGCAGTGGAAAGAGCTGGGTGATATCAGTATCCCTTGTTGAAGTGCCAGCAGATGAATAGTGTGATCTAGGGTGAGGAAGGAGAGCATGATGTGATGCGGATTTAATATTAGGAAGTGTTGCTGGCAGCTTATAAGACTAGATGGTATGGATTAGGTAGGTGAGGATTGAAAGTAGGATGATTGGAGAGAGAAGCACTGAGGGGAAGCAGAGGGTATAAAAATGAGTTGATTTGTGTGAAGGTAGAGATTAAGAGATTTGAAAGACTAACAGATGAGGCAAGCAAGAGGAGTGAGTTATGGAAAAGATGGAGAGAATGGGAGAATTAGGGAAAGAGGAAGTTGAAGTATAAGAGCAAGGGATAGAGATGAGAGGAAGAAAAGTAGGTAGGTAGGTGAGTGAGCAGAGGTCAGTGAAGAATGCATATGAGAAAGGAATGAACCTATCTGAGAGGTGATATATGGAGATTTGATTTGTGGTGTGCAAAATAGTGTTAGTGTCTGTCTATAGGAACAATACTGTGACTGGCAAGTAAAGTGAAAATGTGGATGTAATGAAGTGATGGTTGGAATGAATGACCTGAGAGGTAGTTGGATGGTGAACGATCCGAAGTAAATGTTAGATTGTAGAGCAGAAAAGTGAGAGAGGAATAGATATGATAATATAGAGAACAGCAATAATAAATCACAGTATTGATCTGAAATATGAATGCTTAGAGTGCATGCAGACATCTAGTGAAAGTGTCAGTCTCTGGGCAAGTGTGTTAAGAACAGGGAAACTAGTTGCCAGGGTGTATTGTGAAGAAATGGCCTCTTGTGGGTATGGTCACTTGATAGTGTGATATTACAGTCAAATGAACTCTAAGGCTGGAGCATACATTAATATACAAGACAAGCTGAGTTACATTATTAACTGTAAGCTAAAGAAACAATGATTTGATCACATGTTATTCTATTGGCATGACCTCTAGTGAGAAAAAAAAATTACATCAAGCTAAATTCTATTTACAATGACAGGAATAAACATTGTTGAAAGTTTATTTTTCACTTGGTTAGACTATAATAAATTTAGCCTAATCCTTTATCCAAGTGAGAGCAAACAAAGTTTGTGCCTAAAAATATCTTCAGGTAAAATAGTACAACACCATATTCAGTCCTCAAGATATTTTCAGGTGCAAACTTTGTTTGCTCTCATTTGGATAAATGATTAAACTAAATTTATTATAGGAATAAACATTCTTTCAGATGGTTTTCTTTCAGAAACAATGATGTCCTATTTTTAGTATTACAATTTTTATTTTTTGCTTTTAAGATACTGGATTTTTTACAGTCCTGTTTATAGTTGTTCTTAGTGGGGAACAGTCCATGGTTAGAATATATACCTTCCATATGTTTGAAATTTTTAGACCATCATTATTGTTCAGATTGGGGTGATTGATAATAATCTCACATGCTTCCTTGAATTTTCGTTCATACCATGTTTAAGTGCAACGTAGACAGCTAGTGCTTTTCCAGTCAGTTATGTGTAAGGAATTCAGGGCATGATCAGAAAGGCTTCACCATAATTATTATATTTAATGTGTCGTTTATGTTCTTTTTGTCTGACAGGAATTGTGCGTCCTGTTTCTCCTATATATAGTATGTTGCAAGTACAATAAATCCGGTATACTCCAGGGTGGGCTAGTGGAGAGAGTGGGTCTTTGAATGAGTTGAGTAAGCTTTTTAATTTTGCAGGAGGTTTGAAGGTGGCTTTGAGGTTATATTTTCGTAGTACTCTGTTTATTTTGTCTGATGTTCCTTTAATGTAGGAAATGATTATAGTTTTTTTACTGTAGTCTGCTTTCTTTGTTTTTTATTGAGATTTTGTAGAGAATTTTGTTAATAGTGTTTTGGCTGTATCCGTTTTTTTTTTGGAAAGTATTAAAGATAATTTTAAATTCGTCTTTTAGTGCGTGTTCATTGGAGCAGATCATCTGTACCCTGTTTTTTAGCATGTTGATGACATCTAGTTTTTGTGTTGGGTGGTGGTAGGAGTTTATGTGTATATATTGTCCCATATGTGTCGGTTTCTGGTAAACAGTGAAGGAAAGATTCTCAGAGGGAAGACGTGTGACAAGTGTATCCAGAAATGGAAGTATGCTGTGTTTTTCAATTGTGAATTGTTTGTGTTGTTTATTTAGGTGGCTAAGGAATGTGTCTGTCTGGCAACCATGCGACCAGATCGCGAAAACATCATCAACGCATCTAAGCCAGACTTTGGGTTTTAAAGGGGAGGGACCTAAGGCAAGTTGCTCAAAAAGTTTTTTTAACACAGTTGTAAATTCCATAAATTTTTAAAATGTGGACTCTAAGAATACTTAATGCTTCTCTATAAAAATGCCAGGGGTATTGAGAAAGGAAATGAATTGGCGATATTAATAGCTTTATCCCATCCAAAAATTGAGGAATCAGTGAAATGTAGTTAGTTGATATTTGATGTTTTAAGGAAACTTGTGACATAAAGATTGTATAATATTAGCACGTATTCACAAGAACGATATTTAATTAATCAAATATATTTCGGTCTGGAAATTGCAGACCATCTTCAGTGGCATTACAAGAACAGTTTTAAAAAATACAAGGTGGAATACTAACAATAGATCATTTAAAAACAGAACAAATTTATCAAATTCCTTGCAACTGTGATCTCTCCTATTTCGGAAAAACTGGACACTCTCTAGAAAAAAGAATCCGAGAACATCAATCCTCCATTCATCACAACAAACCCGAGAAATCTGGATTGGCTCAGCATGGGTTAGAAACTAACCACAACATCCTTTGGTCAAAAACTTGCCTCTTACATATATCCAACTATAAATTTGAACATTTGTTCAAAGAAAGCGTAGAGGCCTTGCTGCATCATCCTAACCTAAATTGGAATGACTGTATATCTGTATCAAAAATCTGGGAAAGTTTAATCAGGATAACTCATTAATTCATATTAACTTTATTATTTAAAATTATTTAAATTATTAATTAATATTTTTAATTCACTCATGTCTCTGCTTAAAAATATTTCCCTTTAATACTTAGTGATATAACATCACGTGGCTTGTTCTGTTTTTAAATGATCTATTGTTAGTATTCCACCTTGCATTTTTTAAAACTGTTCTTGCAATGCTACTGAAGATGGTCTGCAATTTCCAGACTGAAATATTTGGTTAATTAAATATCTTTCTTGTGAATACGTGCTTATATTATACAATGTAGTTGATAATCTCCTGACAGGAATGGAAATAAAGGGATATAGCATATTTCAACAGAGAAGGTTAATTGGTGTGGTGGAGTATTAAGTGATGTTCTCCTCTGAGTGGAGAATTTGGAGGGGAAATTGTACTAATAGTTTTGAGGATGTAGTGTAAGGTGATGAGCAGGGAAGGATGTTGCTATGGGCCAGGCAACACAGAGGGTGATGAGCAAGTGTTTAAGCAGGTTTAGTTTGGCAAGTACAAAATTTGTGAGCATTATGGAAAATTTTAACTACAGTAGTATAAATTAGTAAGGGGAGAAACAGCATATAGTAGTAAAGGAATAGAATTTCTAGAATTATTAAAGGACAAATATCTTTAAGCAACATGTAATAGAGGGAACATGAAGTTCGGGTTTTGGATTTGGTCCTAGCCTCAGAGGATATTGATCTAGTTATAAGTGAGAGCATCATCCTTGTCCTAGTTGTCAAGTGACCATATAGTCTTGACTTGAAGGATAAATAGACATGCAGAAATATTAAGGAGAAAGGAATTTATGTGGAATTATGATAATTACAGTGTGCAGTGTTAGTTATGAGAGTATGCAGACTGCAATGTTTGGTGGGTAAAGACGGGTCATATGATTGAGACACTTAAACTGAAAAGTGTATACAGGATTAACACTGGGGAGACCTTTTGTATTGTAGAACAGAGGGTAGGAACAAAGACAAGGGACCATCCCTAGAGATAATGAAACATCAGAAGTGATTTTTCTGCATGGAGGGCGGTTAGGGTTGTGAAATGCATCACCTGATAGGGTGAGCACAGTAAGTTTTTTTTTAATGAATAGTATGATACTATTTTGTGACTCCATGAAGTCTTCCACCTATATATATATATATATATATATATATATATTACTATTATTATTATTTGTCACCTCCAGGGAGGGCATCTACTCTACAACTCTGTCTCTACAACTCTGTCTCCACCACTCACAACTCCACCAGCTGACCGCAGCTACACCAACGCCATCTATCACCAACCACTACCACCAATGGTATTTCCACGGACAATCACAAACATCCATGCCCACGGCGGAATTCGAACCCGCAGCCTTTTGGTTGGGGAGTGGATACGCTAACCACTTGGCCAGCCAGAATGGCAAAATTATTAATGCCAGCAGCACCCAGAGTTCCCAGGTGGCACCCACCCAAGTACTAACTGGGCTCAGGTTTGCTTAACTTCAGTGATCAGACGAGAACTGTTGCTTTTAAACCAATCTGGATATATATTAAATTTATTTAATGACTAAAAACCTAGGTTTTGAGTAAAAAAACTATTAATGCACATGACTAGTTTCGTCTGAGAACAGACTTCAAGTGTAAGTAAAAAGGACATAAAAAAAATCAGAGAAAACCATACGAATACTGGATTTCTACACAGCAGAACGTATAAAATAACAGAGGTTAACGTTTAAATGGAGATGAAAGAACTCTGTCTGTAGCAACATGGCCATGCATGTAAGGTCTCGTGATCTCCAATATTGAATGACAGAGCTGTGAGTTTGGTAAACTATAGCTGAGATTGCTATTGACATGGATGGGATTAAGAATGGTTTCCTTAGATTCTAGAATCCATCTCTCTAATTCGTCATAAGATCTGTGAACATTGTTAGTTAAATCCCAACATATTTGATGTTGTAGGCCTTCTTCGTTAATGTTTGCCGAAAATAATACATGGCTAGACAAGGTGCTGGCCCAAGTTTTGGTGTAGGAAATGTCTCTTTTGTGCTCTCTTCTAGCTGGAGTTCGATGGATTTTACAGTTTGACTGTAGTACAGTTTGCCGCAATCGCAGAGGACTGTAGATACCTGCATAGTGGAGATTATTATGTCTCTCCTTTGGACGGCTTAAGATTGAGCTGAGTTTTGATAAGGTAGTGAAAAAAGTCTTGATCTTGTATTTCCTTAAATTTTTTTGCTAAAACTGGGGATAGGGAGAGCTAATATAAGGTAAAGAAATGCAGCCTCTGAAATTAGTTGTATCTTCATTGTGTTGTTGGTGTGATGGTTAAACAGCATTTATAGTACTCCTAGAGTATCCATTGTATTTGAAAGTATTTTAAAGGCGTTTGAGTTCATTTTAAAGTTCTTGTTCACACCTGACAATAAAGATCTTGCTCGGTGACCAAGAGTTGAGATGATGCCAAACTTCTGTGGTGGATAATCATGTGAGTCAGTGTGACCGTACCTATTGGTATGTGTTGGCTTCCTAAAAATGGAGAATTTAATATGTTCAGCTGACTTGGTTAGTAGAATATCCAAGAAGGAAAGAGAGCCGTCCACTTCTAGCTCATATATGAATTTAATATTTGTATGAATATCGTTTTAAATGATTTTGAAATATTTTGAGTTTATCTAGGCCATGTGACCAAATCAAGATACATCATCTATATAGCGGAGCCATATCTTCAGTTTTAACAGAGAGGAAGAAATTGCTTTTTTGTCGAAGTTTCCAAGGCGTTTTTTCAAATGCCTTCAAAATACTTTCAGAAACAATGGATACTCTAGGAGTACTATAAATTGAATACTGTTTAACTGTCACTACCAACAACACAATGAAGATGCAACTAATTCAAAGGCTGCATTTCCTTACCTTATATTAGCCCTCTATCCCTAGTTTTATCAAAAATTTTAAGGAAATACAATATCAAGACTTGTTTTTCAAAACTCTGCTCAATCTTAAGTCGTCCAAAGGATAGACATAAGAATCTCCAATATCCTGGTGTCTACAGAGTCCTCTGCGATTGTGGGAAACCATACTACAGTCAAACTGTAAAATCCATCGAACTCTGGCTAGAAGAGCACAAAAGAGACATTTCCTACAACAGAACTCGGGCCAGTGCCTTGTACAGCCATGTATTATTTTCAGCAAATGCTAACGAAGGCCTTCAACATCAAATATGCTGGGATTTAACTAACAATGTTCACAGATTTTATGACGAATTAGAGAGATGGATTGTAGAATCTAAGGAAATCGTTCTTAATCCCGTCGATATCAATAGCAACCTGAGCTATAGTTTGCCAGACTCACAGCTCTGCCATTCAATACTGGAGATCACAAGACCACGCACGCATGGCCATGTTGCTACAGCCAAAGTTCTTTCTTTCATTTAAACATTAACCTCTGTTATTTTATACGTTCTGCTGTGTAGAAATCCAGTATTCGTGTGGTTTTCTGATATTTTTTATGTTCACTTTTCACTTACACCTGATGAAGTCTGTTCTCAGGCAAAACTAGTCGTGTGTATTAAGTCTTTTACTCAAAACCTCGGTTTCTGGTCATTAAATAAATTTTAATGTTATCGAACTGAATAAACCTTCTGTTCAATAACATATAATTTTTATGACCTAAACAAACACATGTAATAACCACAGTAATAAGTTTTAATATGTAAATATTTCTTCCTAAGTATCTTAGAACATTGTCAGTACAGTTAATTCAAACAATACTAGGATGAAATATTTACGTTTTAAAACTTATTACTGTGGTTATTATGTATGTTTGTTTAGTCATGAATTATCCACAGGTTTCATTGTATAATAAAATCATTTTTTATGATTCTACTTTTGATACCAACTGTTCATTCTCCTAATTTTTCTCAACTTTTTTTTCCATTTCAAGATTCAAATTTTTCTGGAAAAAATGGGGGAAGAGTGGGGTTTCTAGTCTGATCATCTGTTTTATTTCTAACTAGCTTTCAGATCGAACTTAAAATTGGTTTGAAAACTTGTTTATGCAGCTGGATTAGATTTAACTTCTTTTATTCCATCTGCTTATTCATTTGACTCCCCAATATATCAGTTTTGCTTTTCTGTTTATTTCCTTATTTAATTTGCCATCTTTACTAAAAATTGTAATATTCTCATTGTTCCTGTATGTTTTTAGTCTCTTTATTGTTATCTTCATGCCCAACTTTGTTACAGCAGTTATTCAATTTAGTTATGAGATCCTGCAGAATATGCTGTCTGCATATTCTGCAAGATCGCATAGGATCTCAGTGGAGTGCTGAAACCAATATATTCAATTTTGAATCATAATGGCACTTTTTTTCATAATGTGATCCATATAAATTGTGTGTATAGTGTGCAAACTTGTCTTGCACCCAATTTTATATCAGACAATCTTCCTAATACTTCACTTCTGACATGCAACTTAATTGTCTAATATGTCCTGATTAAAGCAGTGTTTTGAACACCTTTCCTAATGGTACGTATACCTTGCCATTTGTCTATTCCAGATCAAAGCTTACACAGATCTTCAAAAATGTACAGATTTTCTGTTATTTATGTTGATGATGCCTATATTGCATTCTTATCACAAGGGTAGTCAGGAGAAATTGATATTATTACAGTAATTCCTTGATTAATGCACCCCCCCCCGATTAGTGCGTTTTTTTTTCGATACCCAAATTCGATTAGTGTGCCTATATATTTTAAAATTTTCTATCTATACATTTTTATGGCTAACTATTTTAAAAATCGCTCACCAGAATGAAATAATTTAGTTACCGATTTAAAACATTTTACAAAGTTATTTTTAATGGCATACTACACTACTTCCATGTACACTGTATACTATGTTCCAAATTTTTACTTCCAAAATTTGTCGTCTGCTATAGTACACCAACAGATGCGAGACCCCTCCACACTTCTGTGCATGACAGAAGAAGGCGAATCCATTCCGATAATAGGGTAATCAGTCCTTCTTCTGGGATGAGTTGTTTATTATTATTACATCGGAAAATTAACTTCTCTTTTATGATCATAACTATTTTGCTTGTATAACAGTTGGGAAATTTTATCTATAAAGCACGTGATTTCTTATGTTGGCAACCAATTCGTACGTCCTTCATTTCTTTCTCCCCTTCAGTGATAACGTCCAAGTGTTAATGAAATCTCATTCTGTAGAATTGAGCGATTCCGACCTGCTAAATTTAGATGCACAGTGGGAAGATCCCGAAGAATATGAAGAAAATTTAACCACTGATAGTCAGCCAAAAGAGATTTCACAGAAACAATTTGAAAATATTTTTCATACAATCGAAGTTTTTAAGCAGCAATGCTTAGAGGCTGACCCTGATGAAGAGAGAAGCACAGAGGACAGGAAGTGTTGGCCGTAGAACAAAGGGGTACCAGTACGGACTGTCAGATGAAGTCCGACGAAAACCTCTAAGTGCAGACTGACATCCGTCGGTCTGCACTTAGAGGTTTTCGTGATGACACCAGAATCATGAAATGATGTGATAACGGAATTCATTCTATCCTCAAACAGGAGATCGAGAAGATGCAACAACCTCTCATTGTGCGTCTTGACACTGCGCTCAATAAGTTAAAGATGATTCCTACTAATAATCATGAGCAATTCCCATACCGGGAGGGGGGGGGGGAAGTTGAAAGGCTATAGGCACCTATGTTTGAGAAAATGGACACCATTATGAAAAGATTGGACCAACTATTCCCCAAGAATGAAAAACCTCCTTCCCCGTTTCTACCTCGGGTGGAGAGAAAAGAAGAGAACATCGCAAGGAAACACCCTGATGCTATGCCTGTAACAAATTAAGTCACATTGCTCGTGATTGCTATGCTTCATCCAGTAGATTCCAAACTAGATATCAGGCAGAGGCAACATCGTACATATGCACAAGGTTTCAAAAGAAAGGGAAGGGAAAAAGGGGAAAGCAGACACTGGGGACCATAGACGTGACAACCTATGGGAGGAACCTTAATGGGATCATCGATACCGGCTCCCAATACTCTGATTCCTGAGAAAGTTATCAGAGGAATGGAACCAGGAATAAATAGAAGATTGAGACACATGAAAAACCCCATCAAACTCGGGCATATCCCCCTTCGCAACCCAAATTACCAGAAGTGTCAGACTGAGAGTGAGTCTGCCGTAGTTCGGCCTGTGTGCATGGCATACCTTCCTCTTCTCACCCACAGATTCATTACCTCACGTGGGGTAATGAATCTGTGGTTTCATTATTTCACAAGAAATAATTTTGCTTGTAGCTATCCAGGGAAGGTGATCCTATTCCTCAAGATAAAAGACCCTGCTACATCAAGACCGAGTTTAAGAAACCCGAATAGGGAGGATGCTCCTTTAGTCCGTGTGCCTGACAGATCGGAGGGAAATCTAACCCATCCAAAGAAAAGGAACATCCTGCTGATGGGATTCGAGCGGAATCAGAAAACCTAATCCTACCGTGGAAGGTAAAGGGAACCAGGATGTTGAGCTCTGAAAGGAGTCCTCAGGCTGATGAAAACCGTGTCGCGGACCAAAAGCATAATGACAACGGCGAGGAGGCAGAATGTAGTTTGTCCCCTGAACTCACCGGAAAGCAACAACACTCTGAAAAAAAAAATATATTTTTTTTCCTTTTGTGAAAGAAAAATTTTAAGGAAAAGGGGGACCTTTGTTGGATCATGAATGAGGCCTGCCATTACCAGACAGACTTTCATTCAGGATCCAACAAGAACAGAGCCTAAATCAAAAGATACCTGTACTGCTGGTGCAAATTGTAATATAAATAAAAAGAAGGGGTAGGGGCAAAGTGTATCATGTAAATAATAAATGAGTGCATATCTGTTTACCCAAAGAGGGAAAACCACTGTAGGTTATGTTGTATGATATGTCAAGGAAAAGGGATATATGAATTTGTAGTGAGGCGACATATTTTACGACCAACCCAAGAATAGGCTGTGTGAAACAGTGCATACTTCAGTGGTGACTAAGAGCCCTGAGGTCATGACCTTGGCAAACTCATTAGTGATCTTTACAAGCAAGGTTCGTGAAAAGAGACAACCGTGGACAATTCTCTGGGAGGAGCTCTCTCACGAGTTCAAGTGCAACATCATCGAAACGACCGTGCCTGAATGCTGCAGTACAATAGGAGTAGGGGGGTCAAGGTTTCTAGGAACATGAAGCAGGAAGGAAGAAAAAAAAGGGATGTGATCAAAGCAAGGAGGACAGGAAGCATCGGCCATAGAACAAAGGGGTGCCAGTGCAAACCGTCGGATGAAGTCCGACGAAAACCTCTAAGTGCAGACTGACAAAGAAGCTCTGGACCAACTGGAACCTCAACCATGATGTCTTTCTAGAAGGGTTTATAAGTCCTAGAGATGCATGGCAAAAAATTTCCACTGACAGCAAAGTTCCAGTGCGCATTGATCCAAAAGGGAGAGTGCTCCACAAAGTGAGTAAAGTCCAATCAGGGTTTGCACGTGACTCACACGTGGTGATGAAGTGTGACTATATGCTGCATCAAAATGGTAATGTAAAACTTTGCTATATCTAAAATATGTTAAATGTTGAAGGGGGAAGCAGCTAAGACCTTTCATTAGCAAAGGAAGCTGAGACTATTTGTCGGTAATTGGAACTTATAGAGACCTTGGACTGGTAGTCCGATGACCCATGTCATGTGATCTTCACATCGTGCATATATATATTGTTTTAGTGATCTCTCCAGAGATCCATGTTCAGATAATATAAGAATATATGCTTATCTATAACATCCTTAGAAAATAGCAATCTTGTCCTGTTTGAAATTGTCATGTATTACCATGTAGAGCGTTTAAAATTTTGAAATAACAGTTAACTGATTGAATGATTTTATGTTCTATGTATCCCAATCTTGTTAAAATTAAACTTGGTGTTTCTTGTTAAATCCTCTTACTGAATTGTGTTTGAGAACGACATTGCCACTCATCAACACACGAACTGTGATAAAAGGGGAAGAGTAACTAAATAAATTTAGTAAGGCTAGGAGAGGACACGACTGCAAAATCCCTGAATCCGTACACCGTTCTACCTGACTTGGGTCAAGTAAGATAAATGTCGAATTCAGGAAGGGCCCGCAACATTAAAGGGGTGACTCTAACTGGCACAGAACAAAGAAATTTGTTAGAGTCCATGATCCGAGGGAACTTTGGATCCCAGGTCACAGGAAAGCACGCTAATAGGCCATATGCAAGGCTCAGAACAAATATTCTGTGGAGTGGTGGCGTAACACTGAGGCATGATCTACCCTTCACAAAACCATGCTATCCCCCATACAGTATCCCATTTTCATCTATCCATTCCTGTATTTTTCTCTTGATGACTTTCTCCAAGACCTTGACAACGACTCGAAAGTATATCAAAGGAAATTGGCTGAAGCATTAAAGCAAAACCCTAGAGAATTCTACAGTCAAAAGGTGAATATGAAAGACTGATTTTAGTTTGCCAGAGATGGAACATGTTAAAGATGTAATAATGGTGTTTGAGTAATATGTTGGTGATTTTATATAGGAATTAGGAATAGTGTTGAATAATAGTTAGGGAGGTCAGAAGACTGACAGTTCAAGAATGAAAAATGTTTAGAATAATAAGTAACCTTGATGTCAATAAGACTGTTGGACTGAATGGGATGTTGCCATGTTGTTACAAGAATGTGTAAAAGAGCTGGCAGTCTTGTTGATTGGGTTGTACAATAGGAGTCTGATGGGATAAGGGAGAATCCAATTCATCGGTTGCCAACTATAGACCAGTGTGTATATCAGATATAGCAAAGGTGTGTGGGAGAGACTGTATACTGGATAGAAAGAATACAAACATGTATTGATGAGTGATCTTTCAAGAGAGCAGCATAGGTTTAAGGGGAAGTCTTGCTTTAGTAACTTGTTTACGTTCTATAATAGTGATTAGTGTATTGGATAGAAAAGATGTTTATACAGAGATTTATCTGGATTTTGCTAAAGCATTTAATAGAGTACCACATGAATACTGTTGAAATTGAGTAGGATGGAGATGGATAGTTACAGTAACTTGATTACAGGGATAGTTGACTGATAAGTGTCAGCGGGTTGTGTATGTGGTGCAGTGTCCCAAAAAAAAGTGAGTGAGTACCTCCAGTTTCATTTCCTGGACCACTGTTGTTAATTTTGTATTTGTATATCAATGATATAGTTCAAGGTGTGAGAGGAAATGTTCAGTTGTTTGCTGATGATGCTAAATTTGGAAGTTTTGATAGTTTGTTGCAAGAGCGGAATGGAATGCTGTTTTGGAACAAGCTGAAGAATGGGGATTTTGCTTCACTGTTGCATAAAATGTTGTTATGCATTTTGGTCAGAGAAGATAGAATGAGGTTTATTGTAATGAAGAAAGTTTGCTTCATATGGTGGAAGAGCTAAGGATCTGAGAGAATTTTAGTGGATAAAGAACTGAACTTCTGAGGACATATTGTTGTAATGGTTATTTGTAAAATTGTTGTTATAATGTGAAGATCCCTGACAAGTGTAGATACAGTGATTGATAATTCCACTGTATGAGGCACTAATCAGGCCTAATTAGATTTTTGTGCATAATCTAGTTGCATGGTAGTAAGGAAACATTAGAGCCAAATAAGACTGTTTTTTTGCACAAGGTGATGTATGTTGGGAGAATGAGAAGTCCACTTCTGGATAGTACAAAAATCATGTTAAGGAGATGAAAAGTGTTTTTTTGTTTGTTTTGAGTAGATTGCATTGTCAGTGGATGGTACTCCAATTCTGAATGTCTTCATTCAGACAATAATGCAGTTACTGTGGAAAGACTACATAAGTATGCATGCCACAAACTTCACCCTGGATGGATGGATTTTCAGATAATTTGGTATTTAGGATCTGTACTAATCTTTTTTTAGCTTTCTTAATTTTTTCTTTCATTTGGATTTTTTTTTTTTTTTTTTTTTTTTTTTTTTTTTTTTTTTAAGCTAAAGAAAATTGTCTGCAGTACATAAATGCCAGTAACAAACCAATTGTGTGCACACACACACACTAGGCAAGATATGCCGGCCGAGTGGTTAGCATATCCGCTCTCCAGCCAAAAGGCTGCAGGTTCAAATCCCGCCGTGGGCATAATTCTTTGTGATTGTCTATGGAAAAACTAGTGGTGGTGGTGGTCAGCAGTAGATGATGGTGGAGTCGAGGTCAGTTGGTGGATTTGTTGTGGAGACAGAATTGTAAAGCAAGTGCTCTTGATGAGTCTTTAGACTCCATGGAGGTGTCAAATAATAATAATAATAATATAGTTATTGTGGTCTGCAATTGACCTCCCTCAATGAGTCTTTGGACTTCATGAAGGTTTGGAATTAATAAACTGCTTGAAATTGCCTCCTATTCAAAATTTTCACATTTAGTGTTGAATACTATAGCTACTTCTTCCTTTTTCTGATCATTATTACCTGAATGAGCATCTTGCATTTGTTATTTAGAAGAATCTTGCATGTTTCTTTGTTTTGGTAATATCAGTTATGTCCATGTGGTACTTCTCTAATTTTTCTGTTGCTACTTATGTTGATAGTGCCTCTATTGAATTCTGCTAAGTTTCACTTTGTTTTTATCAAGGGGGGGGAAGCTAACTGGGCAACTATCTGGCATGAAATTTCATCTTTAGTTCATGACAATTCATCACTATAGCCTTTGAAAATAGTTTTTTTTTTTTTTTTTTAAATCAGAGTTAGTATCAAATATTTTGTTTTTGGATGAATTCATCTCAAGTCCTTTGGTAGATTTTAAAATTTGGTCTTTCATAAATCCTCCAGTATTTTTGCTGTAATTGATTTTACACATGAATAATCTTATACATACTATCGTGAGATGAGCTTGTTAGTTACATATTTAGTATATAATATGGTCTTTTCGGGCAGAATTCTTCGAAAAAGTACGGACCGATAATAAACGATGCTTGATAGAGTGATGAGAGCGAGAACAGTCAATGAGTTTATGGAGTGGTAAGATCGACTTTGTTTCCTAGGAGGGACCTCCCATGATGAGTCCTGATAGAATTGTGTTTCCTAGGAAGGACCTCTTGCGATGAGTCTTTTGACTTCTTGGAGGCCTTAATAATATATGCAATGATCTCGCAATTATGATCTTCAAATGAATGAATGAATCTCCAATTAACCCACTCTTGAAAACATTAGTTTGTCAACTGACTTCGGGTACAGGATGTAATTGAAAGGTTGAATAACTAAAGGTGCAGTTATCCAACCAGAATTGCTGTCTGTTTCATATGCAAACAAAGCATTAAGAATCCTTGTCCTATCTCACAAACAAGTGCGACATAGGAATTGTGTTCCTGCCTGACACATTTAATATTAATAAAACATTTTCTTGGGGATATGTTAGAACTTGTTTCAGTGTTGGGGATGTCACTGTAGACTGTTTTATCAAATTTAAGTTTACTAGCATGCTTTTTTTTTCTTTTTAAAAAGGAAGTATATTGCTTAACATAAGTTAACTAATTTATTATATGTTGCACTCCAGAAATGTTTGAAAAAAATGTACTTTTTTTACAGTAATCTTGAAATGCATCCTAAAGGCACAATGTTACAAACCATTGATGTCAGGGTTCAGGCTGTTACATCAGATGCAGAAACTGTATGTATGTGTGGTAATATCCCAGAATTAGGTGAATGGCAAGTAGCTAAGGCTGTACCTCTTGCAAGGACTAGTACAGAGAGGTAAGTTTCTAAATCTTTGTGATTTTTAAAGATTACTTTTGGTATTCCATTCTTGTGATAAATGAAATTCATCCAGTCAAGAATAAAAATTGCAACCTATTAATGTACTACATGACCTGATATCATTTGAGTTAGTAGCTGACTTTAAATTATAATTGATGGGATGTGATCAGTAGTTACTTTTTTTTTTTTCATGTTGGGTGGTAGATGGCATTGTTAGAGGTGATGATGTTGCAGTTCATTGTAGTTGGTGGATTCAGTGGTGGAGACAGAGCTGTAGAGTAGGTGCCCTCCCTCGATGAGTCTTTGGACTCCCTGGAGGTGTTATGTAATAATAATAATATTTGTCAACATTAGATGTCTGGAATTAACTGATTACAGGAGGTCTCCATTGTCAATTCTTGAACCACGCTTTACTTATTCAGTGCTTTCATACTTAGGCAAAACATTCCATTCCTTCTTGTAGCTTCCAGGAATTGCCTCTTGTTGCACAACCCTGTCTACATCCATTGTGAAAAATCTCCTTTCACCAGTAACAACACCTGTTTTGTTAATTTGATCATATTGCCCCTTCTCCTATTCAAAAGATTCTGCAAATGGCATTCCTAGTTTTAATATCCATTTTAGAAACTTTTCACCACCTTAGTCACTTTTCTGACCCCTCTAGTATTTTCTCATGGCCTTGAAAAAACTAGTTGATCAGATCTGTATACAGTAATTCACACATGGCCTCACGAAGGTCTTTTATGGCAGAACTACAACCTGCCTTACTTCTGCATATAAAGGTTTTCTAATAATCAGTACTATAACCTGGTATGATTCCTTACAAACTTTAGGTCCCTGTCTACAAACACTCCCAAGATTTCTGACATTAGAAATATACTTAAGAAAAACTTACTAGGTAAATTTTCCCACCAATTCTGTATTCTGAATCTCTTCTTCACCTACCAAATTTCAAAGCCTTTCACTTCACACGTTGAACTGGTAGCTATCTTAATTGATCCATTCACACAGCTTGTTCAGATCTTCCTGTTAGGTCACATCTTTATTAATTCACTCTCCACGCATGAGGTTTACATATCCTTATGTGGAGACGTGGTCAAGAAGAAAGGACAAACCAGTTTTTTAACTGGAAGTTGTAGTCCTTTCAGGAGATTGTGTGGGGATATTGTTCCAAATTGTATAGGTAGATAGAATGAAGTTGATCCACTGAAGCTAGTGAGTGGATGTTAACCAGCAGTTATTCATATGTTTGAGGGAAAGTGGAGAAATGGTGTCAGCCAGTTCAGCAGAAGTGTTCATGAAAATAGGAAACTGTCTCAAAGTCAAGAAGGTTGTCCTCGTCCCCACTCGAAATAACAAGACGGTAGATGTTTAAGGTATTGATTTTGGAAAATCTTGTAGCTTGGGATATATGAGCACAACTTGTGAAATAGAATGGAGTCCAATCATCAACTATGAATAGGATTTGATGAGATTACAATAGGTCATGTATGAATAGAAGAAACAGCATGAAAGTATGGAGGCCTTGAGATAGTTCATTGGCAGGAAATCTGAAGCCATTCATGACATGTAATGAATGATTGGAGAGGAAGTTTATTATTGCCTCTGTGCTAGACCTCATGAAATGCCTTGTAAACATGTGGGTGGCATGACTGTGAATGAGTTCAAAGCATAGTATGATAGATACTGCACAAATGCTGGATAGTGCTTGACATGATGTTTAGGGTCTCCCTTGATAAATTTAAGGACTTCTTGGAATAGCCCATAATAATATCTAATAACCAAGACTTACACTGAAATCTTTCCATAAATTGGATCTGTAGATGAGTGATTTTTGCAAAAATTTGTATTGGCAGTCACTAATTATCTGGTGGTAGTTTATAAAGATACTATAGGGTAGGTCTGAAAGTTCTGAGCACAAGTTTTAAGGACACTTGGGAGGATACCATCATGACTTGTTGGCATCTATTCAGAATTCTTCTGATGTTTGAAAGATTAGAAGAGGCATGCAATGAGTATTTCTTTGTAATGTGGAGACATGTTGCATTGATTATCATTGCAGGAGTTTAAGAACAATGATACCAGAAGATTCACTTTGTCTTTGAGTGATGTAACAATATCACCATTTAGATGTGAAAAGTGGAAATATGGATAAGCAGACGTTACTGAAGGATCAACTACTATTTGAGCAACAAGTTTATATTCAAGTCATCCAAATTACAGTAATCTACTGTCTACCCAAATTCAGTTATCGGAATGGTGAGTTTGGGTACCATTTGGGTGTCACCTAGTAAGGGTGTTTCTCTCAGATGCTGACTGTTTGGTAGCCAGACTCTTATCCAACTTGGTAATCTCATCTAATTCCATCTGGTCTAATTCAATATGGCAGTATCAATCTGTATGTCTTAAAAATTATTAATGGTATTACAACACAAAATGAACTAACTATAAAAAGATGCTTATTAACTGGTTTATTTTCCTGGACTTCAAGCCAACATCCTCATAGCACAAAACATGTTATAGCTTACATTATTCTTATTTTTATTATTATTACAGGTATATCCATGTAGTCAGTAGACTCATCGCAGGAGACCCAAACTATCAAAACAATATCTATCATATTTGTTCTTGAACTCATTTACAGACGAAGAACTCACAACTGAGTCAGGCAATGCATTCTACTCATTCACTACCCTCCTGGCAAAACCTTGTTCTCACACCCTTGTTAACCACACTTTTCCTTAACTTCCAGGGATGACCTCTTGTTCTTTCATCACTATCACACAGCTGAAACATTTTCCCCTGCATCAATCTCATAAAAGCCTTTTAGTAATTTAAATGTTTCTATAATATCCCCTCTTTTCCACCTATCAACCAACCTCTGCATCCACAAGCTCTCAATCTATCAATGTAGGGAGCATTTTTTACATCACTCACCAACTTAGTCACTCTCCTCTGAACCCTATCCACAACCTCATCTCCAAGGAATCCAGGTGACCAGTCCTGAGCACAGTAATCCAAAAGTGGAAGTATCAATGCTTTATAAAGGGGAATAATAACCTCTTTATCTCTGGATGTTAGGGAAATGAAGTTCAGAGGACACATTCACTATCTACCAACACCCCTAAGTCCCTAGCCTCATCAGTCTCTTGGAGTACTGTTCCATCAATGTAGTACACAGCTGGTAATCTTTTAATTCCAAAATGTATAACTTTACACTTTTTCACATTGAACTGATATCTGTTTCCTTTTGCCCATTTTACCAGCTTATTTAAATCATCCTGCAAACTCTCAGCATCGATGTCTGTGGCATTAACTCATTACAGGAGGTCTCCATTGTCAATTCTTGAACCACACTTTACTTATTCAGTGCTTTCATACTTAGGCAAAACATTCCATTCCTTCTTGCAGCTTCTTACATGCAACAATGAGTAAGTGAAACAATTTAAATTGTAATGACGAAATATCTGAAGATTTAATTTGGTGCTCTAGGATGTTGTACGAGACTGGTCTGAAAAGTTCTCAGCCTCGACCATAGATGGCAACGCTATTGGCAAGATTTTTTTTTTTAAGTTGGTACATCTGTCATAAGCATCTATGTGAAATTGCAAGTCATTCTATCAAGTAGTTTGTTTTATACAGCTGTTCTGAACCAAAAGTGTTGTCTGTATCCCTTGAAATGGATAGAATTGAGTATCTTGCAGTTATAAAATTCTCTGTAAAAGAAAGTTTAATGGCAAAAGAAATTCATTCGAAGTTCATAAAAGTTTATGGGCACTCTTCTCCTTCATTTTCAACAATTAAAAAATGGGCTGCCATTTTTTCAAGTGCACGATATGGTATTGGATGACTGACGAGTCAAAGTGCATGAAATTGCTGAGACTATAGGTTTCAAAAGAATATGTGGGATATAGAAGAATTGCAAGTGAAAAAGTTTTGCACAAGATGGGTGCCATGCTTGCTCATGGCAGATCAAAAATGCACTTGAATGAAAATCTCTAAACAGTGCTTTTAAGAATAAAACTGATTTTGTGCCTTGATTTATTACTGTGGATGAGACTCGGATTCGCCATTTACACAACAAAATCCACACAGCAGTCAAAACAGTGGACAGAAGCCAGTTGTTCAGCACCAAAGAAGACCAAGTTGGTTCCATTAGCAGGAAAGGTCATGGCATCAGTGTTTTGGGATGCTAAAGGCATTTTGTTTATTAATTATCTTGAAAAGGGTAAAACAATAACTAGGGAATATTATTACGATCTTTTAACTAGACTAGACGAAAAACTTTGTGAGAAAAGACCTGCTTTGCAGAAGAAAAAAATCATCTTTCATCAGGACAATGCACCTGCCCACAAAGGTGTTTTGACAATGAGAAAATGAAGGGATCTGCATTATGAATTGTTGGAACATCCACCTTGTTGCCCAGATTTGGCTCCCTCTGACTTCTATCTCTTCTCAGAACTAAAACTCTTCCTCGCTGGTCAACGTTTTTCTTCGGTATCAAGAGGTGATTGCAGCTATAGAGGGGTATTTTGCAAATCTTACTGAGAACCGCTACAGGGACGGGATAATGGCACTGGAGCATCTCTGGAATAAATGTATTAGTCTCGAGGGAGATTATGTTGAAAAATAAAAATAATTTTGAAATTATAAAGTTGTTTTTTCATTGTTAGGCTGAGATCTTTTCAGGCCACCCTGTAAGGTAAACAAACAAAAAAACTATTTACAACAAAAAATTGACATTACATTAAAACATTAAACTGAAACTTTTTTTTTTAACTAAAAATTTTTACTCCTCACATGTGACTGCATTTTTCAAGTCCTGAGTATATTATGCTATCATGTTACAGTGAAATTATCAAAGAAACAGTTACTAAATGGATATAATCCAATATCAACCCAAAAAATAATTAACTACTCTTCTATAAATCAACACAGACAAGAAGCCCACAGGACTCCTATATCATATATTAAAGGCATTGCTGAACGTGCAGCAAAAATTATGAGAAAATATCAACTCATTGCTACCTACAAACTCATCAACCAAATTCACAACTTACTACCTTCTCCAAAAGACTCACCAATAATACTACCAGGTGTATACGAAGTATCATTTTCGTGTAACTTGTCTTACTATGGACAAACAGGAAGATCTATAAATAAACGTATCTCTGAATATCAAGACCTCATCTGTCTTATCAAACCTCACAAATCTGGCCTTGGACAACATGGAATTGATAATGTTGATCATCTGATCCAATTGCAAAATGACAAGCTACTACATAATCTACATGTAAACATTAATGTTTACATAAAGAAAATGCCGAAGCTTTACTTCATAGACTTAATTTTAATCTATGACTGTCTCACTATTCCAAAAGTTTGGGAAATTATCATCATTTGTGTTCAATAATTTGTCTGCTATATTTTAATTTAAGTAATGTTAATTTCAGCCCTGTAGTTTTTAATCCATGAACCATGCAACTGTATATGTAGAGGGATTCCAGTCTAAGCATGTACACTACTATTTTTTGAATTCAATTCCTATTGTTGTTCATTAGTTGTACCGAATGTTTTATGATACATAAAACAAAATATTTACATAATAAAGTTATTTACTGTGACGTGTTATTCTATAGTTATGTACACCCTACTGATTTCACTATATATATATATATATATATATATATAATGCTATATTAAATTTTTGTGCTAACAGCTTATTTTGAGTTGGAAAAGTTCTTTATCCATAACCTTATGGATAAGGAATTAAATTTCAAACACACAATGAGCTGTTGCCAAACAAACTTTATAACAATTGAATTTCTAATTAAAATACTACTAATAAATAAAATGGTATTACTCAAAATTGGTTGTGTGCGTGTAAAAATAGGGATATAGAATGGAAGGAAGAGCTAGTGTGTGGGAACAACGAGAGTGGATTTGAATTTCTGAGATAAATATCTTAAGCAGCATGTGACTGAATCAACTAGTGGCTTCAATGTTTTGGATTTGGTGATAACTTCAAGATGTAGTTGTTAATGGGGTGTTGAACTTCTGGCAGTTGGTGAGAGGGATCATGAGGTACTTGTTTGGGAAGTGATGAAACATGAATAGACTACTGTCAAAAATAGATATATGTGGAAGTATAAAGCAGGTTATTATAGGAAGCTCTAGTCAGTTAGCATCAGTATGTTGAGTAGGTGAGCTGAGCAGAAAAGATGTTGAAAAAGCATGGAAATTCACAAGTCAGTATCTGACACAAGCAATGTTTAACTGCATACCAAGGGTTAAGCAAGTAAATAGAGTAGGAGTGAAATGGATGAATAGTGAAATCAAGCAAGCTGTGTTGAAAAAGAAAATGTTGTACCTCCTCCATAAGACATTTGGTGGTGATTGGATCCATGAAGAGTATAAAGTGGAGGCTAGGAAGGTGACTAGCATGGTAAAGAAAGAAAAGATGCAGTATGTGAGGAGATTGGCTGGTCGGGTCAAGGTTAACTCAGGGATATTTTTCCACTGTATGGCAAGCAAGAGAGAATAATTTCACTAGGTTGACACTGGTGGATAGTCATGGTAGCAGAATAAAAGTTGCAAAGGATATAGTGGAATTGTTGAACAAGCATGTTATTAGTGTATATCATACTGGTGTTATTAGTGTATAATGATATGGTGCAGCATATAGAAGGGAGGCAAGTTATTAGGAGAATGTGAAGTGAAAGAGTCACAGGAGTATCAAGTATTGATTGAGTTAGATGTTAATAAGGCTTTGGGAATTGATGACATCACCAAATATTCTTAAGGAATGTTCACCACAGTTGACTATGTTCTTGACTTGGTTATTTAATGAAAGTCTTGCAGTGGGTAGGGTTAATGAGGAATGGAAAGAAGGCAAAATAGTATCATTCCACAAACATGGTTCTAGGACTAAAGTTTCCAATGGTATACATTTGCAATGATATAGACCAGTCTATATAACTGCAATTGTGGTCAGACTGTTAGAGAGATTAGTTAGGAATAGAATACAGGATTGAGTGTTGATGAAAATAGCATTCTTTATGATGGTCAGCATGGATTTGTAAAGGAAGGTCCTGTTTTAGTAATTTACTTGATTTGATGATAGGGCAATGAGATAAGGGAGAATCATATACAGTGATATTCTTGGACTTTATTCTAACGTACTGCATTTTATTATTATTATTCTATGACTAAGACCATATCAGGACTTGGGAATGCTGGCTATGAAGAAAGGCTGAAGAAATGATAAAATTCCTGATATTCATAATATTCTTGGACTTAGCAAAAGCAATTGCTAGATTACCACATAAGTTGATGCATAAGCTGCAGAAGATAGGAATAGGTATATTATTATTATTATGGGTATCTCCATGGAGTCAGTAGACTCATCGCAGGAGACCTGAACTAGCAAAAGAATATCTGTCATATCTCTTCTTGAATTCATTTACAAACGAAGAGCTCACAACTAAGTCAGGCAATGAATTCCACTCATTCACCACCCTCCAGTCAAAAAACCTTGTTCTGACACCCTTGTTAACCACACTCTTCTTTAATTTCCAGGGATGACCTCTTGTTCTTCCATCACTATCACACAGCTGAAACATTTCCCCTGCATCAGTCCTATAAAAACCTTTCAGTAATTTAAATGTTTCTATCATATCCCCTCTTCTCCGTCTATCAACCAACCTCTGCAATCCACAAGCTCTCAATCTATCAATGTAGGGAGCATTTTTTACATCACTCACCAACTTGGTCACTCTTCTCTGAACCCTCTCCACAGCTCCTCATCTCCAAGGAATCCAGGTGACCAGACCTGAGCACAGTAATCCAAATGTGGAAGTATCAATGCTTTATAAAGGGGAATAATAACCTCTTTATCTCTGGATGTCAATGTGTTCCTCAACAATCAAGTAATCCTATGTGCAATCTTGGACACCTTAGCAACATGTCCTCTGAACTTCATCTCCCTATCTACCAACACCCCTAAGTCCCTAGCCTCATCAATCTCTTGGAGTACTGTTCCATCAATGTAGTACACAGTTGGTAATCTTTTAATCCCAAAATGCATGACTTTACACTTTTCCACATTGAACTGACATCCATTATCTTTTGCCCATTCTACCAGCTTATTTAAATCATCCTGCAAACTTTCAACATCAGCTTGATTTTTTATTGCGCTACCCAACTTTGCATCATCAGCAAACAACTGAATATCTCCCTGTAAGCTATTTCCTATATTATTTATATACAAATTAAACAACAATGGCCTAAGCACAGAGCCCTGAGGCACACCACTGGTCACCTCCTCATCCTGGACTCGGCTCCTCCATACACAACTTCTGGTATCTCTCCCTGAGCCATTCTCCTATCCATATCACCAATTTAGTATCCATTCCCATCTGCTCCAATTTGCATAACAGTGTTCCATGGGGTATTCTCTCAAAAGCCTTAGCAAAATCCAGAAGTACCACTGTGTAGCCAGTTCCATATCCTTCTAACCATATTGGTTAGAAGGATCAGAGATTTGCTCTCTGAATGATACCAGTAAGTTGTGTATGATAGATCAGTATATCAAGATAGGAGGGTAACCAGTGGGCATGCCCCAGGGTTCTTGGGCCACTGCTGTTTAACTTGTTTGTAAATGATGTGGACTGACTGGGGATCTCAGTTGTTTGCTGATGATGCAAAGTTGGGGAGGATTATAAATTGCACTACTGATGTTAATTACCTTCAGGAAAATTTTAATAGGCTTTTGACTTGGACAAAGATTGCTAGATTACCACATAAGTTGATGTATAAGCTGCAGAAGATAGGAATAGGTATATTGGTTAGAAGGATCAGAGATTTGAAATTTAGAGGGCATATTGATGTTGCCATATTGCCACATATACAATGTTGCAATGGCTGCACATTGTAGTGTTATGAAAAGAAGTATTCTAACATATAGGGATATGGAAGTGGTTGTGTCACTGTATCAGACCACACGTGCTCAAATTTAGTCACTTGGTTGTCACTGTGATGTGGAAACATTCGAGAGGGTTCAGAGATTGGCAGCTGGCATAAGTTGATACTACTATTCTTAAAATTAAAAAAATACTCTTTAACATACTGCATTTTATTATTATTATTCTATGACTAAGACAATATCAGGACTTTGGAATGCTGGCTATGAAGAGAGGCTGAAGAAATCACCTGACATGTACCCTTGAGGGGTGTACAGGATATGGTTAGTACTATGTGAAAAACTCGCATCATTACTAACTTCGTATCTACAATTTTCCTCCAAATCAATCTTTTACCTGTCAAGAAGACTCCAACATTATCAGATCTTATATGTTTGTCTTCTAAGGCACTTTTTACTGTATCAATATCAATCCACCTATAATTTGGTCTTTTTCCTGATAACCTGGCAGAGAACACTTGTTTTGCTAATCTTTCCTCTCTCATTCTGTTTAAGTGACCATACCACCTGAGATTAACTCTTCTAACGCATTCCTGGATGTTAACAATGTCAAGTTCTTTCCTAATATCCTCATTTTTAATATGATATTTGCATTGATGCCATCTGTTCATGTCCTTAATCTTTCTCATGATACTCATGTCCATGGTTTCTAGTCTTTGGTCAAGTGTTTTATTTCTAACCCAACTCTCAGATCCATAAGTTAAAATTGGTTTTGAACGCTGTCTTGTATACAGCTAATTTAGTGTTCTCACTAATTTCTCTCTTATTCCATATAAATGTATTCGGCTAACTTCCTACCATACTGGCTTTGTTGATTCTGCTGTCTCTTTCCATATTTAATTTACCGTCTTCACTAAAAATCGTGCACTAAGTGGCTGAAATGTTTTACTTGTTCTATAGGTTCTCCATTCACAACACAGTTGACATTTTTGACAATTCTACTTATTTTCATTGTCTTTGTCTATTTTAATGCTGACCTTCATACCATATCTATTACAACAGTTATTCAATTTAGTCAGGGAATCTTGCAAATTTGTAGCAGATTTATTCAGAAGTATAACATCGTCTGCATAAAGCAAAGAGCTGACATTAGCATCTGCAATTCTGATATCATGTTTAATACCACTTTCCTTCATAATGTGATCCATATAGATAATGAATAACAGAGGGGATAATGTACATCCTTGTCTGACACCAGATTTAACATCAAACCATCTTCCTGTACTTCCTTCAATTCTGACTGCTGACTTACAACTCAGAAACTAAGACTGCTTGATATAATGCTCTATTGACACCATATAACTGTAGTGTTTTCAATAGCTTTTTTTTGGCACCTTGTCATATGCCTTTTGCCAGTCTACAAAACTTAAATACAGATCTTTGTTATATTCCCACGATTTCTCAACTATTTTTCGTAAAGTGAAAATCTGATCCTTACGGTCTCTATTTGGCCTGAATCCAGCTTGTTCTTCACCAAGCTTTCCTTCCACAATCCTTCTCAACCGTTTCTCAAGTATACTTGAATAAATCCTACCAGGAACACTCAGTAGGGAAATACTTCTGTAATTCTCACATTCAGTTTTATTTCCCTTTTTATATATGGGTACCATGAGTGCTCTACTCCAATCATCTGGAATTCATCCCTCTGTCCCAGTGGTGCACCCAGGGAGGGGACCAAGGCCCCTTGGCCCCCAAAAGAGAAAGGAAAAAAGCACTAAAAAATTTTCCAAAAATCTTTTCCTAATTAAAATTAATTTCTTTTATTTATGTTGTGTCGTGTCTTCTATTTCTATACTACTTATGAATGAGTGGTCACATAAGGTAGAAATACCCTATAGCTCTCGGGTATCAGTGCAGGGCGAATGAAGTATTGCTCGGTCTGACCGAGCGCTACTTCATTTGGCCAAGCCGGACCAAAGGAGATTACTGGTATCATGTATTAGCGATCACTGCAGATGCTTGGTCATAGGTTGTATGCAATGCGTAGTGTGTATTCTCAAATCATCTACTTAAATTGACCTCCCCAAGATTAAATCTTGAGTGCACCACTGCTTTATACAGGCCTTCTGAACTATGCAGTGCAGTCACTTTAAGACTTTTATACCTCCATACTTTAGCATATCTGGTTGAATATTATCTACTCCCGCTACCTTACCACGTTTCATGCTTTTGATAGTTTTTTTCTATTTCAAGTATGGATGTGTATTCCTGATTGCATGCCTCTTGAGCATTTTTTACCACTGTGCTGTCACTGCTTGTTTCATTTAATAATTTTTCGAAATAATTGCTCCATACATCAACGATATCTTTTTCTCTAGTTTTCATGTTAACTTTATCTTTATCTTCTGTAATGAATCTTACCATGAATCATTATATCTGTAAATAAATAAATAATTTCCTTTTCATATTATCTTTTCATTTTTGATGTATAGTGTTGGTAATGTGTACAGTATAACATGTGCAGTGTTTTGTATCATATAAGACAATATTGATGTACGTACTGACAGAAATACAATTAATCTTGTAAATAGACGATGTAAACTTACGGTATTGATAAATACAGTACTCTAAATGTATTTTCACTTCTTTATGATTTTCTTTGATAACATTTTCTTTTCTCTATCTTACTTTATTGTAAGAATATAGTATATAATACATATAGCATACAAAATATGTGTTAGTCAGTGGTTTATGATGTTGGTAAGGCTTCCAGTCAACAGTAGGCTATTAGTGAAGTTTTGGGGAGATAAAAGTTATACACAGATTTTTGAATAACTGTATATTAAATCCACCATTTTTATCAAATGGTTTTAAGGATTTTTTCATCAAAAAAGCATTTAATGGTTATGGTATCTCTACTGCTTCTGCACACATAACAAAAGGTTTAAAACCACTGAATATTTTTGTTGCCTTTTGTGCCATCAGAAAAATTCTCACCATTCTAGCTTCTAAGGATAAGCTTCTGCTTCTAGGTTTTTCAGGTGTCTTCCAGATTTCTTGCTCTTGTGGGTTATGTTATTCTGGACAAATAGGAAGATCTGCTAATATAAGACTTGTATTCATCTAGAAAAACACAAGTCTTATATTAAATATCATATGCTTGAACAGTCTGGAGACTTGCTGAGCATGCTGTCTGCACTAAATATAGTTTAATGAAATAGGACAAACCCTTCGTAAGTCATTTCCTCATTGAATGTCTTTATAAAGAAATGTGTGAAATACATTACTTCATTGTTCTAACTTAAACATAACAGATCTGATTATTTCTCTATCCCCTTTGTGGGAGCGTACTTTTTAAATCTGCTAATCTTTCCTAACTATAATATATATAAAACTAAGGAAATTATTGACCGTATTTAGTTATCATACATTAGGCGTGAGTTTTCGTCCATTTTTATTTTGATGGTGCAAAAGTTAGTGATTCAAAAGTGTTGTTAGTGATGAAAAAAAAAAAGTGAAGAAAATTATCCTTTTGGCTGGTACTAATGACTTGAAAGGTGAAAAAAAGTCATACAAGGGAAGATATAAGTTATTGGAAGAAACAAAAAAGAGCAAGAATAAAGAATGTAGATCTGCTGTTATGCTATGACAGCAAGTTGAGGGCACTAACTGCAAATGTATATAGATTGTGCAGAAGGAATGGTGTGTGCAATATGTAGAACTATGGACTGAATGATGGATGGAAAGACATTATATAATGGTAACAAAATGCACTTTAACAAATTCAAAATTAAGTGTCTTGATAGTGAGAATGATCATGCAGCCTTGATTTGGGAAGTTGCTAAATGTTTCCATGTTAAGGGATATATGTGGAACTACAGGGCACTTGATTATGATGAGCTTAGGAAACTTAAAGTAATGTCTTGGCATAAGGATCATCAAGAAAAGGATGTTTGCAGTGTATGGCAGATGGTCAAGAAGTATCTGAAGGAAGTGATATCAGGCTAGACCCACTAAGAGAAAGGTGATAGTAGGCTCAAAAACAATACATGGCTTGGAAGAAATGTAATCAGTATACCAGCAAGGAAGGTAAAATTAAATTACAAATGCCAGGAAATTATATTTTTGCTTAGTCCTTTATCTGGGTGCCAACAAACAGTTTGTGCATGAAGAATCATTTTTTGGCATTTTTAATTTAATTTATAATCAAGTGAAAAAAAATGTTCTACAAGTAAGGCAATAGTCAGATGAGAAGAAATTAACTGAACAGGTCTAGGAAATCCCAGTTCTATGTGGTGAGGAAGAGAATGACTAGAAGGATAACTTTAGTGTGCTGATAGTGGCAGAATCAGACCAAGTAGTTGAGTTACTGAATTATGATTTTGCATGTTACATGAACTGATGTGAGAATAGAGGTTGATGAATTGAATGCACTTAGGATATTGCAAAATCTCAGTACACATGGCCATGGGATTAGATGGGATGTTGGTCTCAACTCTAAAGTACCAAGGGAGTGAAAGGAAGGCAAAATAGTTCCATTGTTTAAAGGAAACTTCAGATTGCAGTAGCAAATTATAGACCAATCAATGCCTTGGGAGTATTGTAAAAAGTTGAAAGTTTATTTTTCAATAGGTTAGAATATAATAATTTAGTTTAATCCTTTATCCCAGTGAGAGCAAACAAAGTTTGCACCTGAAAATATCTTCAGGACTGAATATAGTGTTGTACTATAGGTAAAGATGACCTTGACCTTGCTACTGTTCCTGCCTGGTATCTCTAACTCTGGGCCTGGCTCCCACTGAAGAAACCTCAATAAAGATCGAAACTAGTCTGGGTAGTGGCCAATCCCTTAATGCAGTATACATATCCACAAGGAAATGTGTTTTGCATTATGGGAGATACTGGAATAGGAGTGTTGGTAGCTTGCCCCACCTTTGCTATGAGTTGCCTGGTGTTGTACTACTTACCAAGGTAAGATAGTACAACACTATATTCAGTCCTGAAGATATTTTCAGGTGCAAACTTTGTTTGCTCTCACTGGGATAAAGGATTAAACTAAATTTATTATATTGTAAAAAGTATTGAATAAGTTGGTCAAAGGCAGAATTCAAGAATGTATGAATAATAATGATACATGGGCAGGCAGCATGGCTTTGTCAAGGCATACAGTTTTGTGCCAAACCTGTGTCAAGATCTAGGCTCCATACTACTAGAAATGAGGACCCTGAGGAGTGTATTAATGTAGGTGCAAAATGAGATACAACAATTAGGAGAGTGGCTGACTGTTGGAAGAAGAAAAAAGTGCAAGTTAATGATAATTTAAAGGTGACTGATTATAGTAGCAATTCATAATGCAAAATAGTGAAAGAGAGGGAGAGAATAGTTTGATTCAATTTATCCATTTGTGAGAGTGTGTAAGAAGCAGAATCTTGTGTATATTGGTCTTTGGGATAAATTTGAATAGCTATTTGCTGAGGATGGTTTGCATCTGTGAAAAAGTGATGGTGATAATCTTGGGGGATTGTTGAGTGGAAGGGAATGTCTTTGCAGGGAAATGAGAAATAGATGGTGTGTTTCTGGGTGTGAGCTCATGTAGGTGTGAGTTAGATGGCGGCATGCATGATGTGGTATTAGGGATTTTTCAAAAGACATAGGTGGGTCAAGGGCTTGGTTCTGTGAGAGTGGAGTGATAAAAATTGTGATGGGAAGGAGTTTAGTGAGTTTTTGAGTGTAACTGTTAAGGTCGGTGATACGTTTAACTGGTGTGAGATTGGGAATGCCAACTAGAGCTATTAGGGGAGGATGCAAGTGAGGGTTCATGGAGATATTAGTAAGACAAATGAGTGTATGGGTAGAAGGAAAAAGTTGGATTTAGCTCATGAGGTAGCAAATTGGTGGGGATGGTCAGTACAAAGTACGGGGACTAACTGTATAGTGAAGCAGCTGAGTTTTATATATACACTAATATGAGAAGCATTTTGGGAAAAAAGGGAGTTTTTTGGCATTAGTTAGCTCTTCTTGATCAAAATATTATTATTATTACGGGCAACTCCAAGGAGTCCTTAGACTCATCGAGGGAGGACCTAACATCATGTCAAGAACAACTATTTGACATTCACACAGTATCTATCATACCTCGCCTTGAACTCATTCACAGTCATGGCACCCACAACAGACTCTGGCAGCTTATTCCGCTCATTCACCACTCTCCAAGTAAAAAACCTAGCTCTAACACCCTTGCTAACCACACTCTTGCCCAGCTTCCATGTATGGCCCCTAGTCCTCCCACCACCAGTCCTATTCTCAAAAAATATTTTCTGAATTAATCTTATAGAAACCCTTCAGTCTCAATCATATCACCCCTTTTCCGCCTATCAACCAATTTCTGCAAATCTTCAACCTGTTCACATAATGTTCATTCCATAGACCTGCTATCATCTTGGTCACTCGTCTCTGGATCCTCTCCACCTCCTCCCCATCAAGAAGAAACCCTGGTGTCCAAATCTGGGCACAGTAGTCTAGATAGGGTCTTATCAAGGCTAGATACATAGGGAGATCTCTGCTTAAAGAATTTTTCAGCAACCAAGTGATTGGATGAGCTGATTTAGCCACTTTTGCGAAGTGCCCCCTAAACTTCAACTCCCTATCCACCAACACTTCCATATCCCTGGCCTTGTCAATCTCCTGGAGTACGGTTCTACCAATGTGATATACTGCTGCTAATCTTTTCACCCCAAAATGCATAACCTTACACTTTACCACATTAAATTGACATCCATTCTCCTTAGCCCAGTCCTCCAAATTATCCAAATCATCTTGCAAAATTTTGACATCCTGTGCACTCACTATTGCTCTACCCAACTTTGCATCATCAGCAAACAAATGAACACTTCCTCTCAGATCCTTTCCTATATCGTTAATGAACAAATTGAAAAGTAGTGGTCCAAGAACAGAACCTTGTGGCACACCACTAGTCACAGGCCGTCTTTTGGACTCTACTCCTAAATAAACCACTCTCTGATATCTCTCCATCAACCACCCTCCTATCCATCTAACCAACCCTATATCCATCCCCATATGCTGCAGTTTACTGATTAGAATTCCATGTGGCATCCTGTTAAAGGCCTTAGCAAGGTCTGGTAGAATCACTGTAAACCAATTACTCTTATCCAGTTCAGCCATCATTGTGTTATAAAACATGCGCAAGTTATTGAGACATGATCTATCCTTCACAAAACCTTGCTGTCCCCCATACAGTATCCCATTTTCATCTATCCAATCCTGTATTTTTCTCTTGACTATTTTCTCCAAGACCTTGACAATGATTGCTGATTGGTCGGTAATTTACAACAGCAGTCTTGGAACCTCCTTTATTCAGTGGAACTATTTTTCCCTCTTTTCACCCCTTCGGGACTAACCCAGACCCGAGACTCAAATTAAACAAAATGGTGGGCACTGACAATTCTTTAGCCGCTTCATGTATGACACAAGCTGGTATACCATCCAATCCCACAGATGTATTGACATTGAGTTTTGTAATAGACTATTCACCTCCAGGTGGTGACATTACAGGAATGAATTCACCACAATTCCATTATAAGCTATTGGTTCATTCATTCCTGTAATGTCACCACCTGGATGATATACTCTTGCAAAGTGCTCGCTCAGTAATTCAACTATGTCAACTGATTCGGTTACCTCCCTACCATAGGCATTCTTTAAAATCATTCTGCTATTTACAGTTTTTCTTTTACTTGCAACATATCGAAAAAACTGTTTGGGATTCTCTTTAGCCTGTATGGCTAATGTTCTTTCATAATCTGCTTTTGCTTTCCTTACCACACTCGTTACCCTTCTGGCCTGAACTTTATACTGTTCATGTGCCTGCCAGTCACCTTTCTCCTTAAATTCCCTTCACAGTTGTTTCTTTTTTTGCAGCTCAAGCTTAATGGTGTTATTCATCCATTTAACCTCTACTTGATTTATTATTCGTACTCTAGGTAGACATCAGCCATTGCCTCATGCAAACACTTCTTAACTGCCTCCCATGCACTATCAACATCCAGTCCTCAGGTTTACATGCCATGGCACTGAACCAATCAAACTCCTAAGCTTGTCATACTTACCAGCCTGATAATTCCACATGTACCCTGTCTTAATTGTAAATTCCACACCTTTGGCCACTTCCCAAGTCAAGACCCTATGATCACTCTCACCAATTGGTGGCAACGTGATCATATTCATTACAGCCAAATTCTCAGATGCAATTACTAGGTCAAGCACTCTTTGACCCCTAGTATTTTCCATTACATGCTGTCGCAGATAGTTATCCCTTATTAACCGCATAAAATCCAATTCCTTCCTCCCATGTGTTCTCTCCTCCTTCCAATCAATGTTACCATAGTTGAAATCTCCCATAATAATTACCCTCCTTCACTCATTTCTTCTATTTGCTTATGCATACTATCTCCACCATCTATTCCATCACCTAATCTGTAGCAGCACCCAACTGTATATTTTGTTCTGCTGCCCTCAATCTCACACCAAATAGCCTCAAATGTGCTCTTTTCTTTATCCTGCAGTTCCAATTCTATTCTACTTGGCTGTAGCTCATCAGCTATCATCAATAACACCCCCCCTTCCCATTTTATTCTCCCTGTCACTCCTGAACACACCATACCCCTCACATTCAATCCCACTAGCTATATCATCTGCTGTCAGTCATGTTTCACTAATGCCAATAACCTGTGGCCTGGAAGTGCCAACCAAGGCCAAATATTTTTCCTTCTTGTTCGTAATACTTCTGGCATTAGCATACATGAATTGCAGAAGCCCATTTGTCCCATCCCTATTTTGATGCCTTATACTAACTATTCCATCCTGATTTGTTGTCCTTCGTACTCGTTCGGGCATATTACACACATTCATAAACTCAACTGTCTCTCTAAAGTCTGCATATCTACTCCCCCCCCCTTAATAACTAGTTTCCCTGATTCTGCACATCCACTTCATTCAACATTTCATTCCGTACACCAAATCCATTCAAATATAAACCATCCATCTTATATAAATCCTTTTGCCCATCAAACTCTCTCCACACATCCACAAATTCCACACCACTCCTCCTGCCTAATCCGCGCATAAAGTCATTAACAATTTTGGCCCTCCTTCTCTACTCTTCACCGTCATACCGCGGCAACAGACTCACCATCCTAACTCTCTCACTCTTCTCTTTTGCTACCTCAAGTAATTCCTTCAAATCCTCTCTCATAGCCATTTTGTCTCCTTTCAAATCATTCGTTTCTGCTATTACTATCAATTCTTTCACCCTCTGTTTTTGCATTCTAATTGACTCGCTTACATCCTTAACGTTCTCCAGGTTGGTACGATTTTGTTAAACTGTCATCCATATGTTATTGGTATTAATGTGACGTGGCTAGCACAAGATGATATAGTAATTGGTATGAAATGTGAAGGCTATAGTATTTTCAAGGCAAATCGAGTAAACAAAATTGGGAATAGGATATTACTGATAACAGATGAACTGCAGCCAAATGAAAAACAGTACATTTGAGGCCATCTAGTATGATAGAAGCTAACAGGACAAAATATATAATTGGCTGCTGCTATAGGCCAGGGAATGCAAGGGATGATGCAGATGATATGCATCAGCAGATAAAGTCAGTGGGTAGAGGATGGATAATTATTATGGGTGACTTCAACTGTGGAGATAGATTGGAATGAGGAAAGGTCACATGAGCAAATGATGGAATTTGTGCAGGGCTACTGAGGAACATTTACTTAAGACAGCATGTAGTTAAAGATACTTGGTGGATTGAAAGTTCTGGATTTTGTGATTGCATCAGAGGAATTCTCTGAGGTGGCTACATTACCACCAGTTGGTAGAGTGATCATGTAGTTTTGACCTGGGTAGCATCTAAATGTATAGATCTCTAAGGAAGAGTTACATGTGGAATTATTGAAATGGTGATTATGACAGATGGAGGCTTGGAGAAGTGCCATGGAATGACAAACTGCAGAATGGTCAAGGGAGTGTTTGAAGGGAGGGATGCAAAGTGTGTACCTAGTTAGGATAATTATAGTAGGAATTAAATGGATGAGTAATAAGCAGCAGTTTATAAAATAAAAAATAAATAATTATGGAGAACATTAGACAAAGGTGATCAGTACTGCTCATGACACTACTGATCACCTTTGTCTAATGCTCTCTATAATTTTTTAGACCAGAAGTGTAACCAGTATGGTAAGGAAGGAAAAAGAGTAAGAGATGAAATTAACTGAGTGAGCCAAAGGTAATCTGAAGTTCTTTCAGGTGGCAAGTAAAGGAATGACTGTGGTAGAATAATTTTGATGGATGCTGAGTAGGAAGGTGACTGAAGCATAAGAAATAGTTGAATTACTGAGTGATCACTTTTCAGAGGGGGTGTGTGTGTGTGTTAGTTATCCAGGTGGTTATTCACATCTCTTACTACAATATCTCCAACAGCTGATATTGAAATTTACTGATAGTGCTTTTGACCAGATTGTTTAATTTGGGTGTCAGCTTTGATAGTCTCCAGGGAATGAAAAGAGTACAGAATAGTTCCATTGCATGAAGGAGGCCCTAAGACAGAAGTAGCAAATTATTGACTAATCAGTATCTGAGGGATAGTAGTCAAGGTATTGGAGAAGTTGGTTAAAAGCTAGATTCAGGAATAGGTGAATAGAAATAGGATACTGTATGTGTCAGCATAGTTTTCTTTTCCTTAGTGATTTACTCACTTTTTATAACATAACAGCTGAGTTGGATAAGGGGAATGGCTACATGATACTGCTTTGACTTTGCAAAAACATTTGACAGGATACTGCATAGAACCATTATATAAACTGGAACACATATATTTAGATGTAGAAGTGGATAAAAGGATAGTAAATAGTTATTAGAGTAGTTTATAAAGGAGTTAAGTTCAGGAGAAGGCATGTAACTAACAGTGTGCCAGCAAGCTCTGCACTTGGTTTAAATGAAGATCACATAGTTATTTAACTTGTACATTAATGTTGTAGGAAATGACCTAAGGGGAAATATTCATTTATTTACTTACGTAAAACTGGGTAGAGCAATAGTTAATAAGGATGATGTTGAAGATCTTGCAGGAAGTTACATAGACTAACCATATAGACAAAGAATGGCTGTCAGTTTAATGTGGCAAAATGTAAGGTTATGCATTTTGGGATGAAAAAAAGATTATCTGCTATGTGCATTGATGGAATTGAATTGCAAGAAATTACAGACACTAGGAATTTGGAGTTACTAGTGGACTCCAGGATAACCAAGTGTAAAAACTTTCAACATCTGTAATCCAGAGTATTTTAGTAATAAAGTGTGACACGTTTTGGCTACTTGTATATAGAAAGGTGACTTCTGCATTACTTCAACCTTGGTATCACTTCTGAGTCTGGCTCCCACTGATGAGACCTCAATCAAGGTCGAAACTGGTCTGGATAGTGGCCCTTCCCATGATGTATTGCATTATACGTATCCTTAAGGGATATATTAAGGGATATACGTATCCTTAAGGTATAATGCCATACATATCCATAAGGATATGTGCATTGCAATGAAGTCATTGGCCTCTAAGTAGCCCAGTCGTGAAGTGACTTCACATGCACTTGGATAAAGAATGAAACCAAGAATATGATTTCTTGGCATCTTTAATTTATAGGCTAAAGTTCATAGGCCATATTGCAAAGGTGACTAAAATAACTCGTAGGATTACATGGTTTTTGAAGAATACACAAGCAGAGAAAAGTTTATAATACCTTTTTTAAGGCTTGATGAAGCTCCATCTGGATTATTATGCACAGATCTAGTCACTCAGGTTTCTTTAATATGTAGAAAAGATTCATAGGCAAGTGACCAAGATGGCAGGTCTATGAGATGCTCCTTATGAGGGTAGAATGAAGATTTGTGGGTTACAGAAATTGGTAGTTAGGAGGAAATCCAGAGAATATGATAAAGACATAAGTTATTTAAAGGTTGTTATAGGATTGACACAGAAAATTTTTCAGTACATGACTAGTATGGGGAAAAAACTAGAGGTTATCCCTGGAAGTTAATTTAGTTAGCAAGGGTGTGAGGACTAGATTTTTTGTTTGGAGGGTGAATGAGTGGAATGGGTTGCCTGAGTCTGCTGTGAGTGATGTTGGTGGATGAGTTTAAAGTATGGCAGTTATATTTCACTGAAGGTTAGTGTTTGGTTTTTAAAATACTTGTACACCGTCCACAGAATCCATAGAGGTGTTCACAATGATAGCAAAATTTTCTGTTTACCTGAATTTGAGAGCATAATGCCCTCAGAATATTTTTCATGTGAACACATGTATGTTACAAATCTGTACAAATTATAAAACTTGCAATCTTCACATTTTGAAAATAGTTAACATGCCTCACTGTTCTGAAATAATATGTAATTATACCATAAAACTGAGTGCTACCTCACTAAAATGAATAAATTTAGATTACTTGATTATCCACAAGGAAATTAGTTTTATCAAACCTGTGTATTCAGTCATTTGCAGTTCAGTGCATAAGTAGAAAACTGGTAGAACATAGCATGGAATCAAAGGTTGATATACAAATAAGTCATGATCACCTGAGACAAAGGGGAGTCCAGAAGAGTGTTCCCCACTGGTGTGCAGTTGCAAGCAGTGAAATTTCTCTTTTGTTTAACAAATTGCATTTTAGGATTATTGCAGTTGTCTATTTTCAATTCCCTTTCTCTTTAAATTTAAATGACCTATTTTTAAAGTAATTTGAAGTAATTTTGATGTCCTTTCAGCTTTGCATTCATAAACATTTCCTTTAATGCTAAGTCAAATGCTGATGGCAACATATAAGCTTCATAACATATTTGACCCTTACCTCACATACCAGTATCTTCTACAAGTGATTCTTAATGCCCATTATAGGAAGTCCTACCTATATAATTTGAATATCAGTTTTTCCTTGCATGTATTTTTTTTTAATACTGGTAAAACTTTCAGTGACATCTGGTTTGGGAGTATTGAGGTTCCGGTGAATAAAATCGTCCATTTCCGTTACCTGATTGTCCTTATAGTGGAATCACCAGAAGAAGAAGATAGCAGGCAAGTTATTGTTCGGCAGTGGGAAACTAATATTCATCCTCGCTCTATAAATTTGGCTTATTTGAGTGAAAATGCAAATCCAGAAGTGGATACATTTGGTTGCTATGGTAAGTGTAAACTTTTTTTTTAGTAAGTTTATTTTAAATGGATTACTGAGAACAGAGAAAGCTGGATTACCAGAACATTTGTAATCTGCTGCGAGTAAGTTGATAGTGGAAGCTTGGTGCAAAAATTATAGAACAAACCCTAACAGATCTAATCTTGTTTATCATTTTTTTGCTGGGTATATAGTTTTACTTGTTATGTATGTATGTTGACTATATCTGAGATTAAAAAATAAATAAAACTGATGCATACTCTATATATTGCTATGTTATATTCCATCGAGTCGTTTTCGACTCCTTGTGATCCCATGAACATACGTTCTCCATTCAGATCTGTCCCTGACCATGTCTTTCAGAATTTCCAAGTGCACTCCAGTTGCTTCTTTAACTCCACCCACCCATCTAATTGTTGGTGTTCCTCTTCTCTTGCTTCCACCAACTTTAGCAAGCATCATCATCTTCTCCAGACTGTCATTTGCTCGCATAATATGTCTAAAGTATGACAATTTTTGCCTGATGATCATAGCTTCGAGGGAGCAATCTGGCTTTATTCTGTCTATCACTGATTTATTGGTTTGCTTTGCAGTCCATGGTATTCTTAGTAAGCATCTCCAAACCCATAATTCAAATGCATCTGTCTTCCTCCTTTCACTCTTTCTCAGGGTCCAACTTACACATCCGTACAGTACCACAGGGAATACCGTTGCTGTCACAATTCTGATTTTTGTTGTGAGGCTAATATCTTTATCTTTAAAGATCTTGCTTAAATTTGTCATTGCTTTCTTTCCGAGTAATAATCTTCTTCTAACTTTTTCAGTACAATAACCATCATTATCAATTCGGGATCCTAGGAGCACAAAACTGTTAACTGCTTCCATTTTCTCCCCATCTACTTCAAAATCATTAAGTTCACATGTTGTAACTTTTGTCTTTTTTGAGGTTAAGTTTAAGACCATATTTATAGACTCTATATATAGTTTCCTTTAATTCAAATTTCAATGTTTTATTCTCAGCTTTGCAAAACAGAACCAGCTCCACAAGCTATCTCATGTTTTGAATCAATTAATCCTTTCCAATTTTTAATTATGTATAATTACATTTTATTTTTAATTAGTTACTAAAAATGATCAGTATTTTCCTATTTTACACTAGCTACTAAGATTGCGCTTTTTAGAATTTTATGTTTAACTTCTGTTCTATTTTTGTGCTAAAGGTGCCTTTTGAAACAGGTGGAAATTTTATAAACATCACTGTTCAAACAACTTTTCCAATTTTTGTATTTGATTCTTAGTATGCATTCTCATCATATTGCAATCTTGAAACAGACCAAATATAGTACTTTTGCCACTTGTGCATTTCTGTGGAACTTTTAATCCTTTTGTCACATTTTCAATAATGTTGGAATTTTCTATCTTTTGTTCTATGCATCCAGCTGTTTTTCTCCACATTTGTTTTCAATCAACGTATGGGATGTATGGATTTGTTACATATACTCACTTCACTCCCATGTTCCAATTATTGAGATCTCTGAGACATGGTTGACAGAAGATATTATATTATCTTCTGTCAACCACGTACTGTACACGGTACAGCATTTTTCATCAGGATAGGAAGGGAAAATGCAGTGGTGGAGTACTGCTCATAAGTGATGACTTATGTCCTCTAAGAGTGGAGGCTTTGGAAGGCAGTGACACTAATGGTTTTGAAAGAATATGGTGTGAGGCAGAGGTGGGCAAGACAGGATATTTAGTGGGATGTTGCTATAATATAAGGAGCACAGAGGGTGGGGAGCAGGAGATGTTTAGGCAGTTGAGCTTGGCAAGTGCAAGAAGAATGATTGTTATGGGAGATTTTAACTACAGCAGTATAAGTTGGGAAGAGGAAAATGCATGTAATAATAAGGGAATGGGATTTCTAGAATTCTTGAGGGACAAATGTCTTAGGCAACATGTAATAGAGGGAACAAGAGGTTCAAGAGTTTTGGATTTGGTCATAGCATCAGAAGAGCTGATAATAACTGAGATGACATCTCTCTCCCCCCCTGTTGGAGAGTGACTATGTGGTTTTGACTTGGAAGATGAATAGATATGCAGGAGTATCAAAGAAAAGGGAACATGTGTGGAATTATAAGACAGGTAATTATAATAGTCTTAGGTATCAACATGGGAGCAGTTCCGTGGAAGGGCAGAATTGGAAGGCCAAGATATCATTAGTGCTTGGGAAATTGTGAATGAATATTTGTTAGCAGCAATAGTTTGGTGTAAAGTGGATGACAAACAATATCAAACAGGAACTGCAGGCGAAAAAGAGGTTATGGAAGAGATAAGGAGAGGGGTGGAGAGCAGATGTATGTAGAATATAAGACTCAGGCCAGGAGAGTGACAAACATGGTAAGGAAGGCAAAACTGGAATATGAGAAGAGATTGTCACTAAGATCCTAAGAAAATCCTAGGGAATTTTTCAGCTATGTAGCCAGTAGAAGAAGAAATGATTGTGGAAGAATGACGTGGAATAAAAATGGGAATAGAGTGACTGATGCAGAGGACATAGTGAAGTTGTTCAATAACTACTTATTGATACGTATTTCAACCTGCAGAAGTAGGTTTTAATACTAGAGGGATAGGGTAGGTTCAAGGTTTAGAGATGAGTTTGTTCCAAATATTGAGTACCCTGAATGTCAGCAAAGCTGTGGGACTGGATGGTATATCACCATCACAGGTTTTGAGAGAATGTTGTTATATTGTTATTTCTCTCTATTTTCTGATTTTTATATACTTCATTAACCTCTATTATCTTTTCTTGTGTGTAGCCTAACTAGATTCTACCTAGGGATATTTCCTTTTCAGATACTGGCAAATTTGTATTTATACTGCGCCAGCCAGTATCCTATAACAGGAATTTGTTCAAGTTCAGGGAAATATTCTTAGATTCATTGGCATATACTCTAATGCACACTTAAATAGATATCGGTACTTTACAGTCGTGACCAATGATCTATTACTTAAACATATATATCTAAAATTTCTCCCACTATGGTTCTAATTTTATAAGTGGTAATTTGATATCTCGAATTCAGGCACGACTCAGGCATATGCAATAAAACATGTTTATTGGAACTAAATGACAGTTACAACTAAATTGAATCAAATTACTAAAACTTCTAAATCTCTTGCTAAGTTAAATCTCATGCTAAGATAATTAAAGAATTATAAATTAATCAAGTTCACCTAGACAGATCGAATTGTTAATCACACGGAACAATAGAAAGCAATGACAATATTACACTAAATTAAGATTTTCTCATGCATGCTACTTATAGAGTACTTATAGAGTACTATACAGCTTGTTGCTTTCTCAATTAAGGTTATCTACTAAACAAAATACACTTATTACTTCAATCACCTACAATTAGATTCGTTCCTGACAATTCCTTTTCCAAGAGAATTTTGCTGTCTCAAATACGAAATCTTATCCAAGTTCTCTAAAGGATTGTCCACATTACTTAATCAAACATAAATTTCTTCAATCTTCTATCACTTCCGTAACATATAACAAAGATCTCTACGTTACCCAGTTCTTTCCGAAGGTCTATTAACTACCATGTGTTGTTCTTGTCATCCTTCGATTGGCTATCTCAGCGCCTGGCTTTTGGCTATGTCGTCCTTTCTACTGCTGCTGGACTCGAACTATTTTCTTCCGCGACTGAGGGTTATCTCTGCTCCTTTCCGATGGGACATCCAGCGACTGGCACGATTTCTGCATAGGCTGATGATTCGCATACAACTCCACATGGAATCTTGTTCAGCATAATCAGGAAAATGGTCCGCTGTCCGACATCATAGAATCCTGGCTCGTCCTTTTTCCGACCACCGGTCAAGAATCCTTGAGATGAAATCCGGAACAAAAAGCCTTGCAATATGGTGCGCATTGCCTTATAGTCTTTGTTCTAGTGCCCTCTTTTTGCTGTATCCTTTTTTTCGCACAACCCTTAGTTTTAATGCCCTTAAGATGATCCTTACTCTCCCTATTGCTGTTAGGTGCTGTCTTTGAGGAAAGCGTGATTACGTTACTTTCCGCGTACACTGTAGCCTCCGGCATTACGACCAATACGTGCATTTCAGACGCGACCTTTGCACTGTTACTCATTACTGTCTGGCGATTTATGCTATTTTAGATAGCTTAATAGGGCACAAATTTAAGCCAATATTTTCTTTTACATAGAATCATTAATTTGCACACAAAGTTCTTTACATATTATTACAGTTCTACTAAAAGGAGGTAATTCTATTTACAGTTAGTACTTTATTTCTTCTGCTCGAGTAAAAGTTTTTTTTTCTCAGCTGATATTTCTGTCTTGTTAAATCCTGAATGAATTGTTTCCTTTTAAAAGTTCTTCATTCAGGATGTAACAATGTGCTAAACAACTGACAGCTCCACTGATCTGGCTTTTCAGTGAAAGTGTGGCTACAGGAACGATACCCAGAAAATGGAAGGAAGGAAAGATAGTACCATTGCATAAGGATGGTAGCAGACTGGATGTATCTAACTATAGGCCAGTTCTATTGGTGTTTATGGATGCTAAATGCATTTTGTGTATTAATTATCTTGAAAAGGATAAAACAATAACCCGGGAATATTATTATTACACAAGACACCATCGAGTCAAAGACTCATCTAGGGTCCTTTTATCAAACACACAGCTCATCATACCGTGCTTTAAACCCACTCAAATTCTCTGCAGACACCACACTCTCAGGCAAGGCATTCCAATCATTCACAACTCTGCATGAAAAAAACCTGCTGCTCACGCCCTCCTTATACAGCTTCCTGGGATGACCTTTGGTTCTCCCTTGATCTCCCACTATTTTCTGTAGAACCTCTCCAGCATTGATCCTATAACAACCCCTTAATAACTTGTAGGTCTCTATCATATCTCCCCTCTTCCTTATGTCTGCCAAATTCTGCAAGTTGCATCTTCTCAATCATTCCTCGTACTCAAAATTCAAGAGGTCAGAAACTACCTTAGTCAGTTGAATCTGGACCCTCTTCAACATCTCTTCATCCTTCTGAAAACCAGGTGACCAAATCTGGGCACAATAGTCCATGTGTTGCCTAATCAAAGCCTTATACAATGGAACAAGAATCTCCCTACTTCTACAAGTCAGTGTCCTCCACATCATTCCCAGAAGCCTTTATGTTGTCTTCACAATTTTGGGTATGTCCCCCCTAAAATTTCAAATCCTTATCCACTATAAACACAAGATCTATTTCCTCTGCCTGTGACAATATATCCTTTCTTTTAGTGTTACACGGTGATCAGCATTCATTTTTGAAATTATGGATTCTATAACCCTGTTAAAATAACTCTTTTTATTATCCCGATGTTTTGATCTTCATATCAAGATCATCATCTGGAGCATACATAAATATTCAAGACAAGCTGCATTACATTTCAAACCGTAAGCTAGAGAAACAATGGTTTGATCACATGCTACTCATTGGGAAGACCTCTAGTGAAAAAAAAAAAAAATTAAAAAATTACATAAAGCTAATTTAATTTTTAATTGCAAGAATAAACATTCTTACTCACAGATGGTTTTCCTTCCAGTAACAGTGATGTCCTATTTCTATTATTACAATTGTTATTTTTGATTTAAAAAACAAAAATTATTTAAATTATAGAATGGCAGTCAGTCTCAAATAGAGTAATGTGGGCAAATATGAGAATGGGAAACTGAACAATGAGACTTATTTGTGCCTATGGCCCCACAGAAGGTTCTACTAAGGTAGAAGTGGAGTAATTTTTTGATGCTTTAGAAAAAGCAACTGACACAATGAAAAAGGAAAAGTTGGTCCTTGTTGGGAATCTAAATAGCAGAGTAGGAAATGATTGTGAGACATACAAAACTATTTTGGGGAAATTTGAGAAAAGAGCAAAGCTAATAATAATAATGGCAAGTATCTGTTGGATTTCTGCTCAGGACATGGACTGGTTATTACTAACACCATGTTCAAAAATAAAAATGTGCACAAATGCACATGGAAAGAAGAGGCAAGGAATAAGAAAAGTCTCATTGGCTATGTTATTGTTGATAGTGATGTTTTCTCCCTGGTGCAGGACACCAGAGTGTACAGAGGATTTGAAATTGGAAGCGATCACTATTTAGTCTTGAGCATAAAATTGAATTTCATATTGAAAAGAATAACATGTAAGAAAGTTTTAAAGTGGAGCACCTCTCAGATGTGAACTGTAGAAAAAATACGCAAATATTATTTTTTAAAAAAATGAAAGAGTTTGAGAACAGGAATCAAACCTTGGCGATTCAGTGGCAAACTCTGAAGAAAACATTGACTGATTCTGCCAGAGAGGCATGAATCAAACCTTGGCGATTCAGTGGCAAACTCTGAAGAAAACATTGACTGATTCTGCCAGAGAGGCATGTGGCGAGGTTGTCTGCAAGGATAAAAAAATCGGAACTCCCTGGTGGACACAGGAAGTTAAAGAGGCAGTGAAGGAAAAGAAGAAAGCATATCAAAAGTTCCTGGCAAATAAGTCAGCTTGTGCTCTTAGAGAATAAAGAGACAAATGTAAGAATGCTAAACACTATGTAAAACTAGCTAAACAAAAGTCATTGGAGGACTTTTGTAAGAATATAGAAAATAAATATCAAGAAAGTGGCAAAATATTCTGGAGGTTGTTGAGGAAGCTTAGGAATGGAGGAAAGAGTGCTGTAAAAGGAGTTAGAGATGATAAAGGTGGCATGAAAATGGGAGAAAAAGATATCCTTGAAGTATGGAGTAATTACTTTGAAAAACTGCTAAATGAAACAAGCAGTGATGACAACACAGTGGTAAAAAACACTGACCATGCAATCAGTCAGGAATACATATCCATACTTAGAGTAGAAAAAGCCATCAAAGGCTTGAAATGTGGAAAGGCAGCAGGAGTAGATGATATTCGACCAATAATGCTGAAGTATGCTGGTATAAAAGTCTTACAGTGGCTGCGCTGCATAGCTCAGAAAGCCTGGACAGAGGGACAAATTCCCAATGATTGGAGTAGTTCTCATAGTACCCATATATAAAAAGGGAAATAAAACTGAATGTGAGAATTACAGAGGTATTTCCCTACTGAGTGTTCCTGGCAAGATCTATGCAAGTATACTTGAGAAACGGCTGAGAATAATTCTGGAAGAAAAGCTGGATGAAGAACAAGCTGGATTCAGGCCAAATAGAGGCTGTTAGCATCAAATCTTCACTTTACGACAAATAGTCGAGAAAGCATGGGAATATAAAAAAGATCTGTATTTAAGTTTTGTCAATTTGGAAAAGGCATATGACAAGGTGCCAAGAGAGAAGCTATTCAATATGCTACAGTTATATGGTGTCGATGGGGCATTATATCAAGCAATACTTAGTCTTTATTTGAGTTGTAAGTCAGCAGTTAGAATTGAAGTACAGGGAGATGATTTAATGTTAAATCTGGTGTGAGATAAGGATGTACATTATCCCCTTTGTTGTTCATTATCTATATGGATCACATTATGAAGGAAAGTGGTATTAAACATGACATCAAAATTGGAGATGTTAATGTCAGCTCTTTGCTTTATGCAGACGATGTTATACTTCTAAATAAATCCGCTACAAGTCTGCAAGATTCTCTGACTAAATCGAATAATTGTTGTAATAGATATGGTATAAAGGTCAGCAATAAAAAGACAAAGACAATGAAAATAGGCAGAATCATTGAAAATGTCAACTGTGTTGTGAATGGAGAACCTGTGGAACAAGTAAAACATTTCAGCTACTTTGGCACGATTTTTACTGAAGAAGGTAAATTAAATATAGAAATAGACAACAGCATTAGCAAAGCTGATATGGTGGAAAGTCAATTGAATAAATTCATATGGAATAAGCAAAAAATTAGTCGGAACACTAAATTAGCTGAATACAAGACAGTGTTCAAACCAGTTTTAACTTATGGATCTGAGAGCTGGGTCAGAAGTAAAACACTTGACCAAAGACTAGAGACTGCAGATATGAGGGTCCTGAGAAAGATTATAGGCGTGAACAGATGGCATAATGGCAATATCATATTAAAAACGAGGATATTAGGAAAGAACTTGACATTGTCAGCATCCAAGAATGGGTTAGCAGAGCTAATCTCAGGTGATTTTGTCACTTAAACAGAATGGGCGAAGAAAGATTAGCAAAACAAGTGTTCTCTGCTGGGTTAGTAGGAAAACGACCCAGAGGAAGACCAAGATATAGATGGATTGATACGGTACAAAGTGCCTTAGACAATAGAAATATAAGATCTGATAATGTTGGATCTTAACAAGTAACAGACTGATTTGGAGGAAAATTGTAGATAGGAAGTTAGTAATGATGTAACTTTTTTCATGTAGTACTATCATATCCTGTACACCCCTTGAGGGTAAATGGCAGGAATTTGATGATGATGAAATTATTTATAAATTACAACATGAATAAACTTTCTTATAGATTTTTTTTTTTTTTTTTCTTAACAGTGATGTTCTATATTTCAGTATTAAAGTGATTTTAGATTTAGGATCCTGGATTTTCTAGAGTCCTGTTTATAGTTGTTCTTAGAGAGGAAGGATTCGTGGGACGAATATATCCTTCCATTTATATGGGATTTTTAAACCATCATTATTGTTTAGATTGGAGTGGTTGATAATGATCTCACGAGCTTCCTTAAATTTGCATTCATACCATGTTTTGGCGTGATGTAGACAACTAGTGCTTTTCCAGTCAGTTCTATGTAAGGTGTTCAGAGCATGATCAGAAAGGCCAGCTTCACTATAATTATTATATTTGATGTGTTGTTTATGTTCTTTTTGTCTGATCGGAATTGTGCATCCTGTTTCTCCTATGTATGGTATGTTGCAAGTGCAGTAAATATGGTACACTCTAGTGTGGGCCAGTGGAGGGAGTGGGTCTTTGGATGAGTTGAGTAAGCTTTTTAATTTTGCAGGATGTTTAAAGGTAGCTTTGAGGTTGTATTTTTGTAGTATTCTGTTAATTTTGTCTGATTTCCCTTTAATGTAAGGACTGGTTATAGTTTTACTGTAGTCTGGTTTGTCTTTGTTTTTTATTGAGGTCTTGTAGAGAATTTTGTTGATAGTGTTTTGGCTGTATCCATTTTTTTGAAAAGTATTACTGATCACTTTAAATTTATTGTTCAGTGCCTGTTCACTGGAGCTGATCTGCAGAGCCCTGTTTTTTAGGGTATTGATGACACCCAGTTTTTGTGTTGGGTGGTGGTAGGAGTTTATGTGTATATATTGGCCAGTATGTTTCGGTTTTCGGTAAACAGTGAAGGAAAGATTGCTCGAGGAAAGACTATTAAAAAACTATGTCAAGGCTGCCGTCAACTCCCTGGCACATTCCTTCAGAATATGGGGTGATATATTATCAAGACCCACAACCTTATTTACATCTAGTTTGCTCAACTCCTCATAGACTTCTTGCTCACCTACAATCAATTTCTCTTCCCCATCATCAACTGCTCTCAATCTCTCCATGAAGTCACATTCACAAGATTGAATCTTGTGAATGTGACTTAGGTTAGGTTAGATTGGGTCAGCTGTCTTTATACCATATTCTCCAATCAATGTCATCCTTCCATAATCATTGTTTCTTTTGCTCTACATATCGAAAGAACTCCTTAGGATTCTTTTTGGCTTCATTAGCTAACTGCTGTTCATATATCTCTAGCTACCATCACCAACCATGTCTCCTGTATGGCCTGGTCTTTGTAGTCCTCGTGGAATTGGTTATTTCCAGTTCACTTATGCTGCCTCCATAATGTCCTTTTTCTCTGTATCGCATGCATAATCTCTTTATTCATCCATTTCACACCTACTTTATTTAACCTTCTCACCCTTGGAATACATTTAGACATTGCATCTACTAGATAGTTTTTGAAAATCCCCCAAGCTGCATTGATCTCTTTTCCAACTAGCTCCTCTTTCCATGCTACACCTGCAAGCTGTTTCTTGAGCTTTTCGTAATCATAATTATTCTGATCTTTTAACCAGACTAGATGAAAACATTTGTGAGAAAAAACCCAGTTTGCAGAAGAAAAAAATCATCTTTCATCAGGACAATGCACCTGCCCACAAAGGTGTTTTGGCAATGGGAAAATTAAGGGATTGGCACTATGAACTGTTGGAACATCCACCCTATTCCCCAGATTTGGCTCTCTCTGAATCAAGAGGTGATTGCAGCTGTAGAGGGGTATTTTGCAGATTGCCAGAGCCATTATCCCATACCTCACGAGAGGGATGGGATAATGGCTCTAGAGCATCACTGGAATAAATGTATTAGTCTTAAGGGAAATTATGTTGAAATATAAAAATTTTGAAATTATAAATTCGTTTTTTCATTGTTAGGCTGAGAACTTTGCAGACCACCCTGGATCATGAAAAACTTACATCATTGCTATCATATCCTGTATACACCCCTTGAGGGTACATGTCAAGAATTTGATGATGATGAAATCAGATGCTACCTGCATATTTGACAGTTGTGATAGACTTGAATGGTAGAATATCTTAAGCTGAACATTCAGTCCTACTTATTATACTTATATGTTTTGGTTATGGTAAAACTTAATTTTTCTTAATTTATGGGGTTGACGGGAAAGTGGAGTTATTAACCAGTTCAGCAGAATAACTCATGAAAAATACCTTTTGAAAGAGGTAGAGTGGAAAGAGCATTACAATGAGTGGATGGAGTGAGGAGTTACTTGTTAACCAAATTACCCTCTGAACAGCATCGGGCATTTTAAGAGGTTTTTGGGTAAACTACTCTGCATGTGAAAATATTTTACGGTAAGGTATTTTGGGATTTGTACACTATTAGGAGTTTCACACTTGAGAAATGGGCGGAAAAACATACCTGGGGTTTTAGATGCAGAGATGACTACGTGTGTGTGGATTATGCATGGAGAGTCTAGAGAACTGATCATATATTGATCTAGGTATTATCATTATTTGAGGAGAGAAGTGCAGTATTGTGTGAAATAAGGCAATTGATTTTAGTAGTGAAGTTGACAAGGTTATTGAAAAGACAAGATCGGTGTTTAGGGCATTGATCATGAAAGATATAGCTTAGGATAAGGATATTGCAACTTGTAGAATGAAATGACAAGTAAATTGCAAGACTGGATAAGATTTTAGGTTTTATCATTTATAAATAGGAGAATGAGCATGTGTGAAAATAGTTCTAAGGTACTCTAGCATTAGTGAGAAAATCTGAAGAAAGGAAGTCGCCCACTAAGACAGTGAATGACTAGAGGAAATTTTGCAATTCAATTGCGAAGGGTAGATGGGACACTTAATTTGGTTATGCCTTTGTACCAGATAAATAAAGCTTTAAATATCTAAAGTGACCAAACAGGTTTCACAACCTTTCCATGGTTCTTCTTAGATGGTTGATGTTGGCAAGATCCTCTATGGCAGTGCTTCCCAAACTTTTGGATGTCAAGGTCCCCTTTGGAAAAATTAAAATTTTACGCTGCCCCCCCCCCCACTTGGAAAAAAAAATCGTATTATAAACATATATTATTATATCTAACAGATAAGATTAGGTGTTGACTGTTATTCATGACTTACTTTTCACAGTATTAACAACACCACACAATTTTTTCAAAGAGATGTTTTATTAACTGCTAATATTTTGCTGATTTTCAACTCGCCATCATCAGAGCACAACACACTTGTACACGTGACAGTGAGTGAGTGAAACTACAGTTGCAATGGACAAAAGATCTAAAGTCATATTTTTGGTGCCCTCTAACGGGGGGGAAAAAACTATGCAGGAATTTTTCTTAGGACAGTGGTGGCGAACCTATGACTCGTGCCAGAGGTGGCATGCCCGAGAATTTTGCTGGCACGTCAACGATTTATATATGATATCCTTTTATACTCTTATAAATTTTTCCACCTTTTTTTTAATTGATACACTATGTACAAGTTAAATTTTGTTTTACAGGAGAGAGCAACTATGAAGACATGAATTTGATTGGTGTGGTATTAACAAAAGATCACATGACCCAAAGACAAATGGAAGCGACAATTTTTGAGTTGAAATACTAACTCTCTTCAACCGAATTCCATAACATCTGCAACTGTCATAACAACATTCACTATATATTTCTTAGTTTTAAGACATTCATGACGGGGTGTCGTTTTTCGTTCTGACAGAACTTCTCATTACCGGCGGGCTGAACTCGCACAAAGTTTCAACCCTTGGTTGATTTTTATTGCTGCTTGTTTGCATTTGAGCTGGAAGGGGAACTCACACAAGAATTATATGACATGTTTCAATTCGTGGTAGAATTTTGTTTGAAGTTAGCCTTTGTGATATGTCATAATGACATCGAGAATTTCAAATGCAATCAAACAAACACTTATTTCATGTAATTGAAAATTTTGACAAGAGTTTTTAGATACTGTGTTTCTGGTGCAACATATGGTTTTGCTTGCCTATACAGTGCAGTTTCTGTGAGAGGGGTACATGTGATTCATTAGTTAGCACTGTTTTTATTCCAGCTGTCTCTAATTGCACTATTTGTTGAGAAATATATTGCACAGACTGCAAAAGCCTCTGTACCTTATTCAGGGATACAATAAAACTTTTTTTTTATTGCATCTACAGTATATAATGGCTGTTGGGGAGGGCGTGTTGTTTTTTGTGTAGGAGGTATATATGTAAAACCTTTTAATGTCTTTTTTCATAAAGTGAAATCAGGGTGGCAGTTATATGCGGGGGCAAGTAATATTCGACGATAAGCATTCGCCGACAAGTCAACATCCTTCTGCTGCTTCCTCTCCGCTGACTTCTATGGTGAGTTACAATGCATAAATATTTTTCTCACTGGCTTTTTTTTTTTTTTTTTCAAACCAACATCATTAAAATTCATTTAATAATACAATAATCAATTTTATACTGAACAATAGTATAAATTTTTGGTGATCAGAATGGGATAGGTCAATAGAACTTAGCAGAAATTAATTTAATGATGTTGGCCTGAGGAAACAGCATTATGAGACAAACCATAAATCTTTCCTTGAGAAAAACAAGGACGAACAGAAAGAATTTATTGCTTGGGCAATTAAAAATAGGAATATCCGGTCAACAACCCTAATGAAATTTATCAGCAGTCTTTCAAATATAACTGCTGCTAGTTTTTTTGTCTCAAATGTAATTGCCGAACACGGGAAACCTTTTAGTGATGGGGAATATATAAAAGAAGCATGGTTAAAATGCGCCACCAGCTCTATGAAGATTTTGAAAACAAGGAAAAAATTATTCTAAGAATAAAAGATATGCCTTTGACTAGAAACACTGTGAAAGATAGAATCATAGAAATGGCTAAAAATATAACTCATGACCAAAAAAACAGATATAAAATCTTCTGGTTTAATTTCTCTTTGTCTTGATGAGAGTACTGACATAACTGGATCAGCTCGTTTAGCAATTTTTATTCGATATTGTGTTGGGAATAACATCAAATAAGAATTGATAAGTTTAACATCATTAGCAACAACAACAAAAGAATAGATATTTGCAACATAGTTATAAATGCACTTGCTGAAAGAGATATAGATCCCTCCAAAATTGTATCAGTAACTACTGATGTGCTCGCAGTATGACTGGAGAGGAAAATGGATTCATCAAGTTATTTACCAAACATGTTGGACATTCAGTTCTTGGGTTTCCATGGTATTATACATCAGCAGGTTTTATGTGCAAAGGCTAGTTTCAAGCCACATTTCAAGAAGTGAAATGCTCATAATCATTTCACTTCTTGAAATGATTATGAGCATTGTAACATACAATGCTCATAATCATTTAACATACAATGATTTTGAGCATTGTATGTTACAATGCTCATAATCGAAGATATCGATTATGAGCATTGTAACAAAATTGGTCAATTTTATATCGGCATGTGCTTTAAATAAACGAAAATTTATAGAATTATTAAGTGAGGTAAACTCAGTGTACAATGGTTTACTTATGTACAAAAACATCTGATGGTTAAGTCGTGGGAAAGTTCTTCAAAGATTTGTTGAGTGTTTAGATGAAGTCAGACTTTTTTTACATAATGAGAAAATCATTGAAAAATACAATCAATTAATGAACATCGAATGACTTTCGGAATTAATGTTTTTACTAATTTGTGTTTACATTTAAATTAATTAAATGTTAAACTGTAAGGTGTTAACAAGACAATTATTGTCATGTTTGATTTAATCAAAGCATTCGAAGCTAAATTACCAATTTTTAATTGTGACGGTATTTCCGATATTTTCCAAATACCAAAATATTCTTCTATGCAGATCTAGAATCCCATGAAAAAACAGATCAAGTTAAATTGACAAAAGAGTTTTCTACAGTTATTCAGTCGATAATCAACGAATTTTCTTCAAGATTTATGCAGTTCAGGCAATTTGCAGAGACATCAAAATTTATTTTGCATCCAGATACATCAACAGATAAACACAATTTGGAGATTTTCGAGTGGCTGAATTTGGAAGATATAGAAATGCTCCTAATCGATTTTCAATCTAGTTCTATATGGAAACAAAAGTTTGTCGATTTGAGAAATGACTTGGAAATAATGGAAAATGATCGATTATTGGATGCAATTAAAAAGAATTGCAGAAGAGAAAATATTGAGAACTTGGAATGCCATTCCTGAAACCTTTTGTTGTTTAAAAAAAACTAGCAATGGCTATATTATCAATTTTCTCCTCTACATATGCTTGCGAGTCATTATTTTTGAAATGAATTTTATAAAAGATAGTTTAAGAAATAGAATGACTGATGAATCTAGTTCCACATGTGTATTACTAAAAGTGACAAAATATGAACCTGATATAAAGCATTTGGCATCTAATGTACAACAGCAAAAATCTCATTCATAAATTAATATGTTGATGTTGATTTGTATACGACAATGTGTATGTATGTCAAATTATGAGTTCATTTTTATGAAATTCTATGTTAATTTTTAAACTTGTCTCAATAAAATGTTGCAATTAATTTTATATTAATGAATGTTAATTAATTAGTTGATGACGTGCCGGGCATGTCAGCAACTTGATTTGTAAATTTTTAGCATTCGCCAGCACGTCAGCAACTCGATTTGTAAACTTTTGGCACGCGGACATAAAAAGGTTCACCACCACCAAGATAACAGTCTCCCAAATTTTTGGCAAATTAATGCAACCATATTTGTAAAGGTTGGGAGAATTCTTCAAAGCCATTGCTGACTCAAAAAAAAAAATCTTTCAGATCTATAACGACTCCTGAAAAGCACATTCGTTGGCTTATTATGGATAAACAGGAAGATCAGTTAACATCTGCCTGGAAGAACATGAAAAGTACATTCACTACTATTACTATGGCAAGTCAGGACTGGCAGACCATGCTTTGGACACTCCTTCACACAGGATTAGAAGGAGAAAAACGAATGTGCTTTTCAGGAGTCATTATAAATCTGAAAGATTATTTTTTGAATCAGCAAATGGCTTTGAAGAATTCTCCCAACCTTAACAAATATGGTTGCATTAATTTGCCAAAAATTTGGGAAACTGTTATCCTAAGAAAAACTCCTGGAAATTTTTTTTTTTCGTTAGAGGTTGCCAAAAATAGGACTTTAGATCTTTTGTCCATTGCAATTGTAGTTTCACTCACTCGCTGTTGAGTGTACAAGTGTGTTGTGCTCTGATGATGCTGAGTTGAAAATCATCCAAATATTAGCAGTTAATAAAACATCTCTTTGAAAAAATTGTGTGGTGTTGTTAATACTGTGAAAAGTAAGTCATGAATATATTATTATAATATTTATTGTATTTATATTCAATACAAAACATACTCAACGAATATTGCAAAAAATAAATGCAAATATTACATTTTTAGCATCTTGCATACACTTTTGACATGCCACATTATCTCATATTTCTATATAGATAGATATATTATTATTGTACATTTGCAGTACAAGCACATGAAACGTAAAACGATCAGTAATAAAGAAAGAATTAAAAACATAAAAGAAATTTAATAATTTAATGTGATGGATGTGTTTCAATATACTGCTACACCAATATCAGGTGAAATATTTGAAACTGCAATTCTTAGATTTCTGCTTTGAAATGAAATTTTTATGAATAAGCATATATTTACTAATATTCGTTAAGTGCCGAAATACGCAGGAAGCAAAATTTGTGAACCCGCACCAATGTGCGATTTTTTTTCCATTAAAATATAAAAAAATAAAAAATAAATAATAAAAATTAAATATGTTTCTTTTAAGATAAAAAAATCTACTTCGTCTTAAAAGATTTTAAATTTGTTTTCATTATTTCACCGCCCCCTCAACAAAACCTACGGCCCCAAGGGGGCCATGGCCCACAGTTTGGAAAGTGCTGCTCTATGAACTAAAAATGACAGTTTCTTTATCGCCTATATACCATCCAGCCATTATGGATTCTAATTGTTAATGATTATTTTTCAGTGGAAGTGAGACAAGTGCAATGCGATGATAGTTGGATGGCTGACTTATCTAGTTTCTCTGGAATTGGTTGCTTATAGGCATTTCCATGCTGAAGGAAAGATGCCAGATGAGTGAGATTGTAAAGATGATAACGGGTGTTAGTTCAGGAGCAGAAGTTTTAAGCACTCTTTTTTTGTTGGGGGGGAGAAGATACAATCTTCTCTGGAACTTTGTAGTTATTGAGGATTCTTCTTGTCTGACAAAGGACTAGAGGATGCCCTTCAGCATATTGTTCTTGGTAATTCTGGGAATACTTTTGCATTTCCCATCAATTAGGAGTTAAAGAAGAATGGTGTCAGTTGGTGAGCCTTAATATACATGAACTCCTACCACCACCCAACACAAAAACTAGATGTCATCAATACCCTAAAAAACAGAGCTCTGCAGATCTGCTCCAGTGAACAGGCACTGAAAAACAAAATTACAGTGATCAGTAATACTTTTCAAAAAATGGATACTGCCAAAACACTATTAACAAAATTCTCTACAAGACCTCAATAAAAAACAAAGACAAACCAGACTACAGAACTATAACCATTCCCTACATTAAAGGGACATCAGACAGAGTACTACAAAAATACAACCTCAAAGCCACTTTTAAACTTCCTGTTAAAAATTAAAAAGCTTACTCAGCTCATCCAAAGACTCACTCCCTCTGCTGACCCACCCTGGAGTATATCGTATTTACTGCACCTGCAACATACCATACATAGGAGAAACAGGACACACAATTCCAATCAGACAAAAAGAACATAAACAACACATCAAATATAATAAATATGGTGAAGCTGGCCACTCTGATCATGCTCTGAACACCTTACATAGAATTGACTGGAAAAGTACTAGTTGTCTACATCACACCAAAACATGGTATGAATGCAAATTTAAGGAAGCTTGTGAGATCATTATCAACCACCCCAATCTAAACAATAATGATGGTCTAAAAATCGCATACATATGGAAGGCATATATTCGTCCCACAAAGCCTTCCTCTCTAAGAACGCTATAAACAGGACTTTAGAAAATCCAGGATCCTAAATCTAAAATAACTTTAATACTGAAAAATAGGACATCACTGTTAAGGAAAGAAATCTATAAGAAAGTTTATTCATGTCGTAATTTATATATATATATATATATTTATTTTATTTTTTTTTTAATCAAAAATAATAATTGTAATAATAGAAATAGGACATCACTGTTACTGGAAGAAAAACCATCTGTAAGCAAGAATGTTTATTCATGTAATCAAAAATTAAATTAGCTTGATGTATTTTTTTTCCCCCACTAGAGGTCATGCCAGTTAGTAGCATGTGATCAAATCATTGTTTCTCTAGCTTACGGTTTGAAATGTAATGCAGCTTGTCTTGTATATTTATGTATGCTGCAGATGATGACCTTGATATGAAGATCGAAACTTTGAACTTCAACGTCTTATCTGCTAAAACTTCAAGATCCCTAGCCTGATCAGTTTCTTCTCGCTTAATCCCTCCAGTATAATATGATACTGTGATATCTCTTTACACCAAAGCACATCACTTTACATTTACTAACATTGAACTGATAGTCATTTTCACAAGCCCATAATTCCAGCCTATTCAAATCATTCTGTAAGTATATCGGCCACATTCTTGATTACCCTGTATCTTTACATCATCAGCAAATAGCTGTATGTCACCTGTCAAATCCTTCATAATTTCATTAACATATAGATTGAATGATAATTGACCAAGGACTGATTCTTGCAGTACTCCACTGGTTAATTTAAATCTTACAGTTATAGATCCCCCCCACCATATACCATTTCTTGATAGGTCAGTCAGTCAGCCTTCCTCTTATGCATGCCAGTATTTTATAATCCAATCCTGTATTCTCCAATTTATGCAACAGTCTTCTATTCTGTATTCTGTTAAAAGCCTTAGCAAAATCCAAAAGTATCATAGTGTATTCATTCCTCTTGTCTAACTCAGTGGTAACATTATTATAGAATATCAGCAAGTTGCTTAAAAGTGACTTTCCCTTAGTTAACCTATTGTCTATTGCAAAGTACAGATTCTCTATGAACTCATTTCATGTGAGCCCTAAATCAACTTTTCCACAATCTACACATTCCTATGAACTTATCAGTATCTCCAGAGATACTGATAAGTTCATAGGAATGAATACACTATGATACTTTTGGATTTTGCTAAGGCTTTTAACAGAATATAGTACATCACTCTTTGCACCACCCTTGCAACAGCTCTAATACCCCCCCCGCACTCTCTCTCTCTCTCTCCATGCACTCAAGTTTCTTCATCATGTAAAGAGGTAGCAGTGAGCATAATGTTGTATATACTAGGTTTATAGCTTCGAGCAAAATGGACACTCATTAGTCACTCTTCTGCATATGTCACCAACACATCATCAGCATTCAGCATAGTTATTCTTTCATATTCAATTTCTTTTACTTGCAGCATAACAATAGAATTCTTTTGGGTTGTCTTTAGCTTTCAGAGCCAGTTACTTTTCATATTCAGACTTGGCTTTCTGTACAACAGTTGACTCTTCTGGCCTGCTGTTTATAATTTTTCATAGCTCACATCATCTTATGCACATGTTATTCTTTCCACATCTATGAGTCTCTTGCTTAATAAGATTACACATCCATTTCACTGCTACTGTATTTGTTCTTCGTATTCTAGGGATGCAATTCTGATCCTGTGTCATGTATTTCTTTTAAACCCTTCCAATGCACTGTCGATATCCTTGTATTCAACAGCCAATGCTATGGTGCAGAATCCACCATACTCCTCATTTGAGCATAATTTCCCGCTTTGTAGTTCAGCATGCAACCTTTTTTGAATAGATCGTTCATAGCACGATCTTAGGCATGATTTGAATAGATCTTAGGCACGTCCTAAGTTCTGTATGATCACTGTCACTAGGCAGAGGCAAAATAGTTAAGTCTTTAACTGAAATTCCCTTCTAACATTTGTTGACCTAGAGTTCCTTCTGTCACATGCTGCCAGAGGAAGTTGTCTTGCAACAGCTTAGTAAATTGTTTCATCTCATGAGATTTTACTGCTAGCCAATCACTGTTTGGATAACTAAAGTCCCCATTATGATGTGCTTCACACCCATGTTTATTTGGTGATGTATTTCTTCATCATTAGCAAGCAATCTACTATGTCTGTAACAACACCAGACTATATATTTGATCAACTTAGACTCCACCTCACATCAGATAGCTTCAAACTCATTGTCACATGAGAAACTATTATTAGTATTTTGGTCATAAGTCTCGACTCTAACTGGATTCAAGTCATCCAGTATCATCAGCAGCACATCCCCTCTTAGCTTAGCCTGCCTATCCTTCTTAAAAATACTGTACCTTTTACACTTAATGCCAGCTAGTATGTTCTGCCTTTGATATCCAGATCTCACTAATGCCTATGTCTATAATCTAAGGTTCTCCAACATATTTACCAAGGCAACAAATCACTGTAGTTCGCCCACCGATTAGAGATCCTTCAACACTTCTGCTCATGTCAGAAAAAGGAGAATTCATTCCGATAATAGGGTAATCAATCCGTCTTCTGGGATGAGTTTATTATTACAGGTCAGAAAATTTAGATTTTCTTTTACGAACATTGTAGTTTTTAAAGTGTAACTATTTTGCTTGTATAACAGTTGGAAAATTGTGCGTAGAGTATTAACAAAATTAAGAAAAGGTATAGCACATAAGAAAAATTTAACGAAATTTATTTCTAAGAAAGTCTATAAAATAAAAATAATTATACAGAAAAACAGAAATTTTTTCAAACAAACTTAGATATTCTAAACTTACAGTTGAGAGAACTGAGACACTTTAATGTCCTAAACTGATTAATTATTTATGATTGTTATGACTTTTAACAAACCCATGCAAAAAAATGTTGGAAAAAAATACCATTATCAAAGCCTTTTAATCTTCAGAGTCATCTGAATCGGTGTCCGAATCGCCATCACTTTCACTTAAACTGATCACCAAAGGTTCGCATAATTCTTCGATAATTCCGTCTCTGTCCCAATACATATTTTCCAATGAGGTGACATGAGAGCAATATTTTCTCCAGTTTTGAACTGTAATGCTTTCAATTGTTCCTGTTCTGAAAGCTTAAAAAGTTTCGACATGTCAATATCCCCAGTTACGTTGCGATGGTGAATGAAACTTTTCACTTCTACCCAAACATACTCAATAGCATTAATATCGCAATGATATGGTGGTAGTCTCAAAGCTAGAAATCCATGCTCTTTGAGCATAGTGTTGAATTTAAATAGTTTAGTTGTGGGTGAGTTTCTTTTGACCAAATTAAGCAATTCAATTTTTCGCATTACTGGGAAATGAGAAATGTTATTTGCAGAGAGCCAATCCATAAGAACTTGCTTCTTATTAGACAAATTTGGAACTTTGTTTAATCAAATAGAGTGATATGAAGCATTATCAATTATAACAACAGCATTTTTAGGAAGCTTTGAAATCAGTTTTTCTTCTGCCCACTTTTTGAAGATTGTAGAATTTATTTGCCCATGGTAACCTCCAGTAGTTGAATTGGCTTTGTATAGTAAGTTTGAATTCGGCAAAAAACCCATTTCTCCACGCGCACACAAAATTATTATGCGCCGCAAAGCATTTCCGGTTTGTAGCACTCCACATTATTCTTTAGACTGCCAACATTTTCCATAAGTTAAATTACTATCAATCCAAGTTTCATCTAGATACACAATCGGTCTTTTCTCCTCCCTGAAACATCTTATTGCTCTCAAATACTGCGTTCTAGATAAACAATGTTACTTCGCTCCATGATAAGTTTCCTTTTACTCTGGATGTTTTGAAACAAAATCCAATTTCATGAAGCATTTTCCTTAAAGTTTCTCTTTTCCAAGGAAAATTAATTTTTTCTTTAAGCACAGGAATCAGTTTCGGAACAGTTGGCACTCTTTTCTCGACTACATAAAATTCGTGAATAGTTCTTCTTATAACGTCTACATCAAAATCATTCAACGCTACGGTTTTGATGGCTTTCTTTCTCTGGTGCTTTTTTTTAGGAGATTTAAATTTTGGCTTACCTTCACGTTTTGATTCCCTATGAATTCTTTTAACAGTTGACCCCGATACGCCCGCAATTGCACTTGCACGTTTTCTGACTTGAGAAAGGGGAACAAGGAGATTGCCTTTTAACGATTCTTTTTCGCAGAATGTCAGCACGTTATTCAATATTCTTATGCAAGAGCTACTGAAACGTTTAACAACAGAACTTGTTGACTGTACTGGATCCATCATATAAATTAATAATAAAAAAAAAGCGACAACAAAAATCAAGCTACTAGTACAACGACAGACAAGAAAGCACATGATTTCGCATGTTGGTGAAATCCTGTGCTTTCTTGTACATCCTTCAATTCGTACATCCTTCATTTCTTCCTCCCCTTCAGCATGAATCGACTATTGTTATATCGTTCTCTTTGTTCTATATATCTTTATGAATCCTATCAACTGTGCCATTTGTTATAACTTCCCCATCTTACTTATTTTTATCTTTATTATTTAATTTTATCCTTTATTCTCATATATCTTTCCCTTTTAAATTAATTCTATACTTATCTCGTTCTTTACTTAAATCTTCCCCCTTTTTAAATAAGCAGTTCTTTGGTCTCTCTATAGTTTAACCATGTGGAGGTTACTTAATGTTTAGGGCTTTGTCCTTGTATGGGACGTGACCATTAACACATCTTCTGAGACAGTCCACCCGATAAGCATCGACAAATTTATATTATAACTGCGCCAGCCAATACCGAGCCAATAGCCAATACGATAGATGGGACTCTTACCCAGGATGGCTCTCTCAGAATGATACACAATAATTAAACTATAATAAAATCTAAACTCTGTTCACCTAATTCTTACATGTAGTCATGGTCTGCTTTGTTTAATCATACACGTGGCTTCTTCCCGCTAAGTTCGATAGTAATTTTATGAGTGGCTGTTTGAATTCATATACTAAATCAGATCAGACAGGTATTAAGAAACATATTTATTAATAAAAGAAATTATACAAGTAAGCATTACTACTAATTAATCTGAATCATTCTCAAGTAAGATCTTTGGTTCAATACTACTAAACAAAATACATGAACCAACTTGCTTGGACCACTTCTATATACAACTTAACATTATCTCATTAACACTTATCACACTTTCTACATTCACGTGGTTACTAATTATATCATTTAACACATTACTACTTATTCACACAGAATAAACATGGCCTTTCTAGGCAGTCAGTTCTCAAACAAAAAGGGCCTATGCCAAGTTATGTACAGTTCCTAAAGTTCCATAAAATAAGTCCACTACACAAAATGTTCTTTAGAAAGCGCACGATTCCTCAACAGAATATTATATCGCAAGAGTCTATGTTACCGTCCCTGGAATGATACTCGATGTTTTCCTCTGCCTTGTCTAGAACATCAAGGCTTCTTCTCAGTCTGCTATCCGTCTGGCCACCTACTACAAACTGTACAGCCGGATTCTCTGTGGGAAGAACGATGTGACTCAGGAGCTTAGCCAGAACGGACAGCATCTACTTGGATCTTCCATCGCACGACATAACACGGCTATCCTAGTCCAAGGAAATAGCTATCCCTACTTGGTACACTATGACAGATGCCTCATACCTTCCACGGCCACCTGGAACTTCTCCATAGGTGCAGACTGGACCAACATCTGGGCGAGCAGGAAACCGGAACCAAAAAAAAAGACCTCGAGTGGGGTTTGCTTGACCTTTTTGTTTTCTCTTCTCGGCTATCGCAATGCCTGCCAACACGGTCACCTGGGTTTACGTCACGGCGTCCAGCTCCCTCTATCACATTGCACGTGTGCTTGTTGTGTTTTTCTTGGAAAGCGCTCTAGTTTCTTTCTTATAACTACTCCCCCCCTAGTATACGTAACATTGGATGGTCAAAGGTGACCCTTGGACTCTGGCTTACAGGCTTTGCTACCTTATAACACATGAAATGGGGTTCTTAAATAAATTTAGCACTTTAATTAATTTCTTTATCTGACCCATATGCATAACAGGTTAGGTCTTACAATTTTCTTTCATTTGTTATACAATTTCTTGCTCCTAATTTAGTGTTATATACATAAAATTACCTTTCCAGTATATAGCCAACATACCACATTCTCTGCCTTTATTTAAATAAAGTTGTTCCTGAATAATTCATCTTAAAACTTTTTTCTTAGTTTATTCAGGAACAACACTATTCTTGGCAAAATGCCAAGCTGAGACCTACAAACGGTGGCCATACTATACCCATTTGTTTCTTATGCTTCTTTGTGTGCGTGTGTGCAGACATTACCTGCATGCTTTTTGTATACGCTATAGTTTGTGTGATACAACTGGAAAACTTGCATATCTGTTATCTAGTTCCTTACTTGCACAGATATCCTTGAATGCTTGATATGTCTGATCCAGATGAACACAAAATTGTTTTTTCTTCAGTCATTTGCATAATGCTCCTGACTGTTATCTCATATCAATTAGTTTTTCCAGATATCCTGATAGTAGAATGTTTAAAGAACTTTAGGTTTTTCTTGGGGGTGCTTAAGGGTCAAAGCTGTATAACTGAGAGAAGATCTCCACATAGCCTTTAAAGGAATGCGGAGAACCGACCAGGGCTTCTGACCTAATGTCCAATCCTCACCTTCTCGTGGTGCACCCTGTTGGGTATCTACTTTGATACTGAACGAACGAGGATGGGCTAGCAATTTGGGATTTAACTGACCAAATTGTATTCTTATTAGTTAAACCAAAATAAAAAATGATGGTACAACATGACCGGCTGGGGCGTAGCAGACTTAAACAAGGCCCCCGTTGTTTTCGCCAGGGAACCCGGGCGAACAGCGAAAAGTCAGCTACTGGAACAAATCTGAAAACAAACCCCAACTCAACATCAGAGTTAAAGATCGGTACTATCAACGTAAGAAGCCTGAATGGCAAAGAAATGGAGCTAGCTGAGGAATTAGATAAGTACCAGATCGACATAATAGGGGTGACTGAAACAAAAAAAAAGACCAAAACTGGTGAGATCTTTCTGAGCAATAAATACAAAATGTTATATTCAGGCAATGACAATCGAGGAAAACGAGTAGCCATAGTATTCAACACAAAATACGAGGCTAATCTTCTTGAATGGCAGTCAGTCTCAAGTAGAGTAATGTGGGCAAATATGAGAATGGGGAACTGGACAATGAGACTTATTTGTGCCTATGGTCCCACAGAAGGTTCTACTAAGGTAGAAGTGGAGGAATTTTTTGAGGCTTTAGAAAAAGCGACTGACACAATGAAAAAGGAAAAGTTGTTCCTCTGTTGGGGATCTAAATAGCAGAGTAGGAAATGATTGTGAGACATACAAAAATATTTTGAGAAAATTTGGAGAAAAGAGCAAAGCTAATAATAATGGCAAATATCTGTTGGATTTCTGCTAAGGACATGGACAGGTTATTATTAACACCCTGTTCCAACATAAAAATGTGCACAAATTCACATGGAGAGAAGAGGCTAGGAATAAGAAAAGTCTCATTGACTATGTTATTGTTGATAGTGATGTTTCCTCCCTGGTGCAGGACACTAGAGTGTACAGAGGATTTGAAATTGGAAGTGATCACTATTTAGTCTTGAACAGGATAAAATTGAATTTCATATTGAAAAGAATAACATGTAAGAAAGTTTTAAAGCGAATAAAAGTTGAGCAGCTCTCAGATGTGAACTGTAGACTAAAATACACAAAGATTATTGAAAAGAAAATGAAAGAGTTTGAGAACAGGAATCAAACCTTGGCGATTCAGTGGCAAACTCTGAAGAAAACATTGACTGATTCTGCCAGAGAGGCATGTGGTGAGGTTGTGTGCAAGGATAAAATAATCAGAACTCCCTGGTGGACACAGGAAGTTAAAGAGGCAGTGAAGGAAAAGAAGAAAGCCTATCAAAAGTTCCTGGCAAATTAGTCAGCTTGCGCTCTTAGAGAATACAGAGACAAATGTAAGAAAGTTAAACAGTGTGTAAAACTAGCTAAACAAAAGTCATAGGAGGACTTTGGCAAGGATATAGAAAATAAATATCAAGAAGGCGGCAAAATATTCTGGAGGTTGTTGAAGAAGTTAGGAATGGAGGAAAGAGTGCTGTAAAAGGAGTTAGAGATGATAAAGGTGACATGAAAACAGGAGAAAAAGATATCCTTGAAGTATGGAGTAATTACTTTGAAAAACTGCTAAATGAAACAAGCAGTGATCACAACACAGTGATAAAAAAACACTGACCAGACATGCAGTCAGGAATACATATCCATACATGAAGTAGAAAAAGCCATCAAAGGCTTGAAATGTGGAAAGGCAGCAGGAGTAGATGATATTCGACCAGAAATGCTGAAGTATGGTGGTATAAAAGTCTTACAGTGGCTGCACTGCATAGTTTAGAAAGCCTGGACAGAGGGACAAATTCCTGATGATTGGAGTAGAGCTCTCATAGTACCCATATATAAAAAGGGAAATAAAACTGAATGTGAGAATTACCGAGGTATTTCCCTACTGAGTGTTCCTGGTAAGATCTATGCAAGTATACTTGAGAAACAGTTGAGAAGAATTGTGGAAGAAAAGCTTGGTGAAGAACTAGCTGGATTCAGGCAAATAGAGGCTGTCAGGATCGGATCTTCACTTTACGACAAATAGTCGAGAAAGCATGGGAATATAACAAAGATCTGTATTTAAGTTTTGTCGATTTGGAAAAGGCATATGACAAGGTGCCAAGAGAGAAGCATATTCAATGTGCTATGGTTATATTGTGTCAATGGGGCATTATATCAAGCAATACTTAGTCTTTATTTGAGTTGTGAGTCAGCAGTTAGAATTGAAGGAAGTACAGGAAGATGGTTTAATGTTAAATCTGGTGTGAGACAAGGATGTACATTATCCCCTCTGTTATTCATTATCTATATGGATCACATTATGAAGGAAAGTGGTATTAAACATGACATCAAAATTAGAGATGTTAATGTCAGCTCTTTGCTTTATGCGAATGATGTTATACTTCTAAATAAATATGCTACAAGTCTCCAAGATTCTCTGACTAAATTGAATAGTTGTTGTAATAGATATGGTATGAAGGTCAGCAATAAAAAGACAAAGACAATGAAAATTGGCAGAATCATTGAAAATGTCAACTGTGTTGTGAATGGAGAACCTGTGGAACAAGTAAAACCTTTCAGCTACTTAGGCACGATTTTTACTGAAGATGGTAAATTAAATACAGAAATAGACAACAGAATGAACAAAGCTGGTATGGTGGGAAGTCAACTGAATAAATTCATATGGAATAAGAGAGAAATTAGTCGGAACATTAAATTAGCTGTATACAAGACAGTGTTCAAACCAGTTTTAACTTATGGATCTGAGAGCTGGATCAGAAGTAAAACACTTGACCAAAGACTAGAGACTGCAGATATGAGGGTCCTGAGAAAGATTAGAGGCGTGAACAGATGGCATCAATGGCAATATCATATTAAAAATGAGGATATTAGGAAAGAACTTGACATTGTCAGCATCCAGGAATGCGTTAGCAGAGCTAATCTCAGGTGGTATGGTCACTTAAATAGAATGGGAGAGGAAAGATTAGCAAAACAAGTGTTCTCTGCCAGGTTGGCAGGAAAACGACCCAGAGGAAGACCAAGATATAGGTGGATTGATACGGTACAAAGTGCCTTAGACGATAGAAATATAAGATCTGATAATGTTGGAGTCTTGACAAGTAACAGACTGATTTGGAGGAAAATTGTAGATAGGAAGTTAGTAATGATGTAATTTTTTCATGTAGTACTGTCATATCCTGTACACCTCTTGAGGGTACATGGCAGGAATTTGATGATAATGAGGTTTTTCTCGACTAATCATTTTTAAGAAAATTATCTGAATGTTAATGAAATGATGTACTTGATTTAATGTGGGTGTCAGTTTCACATTATTAAACCAGGGATTTGGAGGTAGTGGTAGATAGTCAAAGTTTATAGGACATATTGTTAAATATGTCCTATAAATTTTACTTAGTGTTCAAATTACTTGGGTTATTTGGTGTTCAAATTTAGTCACCTGAGTTTCTTGGGGTTGATTAAGGGTGGAGAGAATTCAGAGATAACTGAGGAAGATACTGAGTGGTCTATAAAATGCTCCCTATGAGGATTGATGGAGGGCTTGCATAAGTTGGCTGATGGATAAAAAAAGGGATAATGATAGAAACACTTAATTTTATTGGATTAATCTAAAGGAAATATTGCAGCACTTGTCTAAAAGGGGTAGGACAAGAGGTCATCCTTGGAAGTTGGGTAAGAGGTTAGGAAGGGAATGGTTGCCAGAATCAGTTTTGACTGCTTTGTCTGTTAATGGTTTCGAGGAGAGGTATGATTAGTGTTCATAGTATGAGTCTCTCATGGTGAATCTTGGGATTCCATTTAGGTTCCAGTGTAATAATAATAATAATAATTACCTAAAATTTTGGTATCCATAAAATTCACTGAAAGTAACTTATTGAAAAAAAATAACTTATTGGAAAAAAATAAAAAAATAAACCATAAATTGAAAGAAGGCAATTCATCAAAAAAAATCATAGTTCATCAATACTACAAATCATCAAATGAGCAGTTCATTGAAAAATGAATTATAGGACAAGTGAAGTGTATTTATCAAAGACCTGCAGTTTTTTAAAGATTATTTAAAAAAATTTTTATATCGACATGAATATTTTATTGCATGAAATCCTTACATTCCTAATTACAGGCACCTATTATTATTATTACTACTACTTATTATTATTCTTAATTGTGGGTGCGTTATTATTATTATTAGTAGTAGTAATAATAATTATTCTCGCTCATCAACCTAATGGTTGGTGGGTTAGCAATGCTACGTTACTAGGGAATAAGTATATCACAACATGGTTTCCTATTGTGTTTCTTGTCCAATAAGTATTTCCTGTCTGTAAATGTGTTCATAGAACTGGTTTGCTTTTTTCCTGGAGGAAAAACTGCCATCTCTGTAAGGCCTGCTAACTTGCCTTCAGTTGAAGACATAATTATTCATGTCAGATGGGATTCAAACCCAATGCGTTCAATTAAATGGTTTAATTTATATCGACTGAACTATGGATACTCATTATTGCTATTAGTAGTAGTAGTATGACTTCTGTGTGCACACCAGTTATGGGATGAATTTTATTCAGATTTGGTATTTGAAAACCATTCCATTTTTCAGTTCAGCTATATTCAGGGCTACAAAAGGACAAAGTGTTGAAATTACATATTACAATAACTCTATGACTTTGTGGAATTTGAAAAAGTTGTCTCTACAAGAAGTTATCTGGTGTAGTTTTAGTTCCAACTAGACCACTTTTATTATAATACTTTTGTAAAGAAGTTTCAAAATGATATTAGTAATTTCACTTTGGCTGGATAAAATTTAACGAAATTTTACAGTAGATATCTGTTAAAATTTTTCAGTTTTGATTTTAATCTGACCATTGTTATGAAAAAATTAGAACAAAATTTGTTGTCTAGAGATTAATCACTATGAACACGTTGAAGCAGTATGTATACTTACAGAAAATTTGTTCTAAAATAAAACAAAATAATTATTACCTCTTATTGACTAACGTATGTTGTCTTTTATCTTGAGTAATGTTAGATATTGTTACCAAACACTTTTAAACAATAGTGCAACCCAAGGTAAAAAAAAAAAAAACTTTCCACATAATTTTAAACAATAGTTTGCAAGAAAATTATTTTTTCGATGAACTGTGGTTTGACGAAATGTTTATTTGATGAATTATTTATTCGACTACTTGTCTTTTTTGATGAATTGCAATTTGGTAAACTCTTTTGATTAACTGTTTTCAGTGAATTTTCATAGTACCAAAATTTTTGTTACACTTAAATCATATAAAATTTAGGTGTTTAAGTATTTAATTTTTTTGTTGTGGATTTTAAATGTTATGTGAATTTACAGGTGGGGAACAACATATTGAACCTGGATGGCTAACTGCAGAAACAGTTGTTCAGTTGAAACTATACAATAGTCCTGTTACTATCTGGAAACGCAAATACAGGGATAGGCCTTTTTCAATTAAAGTATCGGCCATCGACATTAGTAAACGTGAAAATGAGGTATACTTGAATTTCCTGAATTCTTTCTTTAGACTTTTTTAAAACAATTCTAATTTTAAAAATTTTAGTTATTCTAATTTTAAACAATATAAAGGTTTAGTGGAAAACATTTAATTTCATAGTTAAATGTAAAGAACTTTTCCATTGGGTAAGTTTTTGACATCTGGTTTTGCAGATTTGCATGACTTTATACAAGACTGCCTAGTCTAGTAAGACTTAGGTTTAGAAAATTATATTTCTTTGTAATTGCACCCTTATAAGTTAGGTGGCCTCTTGTTCCTCATCCTCCACTTTGTGTCTGATCTCTTTTATAATTAATCTTATATTCTTTCAACATGAAAATCTCATTTTTGTATGTCCTAAACTGTTTATTTCTTCAACTTATCTCAATAATCAGCATTCCAGAGTTGTGACATTGCCTTTGTTATATCGTCGTTTTTTTTCTATATTTCACTTCATTGTTTTCCTTTGTATCTACTGAGATATAACCTCTAAACTGACCTTTTGGGGCTGTTTCCCGTTTTGAGCTCTGACAAAATTTATTTGTTTTTGCTGTCCCAGCCAGAGCTCTAGGATAGAAATTCTTATCCAGAGAAACCTTCTCAGAAATCAAGTAATACTTTATCTAGTTTAAGTAGGTAAGTAAATTTCAGAGTTCTCAGTATACAGTCATGGCCTTGACGATCTTAAATTTCCCTTTTCTCCTCTAAACATAGGTCGATATTTTCGTGAGTGGCAATTTCAGTCTCATGCTCAGACAGACTCAGACTTGCATAGAAAAAACATGTTTATTAATTATCAAAATTACATACAATAAGCTTCCACACATCAAAGGTATGTCATATCAAAATTCTAATTAACTAGCTAAAGAATAAGGAACATTCTAATTATCAAAATACTCTAATCTTACATTTCTAGGTTAAATAAGTACACATTCATCACAAAACACTAGTTCAAAATTCTAAATAAAACTTGCTAACAAAGATCAATTCACATCCAGCTAAGTGTTGCATGCTCTAGACTTTCAGACTACTAGTCCAATAAGACTAACACGTATATTGAAAGCTAATCAAGATCAATACTAAAATATAGGTAAAGCAAGGCAGTGGTAATCAAACAGGCAAGTTATTTATACACACTCATGATTCATCTAAATCACAAACATGGCTCTCAATATCAAACTAAATTACTGCTACTAATGGCCTATACACATTAACTTGGGTTTAGACAATTTATGAATGTAGACTACCAGTCCAATTCAATCAACATAACACAGGAATCTGTCTCTAAAATTCTCACTATCTTCTTTTCTAATTTCTGTCCATTTTACACATTCGTCACTAATAGATAATACATAAAATGAAGATTTGTACGTTACCACCTTGTTAGACAATTTCTCGATCCTTCCGTCTGTTCTTTGTTATGGATTGTCCCTCTGTACGGTGATCTGCTGCCACGTGGAGCCACATGCTCGTCCCAAATTTGCCCCTTCTTTCTTCTGAGCTTACGAACATTTTGCGTCGCTGCCTTTAACATAATTTACCTTCAAAGGGAATCCTTTGCTGCCTTCTCATCGGTTAGAACCAGACCGATGGCCGAAACTCGAAACACTGCCGTCATCTCATGCTAAACTTCTTCGATTCACGCCACTCGGCAACTGGAAACACGTTGCTGCTATGCCATCTTACCGAATAGCAGCCATGCTGACCCGCCTCGGAACTACGAGCCAGAAACCCATTGCCACTATGCCCTCTTATCGGATATCAGCCATACTGGCCCGCCTTGGAACTACGAGCCAGTAACCCACGTGGAGGGGCCACACGCGATTGGGGAACCACAGGAACCAAAACCAGAAACATAGGAGCCAAGAGAGAGTGTCTCGAGCCCTGTGAGTTCGTTTTTAAACTCTTCTATAGCGCCCTCTTCCATACTCCAAGCTTGTCTATGACGCTTTCCTATTTGTTGTTACCTCCTCGCTGAATGAGGATAGCTCTCTTTGGGGAACACGAAATGAAATTCGAGCACCTTCCATGAATGCCTACGCATCGTTCGTTACGTCATCTTTGGTGGTCAAACTGCAACCTTTGAACTTTCGTTCACACGACAATATGCGATTTCTTTACATGGCATAGTTTAATATTGATGTTTTTGAAAGTTTAATATTTCCATCTATTTTAGACAATACTTTAAACATAGTACAGTCTAATACTTATTTCCTTCTTCGATTTCATTTTAATTTAGGATTCAATTTCTTCCTTTATATTTTAATTCCCTTCTTAAGCAAAGTTAACATCTGCATTTTTACATATTATGTCTGTTTTTCCAAGAATACAAGTGTACTTTTGCTTGATATTGTTGTTCTTGTTAAATCTTGAATGGTGCAGTTCTATTCTTGATAGAATCATCATTCAAGAGCTAACACTTTATTCATTTCTGAATCTTCTGGTTTCCATCTCACAGTGGCAACTGATTGACACATTGTACGTAGTTTGAAGGCCTTGTATGGGTAGTTGCCTCCTATCTCTATTTTTTCAGTGTTCTTACTTATGCACAGTGCAAGGGCACTTTTGAACACTCCAGGTCTCTAATCATCACCTCTTAGTTTTCTTTTACCTTCTGAAGCATAATTCTACCAATACAGTATACATTTTTAAAACTTCCTATTAATCAATGTTAATAGCTCATCAGCTTAAGCTGAATGTATATTTAAATATTCTAAAGAATACGTCAACAGTTGAATTCCTGTCAATCCACAGAATATCATTATTACCAGATAAGTTGAACATTGATGGCTTAAAAAAACTCTGACTTACTACTGGTTACCTTTCTTTTCTGAGATACTCATACATGCTAGTATTGTCCGGTTTCCTGTCCATCGAACTTAAACATAGTTGGTGTACACTTGTTCGGAGTATGTTCAGTATGGGTGTGAGTAAAATTGGATGATTTCAGTGGAAAAATATCCCTTGAAATAGGCTTTATCTGTTGGACATCTTGAGTATATCCCTAGAGTCACTCACTACAAGACACCTTCAATAACCATTATGCACACAATACTTACTCCTTATAAATTAGAGATGCCAAGAAATTATATTCTTGATTTCATTCTTTATCCAAGTGTAAGCAAACAAAGTTTGCACGTGAAGTAACTTTACGACTGGGCTACTTGTATATAAGAGGCTAATTACTTCACATTGATTGCCTTAGTATCCCATAATGTAATGCACATATCCTTAGAGACATGTATAATACTATGCATTATGGGAAAGGCTACTACCCAGACTGGTTTCAATCTTTATTGAGGTCTCATCAGTGGGTGCCAGATCCAGAAGTGACACGAAGGATGGAGTAATGCAGCAGTCATATTTCTATATGCAAGTAGCCAAAAGGTGGCACACCTTATTACTAAAATACTCTGGATCTGGGTCTGGATCTGACTCCCACTGATGAGACCTCAGAGGTTAGGTAGTGGCCCTTCCCATAATGCATAGCATTGCGCATGTCTCTAAGGATATGTGCATTGCATTATGGGATACTGAAGCAATTGATGTGAAGTCATTAGCCTCTTATATACAAGTAGCCCAGTCATGAAGTTACTTTACATGCAGACTTTGCTGACACTTGCATAAAGGATGAAACCAAGAATATAAGAATTATTTCTGGGAAAATTCCCAAGTTACTCCTCTTAAAAACTATTATTTTTATGGCTATTTTGGCTGCTTTCATTTAGGAGTGCCCCTTTTTAATGTCATTGACTTTTTACTCAAACATTTTTAGGGCATTACAAATGTATTTTAGAGACAAATATGTGCAGAATAATAGAGGAAGAAAATTTGCACATACCTTTTTTTTGGATGTTGTTGGTTGTCTTCTTTCTGCGATGTGCATACTTCTGCTGTTAGGCTGTTAAAAGGGAAGGGGTTGAGGCAATGTGGGAGAATTAATTGACTTTAAAGTGAATTAATGTGGGAGAATTAATGACATTAAAAAAGGGACACTCCTAAATGAAAGGGCAAAATAGCCATAAAAATAACCAAGAATATAATTTCTTGGCATCTCTAATTTATAATATAACCAAATGAAAAAACTTTTAAAATACTTGCACATCTCCTTGAACTCATTCATAGCCACCTCTGACCTTCCATCCACCTGCTGTACAAGCCAAAAATTAGTCCTAACTCTCTCAAACCACCACCATCTTACACAATTTAGGGTGACCCCCTTGTTCTCTCCCTTCCTGCCATGTGAGTCTGTGGTGTCAATCCTATATTACTCCTGTAATAAATTCATAATGATCTTTCATTCTTGTGAATATGAAATCATGGAGAGTGTGAGAGCAGTCTGATGAGGAGAGGCTGACTATAAGTGAGCAAGAGGTATACGGGGAATTGAGCAAACTCGGTGTTATTAAGCTTCACCACTTGATAATATCACCACTTATTTTGAAGGAATGTGCCAGGGAGTTTGCATCTGCCCTGACATTTGTTTCAGTCTTGTACTGAGTCATATTCCAAAGGAGTGGAAGGAGGCAAGATTGTGCTGCTTCATAAGGGAGATTACAGAAATCAAGCATCAAATTATAGGCCTGTCTATAATTTGATGCTTGATTGTGGTTAAAGTGTTGAAGAGGCTGGTGAGAACCAGGATTTGTTAAAGGGAGGTAATGTTTTAGTAATCTACTTACTACAATAAGGTGGCAGCTTCATTGGACAAAGGAAATGGATACACAGTAGTAAACTTTGATTTTGCAAAGGCTTTTGATTACTGCATGATAAGTTGATAGTCAAACCGGGGCAGATGGGGTGGATATAAGACAGAACTGGGTTTTATAGTATTGAAATTGGTGAGGTTATCTGAACCCCATTAGAGGATAGCTCGGAGATCAGAATTGAGAGCAGTGGTGGTTGATGTTCTGTAGGTTGAGATGAGTTGTGTAGCGTAAGGTTTATCAAATGAATGATGCTGTCATCTGCAAAACTGTGTATTGAGTTGGGGATCAACTGAAGTAGGTCATTGATATACAGAAAGAAAAGCGTTGACGTGAGGAACAGAACTTTGTGGAACCCTGCCTTTAGTTGAATGGTAAGAGGATAAGGAACCATCCACAATCACGTAGCCTGTCCTGGCAATCCAGCTGCAGAAGTTCTGAAACAGACCAGATTGGTCAAAATGTTTGGAGATATCAAGGTGCAACCACTTGAGTTCACCAAACCTCCATGGCATTTGTCCAGAGATGGAGAGATGGATGATATATGTGAGATCTGTGGATTGGCAGCAGTGCCGGCTCATGGCTCGAAATCATGGGGGTGCTGCAACTTTCGAAATATACATACATAGCACTGTACTTACAGTGTGTATTTGGATAAAATGTCAAAATTATGGTAAACTTTTTAGAAAAAATTAAACATGAAAAAATATTGTTTATTATCAATAAAATTATATAGTTTGGTATAATTCAAAATTACTTAAAAATAAAATATATTCTTGTTTTGTTTCATGAAAAAATATTGTTTATTATCAATAAAATTATCCAGTTTAGTATAATTCAAAATTACTTAAAAATAAAATCCATTATCATAACCCCAATAATGTTCTAAAATAAAAACTATAACAAATGTTATATCTTTAATTGTAATGTCCAAATATTTAAAGAGACTGAATAAACACAATATTAAAACTACAAACACTCTACTACTGGCGCAAACTGCATATAAACAACAGTGGAACTGTGCGACGGACAGTGTCGCATTACACTAATAGCTCGCATCTCACTATGATGTGCATATGCTTGCGCACATAGCAAATACTAGCAATATGACACTATGGTAAACACAGTGCTGCTAGCGTCCTTCGTCCTCCCAAGTGCTATAAGATGGATTTTTATTATTTTTTATGCAAAATAAGAGAATTGTATAGGATTGTTGATGATAAAATTAAATATTACAAGCAAATATAAATTAATAAATATATTTATATATCAAGAAAAATTGGGGGTGCTACAATTCCGCAGTGCCTATGCATGAGCCGCCCCTGATCGGCAGTGACAGAATTCATACTGGCAGTTGTTTATTAGCTAAGTGTCTTAGAGGTAGTGTAAGAATTGGGACTTAGTTTTCTCCATTACTTCAGACAGGACTGAGGTGAGTGAGATAGGGCAGTGGTCAGACGGCAGTGATTTGTCACCCTTCTTGGGAATTGGTTGACTGTAGGCCAATTCCAGATTGTGAGATAGATTATCAGTGGAGTAAGAGAGTATATACAGGCAACATAGGATAGGAGTGGTGCACAAACCTTCAGGACAATTAGAAGAATACCATCAGGACCAGGAGACTTGTCCAATTTGGACAATGTTTCTGATCTCTTTCTGGCAAAATGATATAGAGGGGGCATTGTGTGTTGAGTGTCTGGAATGGTTTTTTAAGGGAAATTGCTGTTTAATCTGAATGTTAATGATATTGAGGAAGATTTGGGTGGAGATGTTCAGTTGTTTGCAGATGATGCAAAGCTGGGACGAACTATGGGGAGGTAGAGATGTTCTGGTCTTGCAAGAAGACTTGAATAGATTGAGTGAATGGGCATGGGAGTGGGGATGCCAGTTCAATGTTGGAAAATGCAAAATTTTAAAATTTGGGATAAATATCAGATGTAGAATTTATGCTTGGTGTGGATATATTGTTAGAGGTGGAGGAAATAAAAGATCTTGGGGGTGATGATGGATAAGATCTAAAATTTAGAGTACACATGGCCAAAATTGTGAGGACAACACAAGGAATTTTGGTAATGATGCGAAGGACACTGACTTGTTAGGAGATTTTTGTTGCATTGTATAAGGCCTTGATTAGGCCACACATGGACTACTGTGCACAAATTTGGTCACCTGGTTTTCAAAATAATAAGTTGGAAGGAAGGTTCCAGAGGCGATTGACTAAGGTAATTTCTGATCTCTGGAATGTTGAATATGAGGAAAGGTTGAGATGACGCAATTTAGAATCTAGTGGATAGGAGGAGTGATCTGATAGACATAAAAGTTGGTAAGGGATCAATTTCTAGGATCAGTGTTGAAGAGGTTTTTCATGAAATGGTGGGAGTTTAAGGGAGAACAAGAGGTCATCTGTGGAAGCTGTATAAGGAGAGTGAGAAGCAGGATTTTTGCATGCAGAGTTGTGAATGATAGAATGCCTTGCCTGAGAGTGTGGTGTCTGTAGATAATTTTAATGTGTTTAAGTCAAGGTATGATGAGCTGTGTGACAAAGGGACCTCCCATGATGATTCTTTGACTCTGTGGGGTCTGAGAATAAGAATTTTTTCACTCTTTTCTGCCTATCAACTAGTCTTTCTAGCCCAGTGACTGATGCATTCCGTGTTTCACCACTTCCTCATTTCCGTGGAATCCAGGTGACTAGATCTGTATACAGTAGTCTAGATGTTGCCTTATTAAAGCTTTATAAAAAGGAACAACCTCCCAACCCCCTCCTTGTTCATCACAAGCATATTTGACAACTATTTAATCTGTTTTGTTTTGGTTACCTTTGCATTATGCCATCTATACTTCAATCTTTCCCAATTCCTTAGTCTTAATTACCTGTAGTGCAGTTCCATCAGTGTAACACAATTTGTGATTTCTTCACCCCAAAGTCCCTGACTTTTTTTTTACAGGATTCCCACCCATGAAAGGTAAATCTATAGTACATTAGTACTGTGGATGGCCTAGAGACAATTGCAAATAATCACCATGCTTGGATTTGAACCTGTAAACCTCTAACCTCTTGGTTGGAGAGCAAATACGCTAACGATTTGCCTAACCAGGCTGGCAAGCTTAACGTTGACATATTTTCCCTCAAAGTTCTACCATATCACTGCTCAAACTGCTGCCTTAGTTTTTTGTAATCACACATCCCGTAACTGAAAATTCTGCATGGCCCACAATCTTTTAGGTGAAGACCACATCACTATCCTCACTAGTTGGAGGCCATTATGCCATCTCTGTTACTGCCAAGCATTATCTGATGATATGATATCTGATCCTCTCTGCTACATGTTGTCTCCTGTAATTATCTCTTAGCAGCTGTATAAATTTTTATTTCCTTCCCACTGATTATTTTTCTCTCTAGTCTATCCCCATAGTTGAAGTTCCCCACTCCCCATAATAATTTTTCTTGCCCTTGTGCTGATTTTCTGGTCAATGTATCCACATTCTTAACTGTCCAGAAACCCCTGTTATTTGAAGTTATCGAACATTCCAGGTTTGCTAATAACATAAATTGGTGTATAGATAGCAGGAAGCAGTATTTCATCGTAGCAGTTGAATACAGGTGGTATGCAACACGATGTGAACTCAGTGACTTCAAGAGAGGTGTCATTGTGGGATGTCACATTGATGGCATGTAACATTACTGCTCAACTGAAGCATCAAAAATCAAAGGTTGACATTGAGATCAACAAATGGAGACATTCTGGCATGACTAGTGTAGGAAAATACCCAGGATGGTCACTGAAAATGACTAACAGGACAGTGTTAAAACGGGTGGCAATCAAAAACTGGCTACAATCGGCACACACACCTCCCTGATGAGTTCCAGAGCACCAGTAACATCATGGTGAGTACTAATACTGTAAGAAAAGAACTCCATTTACTGGGTTTACGGAAGAGCAACAGCACACAAGCCAAACATCACAACAATGAACAAGGTGACTTGTCTGGCCTGGTGCAAAAAGCATGTGAACTGGACAGTTGACCTGTGGAAAATGGTACTCTGGAGCGATGAATGAAGGTTTACCTGTTTCCAGTCTGATGGCAGGTTGTGGGTATGGTGGCAGCCTGTTGAACACTTGTTACCACAGTGTGTTGCACACACAGTAAAGTTTGGAGGAGGAATAATGGTGTGGGGTGCATTCAGCTGGTTTGGAGTGGGACCACTGGTCATTATCCGTGGTTCCATGAAGGCAACTCAGTACCTTGATATTCTGGATAATCAGGTGCTGCCTACACTAGATTTTTTATGGAATGGACGGACCTGTGTTACTATGAAGACTACAATGTCCCATGCCACAAAGCAGCAGCTGCTATGGAATGGTATGAAGAGATGGGTGTTAAACAACTGCCCTTGCCTGCACAGAGCTGACCTCAACCCCATCAAACACCTATGGGATGAATTGGAGTGGTAATTGAGGTCCTGAGCAGTACATCCTCGATTTGCTGCTGAACTCGGTGCTGCTTTGATGGAGAAATAGACAAATTCCAGCTGATGTCTGTTGCACATTGGCAGAAAGCTTTTCTCGAAGAGTGCAGGTGATCAGAGATGGGCATACCTGATATTAGGGTTCACCCGTGGGTATCAATTGCATATTGCTAAAGTGTCTGGACAATTATTAGTAGATAGTGCATTTTCATTTTGTTAGCCTCTCTCACACCAAATAGCCTTAAATGCACTGCTCTTGGCATTCCATTTACCTGCTGATCTATCCTTTTTGGTTTCATTTCTTCTACCATTACCCTTTTTGAAAATATATCCATACCCTTTTAATCACTGACTATCATCCTCTGTCAACCAAGGGTCAACAGTTGAGCATTTCACTAATGCCCAACCATTGACTCTTGTCAATAGGTATAGGGATTTAAAGAGTTACGGGATGACTGTTGCAAGTTATAAACATTAGTGAAGTAACAAGTGCTAAAACTTCTCCCTTATTCCAAATACTTCTGCCATTAGTATACATAAACTACGTTACCTCCTTTATCCCACAGATCCTCTCACACCTTTTGTCACACTTCTGCACAGAACGGAGGCATGGTTGTCATGATTTTATTTGCATATACAAGGATGGTCTGAAAAGTTCTCAGCCTCAAACCATAGATGGCAACACTAGTGGCAAGATTTTTTTTTCTAAGTTGGTACATCTGTCATAAGCATCCATGTGAAATTGCAAGTCATTCTATCATGCAGTTATAAAATTCTTTGTAAAAGAAGGTTTAATGCCAGAAGAAATTCATTTGAAGTTCATAAAAACTTATGGGCACTGTTCTCCTTCGTTTTCAACAATTAAGAAATGGGCTGCCGAGTTTAAATGGGGCTATGCCAGCCTTGAAGATTATCCACGTGAAGGACGTCCAAAAAGTGTAACAACACCAGAAATCGCTGATCAAGTGCATGATATGGTATTCAATGACCGGCGAGTCGAAGTGCGTGAAATTGCTGAGAGTATAGGCATTTCAAAAGAACATGCAGGATATATTTTGCATGAAGAATTGCAAATGAAAAAGCTTTGTGCAAGATGGATGCCGTGCTTGCTCACAGCAGATCAAAAACGCACTCACATGAAAATCTCTGAACAGTGCTGGTAGCATTTTAACAAGAATAAAACTGATTTTGTGCATTGATTTATTACTGTGGATTAGACTTGGATTCACCATTACACCAGAATTCAAACAGCAGTCAAAACAGTGGACAGAAGCTGGTTGTTCAGCTCCAAAAAAAAAAAAAAGACAGTCGGTTTCATCGGCAGGAAAGGTCATGGCATCGGTGTTTTGGAGATGCTAGAGGCGTTTTGTTTATTAATTATCTTGAAAAGGGTAAAACAATAACTGGGGAATATTATTCCGATCTTTTAACCAGACTAGATGAAAAAATTTGTGAGAAAAGACCCAGTTTGCAGAAGAAAAAAATCATCTTTCATCGGAACAATGCACCTGCCCCACAAAGGTGTTTTAGCATTGGGAAAATTAAGGGATCTGCACTATGAATTGTTGGAACATCCACCCTATTCCCCAGATTTGGCTTTCTCTGACGTCTATCTCTTCCCAGAACTAAAAACTCTTCCTCGCTGGTCAGTGTTTTTCTTTGAATCAAGAGGTGATTGCAGCTATAGAAGGGTATTTTGCAGATCTTACTGAGAACCACTGTAGGGACAGTATAATGGTGCTGGAGCAACGCTGGAATAAATGTATTAGTTTTAAGGGCGATTATGTTGAAAAATAAAAATAATTTTGAAATTATAAAATCGTCTTTACATTGTTAGGTCGAGAATGTGTCGGACCACCTGTACAAGATAAACCACTATATTAGTCACTTTTCTTTCAAAGTAACATCAATTCAAATGATGTTATAGATTGCTTGGATTATTTCATGTTTTTTTTTATTTTAAAGGATTTTCTATGCATTATAGAAATCATCAGAATTCTCTCATTTGCAAATTAGTGGGTCCAAGTAGCAGTCCTGGATCATTTTGTTCTTTATATTATGTTGATCTTATAAAGTTCAAATGTTACTTATTCTCATATTTGTATTTTTCAAATAATTACAATTAGAGTAAAATTTCATGTTTTAATATCAAAATTCAACATGCGATGTAATTTTGATTGAATTTTGTTCTCCCAAAAATTGTTGAAATAAGTGAGACATGGTTGAATGAGTGACATCCTGGCAGGAATACAGATGAAAGGGTATGATGTTTTTCATGAAGACAGAAATGGTGAAAAGGGAGGTGGAGTGCTGTTGATGAAAGAAAAAGTTGTATCCATACAAGGTAGAGATGCAAGGGAAAATAGTCACAGGTGATTTGAAGCAGTAAGGTGTGAGATAGAGGTGAATAGAATGAAATACTTAGCAAAATTTGACTATAGACCTGGTAATGTGGAGAGTAGCAACCATGAAATGTATAAGCAAATTTGCCAAACAAATAGGAAAGGTTTTATCTTTATGGGTGATTTTAATTATGGCAATATCCAGTAGATTGTGATGACTAGATAGCAACTGGAAGTAAAAAAAAATAATTTCTTGAGTTTTTGAGGGATAACCAACTCACAGTATGTAACAGAAGGCATGCAAGGATTTGAGGGTCTTTGATTTGATTGTCTCATCTGAGGATTTCATAAATGAAATGTCATATCTCTTTGGTTGAGAATGACTATGAAGTGCTTACTTGGGGAGTTGTCAGCCATGTGAGGAATTCTGTGATGGATGGGTATATGTGAAACTTCGAGGCTAGTGATTGTGAGGAGCTTAGGAGATAACCAACTCTTTCCACCCAACCTTTCCACCTTTCCACCCAACTCCTCATTCCATGCTGCAGCTTGCAGCTGCAGCATGGAATGAGGAGTTGGGTGGAAAGGAGATCAGTGCTGCTTAGGTACTATTTAAGAATTATCAAGTAGAAGCAGTGTCTAAATATATCCCAAGAGTCAGAAGGTGAAATAAGGTAGACATGAAATGGATGAAGAGATTAAGCATACAATACAGAGAAAGAAGGCATTATGGAAGCAACATAAAATGAGATGATGATAATCAATTTCATGAGGAGTACCAAGAACAGGCAAGGAGGATGACTGAGTTGGTAAGTGTAGCAAAAGTGCAGTATGCTAGTGAAGCCAAAATCCTAGGAAGTTCTTTTGACATGTAGCCAACAACAACATAAAGGTTATGGTAGAATGACATTGATCGGAGAAAATGACAATTTTATAATTAAGTATAAGGACAATAGCAGAGAGTGACCATGTGGTTTTGAGTTGGAAGATGAATAGATATGCAGGAGTATCAAAGAGATGGGAACATATGTGGAATTACAAGGCAGGTGATTATAATAGTCTTAGACATCAACTTGGGGAAGTTTCATGGAGGGAGGAATTGGAAGGCTGGGATATCATTAGTGCATGGGAAATTGTGAAGGAATATTTGTTAGCAGCAATGGTAAGCTGTATTCCACAAGTGAAGAAGAGGACACAATTTGGTGTAAAGTGGATGACAAACAATATTAAACAGGAACTGCATGTGAAAAAGAGGCTATGGAAGAGATATAAGGAGACAGGTGAAGAATATAAGACACAGGCCAGAAGAGTGACCAGTATGGTAAGGAAGGCGAAACTGGAATATGAGAAGAAATTAGCTCTAAGATCCAAAGAAAATCCTAGGGAATTTTTTTAGCTATGTGGCCTGCAGGAGAAGAAATGATTGTGGAAGAATAGCATTGTGGAATAAAAATGAGAATAGAGTGACTGATGCAGAGGACATAGTGGAATTGTTCAATGAACACTTTATTGATGTGTTTCATCCTGAGGAGTAAGTTTTAATACTAGAGGGATAGGGCAGGTTCAGGGTTTAGCAGTGTAGGAGGAGAGTATGTTTCAAATACTGAGTATTCTGGATGTCAGTAAAGCTGTGGGACTGGATGGTATTTGAAATTTCAATGAAAGTCTGGCTACGGGAAAGGTGCCCAGGGAATGTAAGGAAGGTAAGATTGTGCCATTGCATAAGGGTGGTAGCAGACTGTAAGTGTCTAATTATAGGCCAGTTTGTGTGTCATCAGTAGTTAAGATCTTCAAGAAATTAGTTAGGGACCATATACAACATTGGGCAGATGAGGGTAATGTTATCTGTGAGAGTCAACATGGATTTATGAAGGGGTGCTCTTATTTTAGTAATATGCTAGCCTTTTATAATAAAGTTACAAGAGCAGTAGATCAGGGAAAGCCATATACTGCCATTTTCTTGGATTTAGTGAAGACATTTGACAGGATTTCACATGATAAGCTGATATTTAAGTTGCAGCACATGGGTTTGGATGTCAACTGGATTCAGGATTGGCTGTCCGATAAGTATCAGAGTTGTGTATGGTGGGACAGTTTCAAGGAGACAGAGGTTACAAGTGGGGTTCCACAGGGCTCCGTACTGTCTATATTTTTAACCAGTATTGTGTCTATTATCAATGACATTGTAAGTGGATTGCAGGGGGATATTCAGTTGTTTGCAGATGATGTGAAGCTGGGAAGGGTTATAAGTAATAGTGCAGATATGGTAGTCCTTGTTAGATCTTGAATGATGGCTCTATCAAGAATAGAACTGCTCCATTCAAGATTTAACAAGAGAACAATATCCAGCAAAAGCACACTTGTACTCTTGGCAAAACAGACATAATTTGTGAAGATGCAGATATTAACTTTGCCTAAAAAGGAATTAAAATATAAAAGAAGAGGTTGAATCTTAAATTAAAATGAAATTGAAGGAGGAAATAAATGTTAAATTGTACTATGTTTAAAGTTATTGTCTAATATAGATGGAATCTTAATTTGTCAAAAACATCAATGTTAAAGTCGTGTATCATCGTGCGAACGAAAGTTCAAAGATTGTAGTTTGACCACCAAAGATGACGTAAAGAGCGATGAGTAGACATTCATGGAAGGCGCAAGAAATTTGTGTTTCCCCGAAAAAAAGTGATGGGTGTACAGCAAGGAGATGATGTCACTCGGTGACAGCAAATGGAAGAGCATCGTAGACAAGTTTGGAGTGCAGAAAGAGGGTGCTATAATGGGGTTTAAAACGGCTTCACATCATTGAGAGTGACTTCTTTTTTTTTTTTTGTTTCCTTTTACGTTTTCTCCTGGTTCCTGTGGCATTCCCCGGTCGTGTGTGCCCTCCCCGTGGGTCTCCTGCTCAAAGTTCCCGAGTGGATCAGCATGCCTGATAATACCCGACAAGACGGCAAAGCGGCAGCGTATTACCCGTTGCTGAGCGATGTGAATAGAAGAAAATATAGCATGAGATGACGCCAGTGTTTGAGTTTTAGACCATCGGTGTGGATCTAACTGATGAGAAAGCAGCAAAGGATTCCTTTGAAGGTAAATCATGTTAGAAGCGGCGATGCGAAAAGTTCGTAAGCCCAGAAGAAACAAGTGGCGAATTTGGGACGAACATGTGACTCCCACGTGGCAGCAATCCATCTTACAGAGGAACAATCTATAACAAAGAACAGACGGAAGGATCGAGGAATCATTTATTCCTTTTATTAAGAGTTTAGAAAAGAAGAGAGAGATTTTTGAGACAGTTTCCTGTGTTATGTCAATCGAATTGGACTGGTAGTCTGTGTTCATAAGTTGTCTAGACCAAGTTTAATGTGTACGGATCGTTAGTAGCAGTAATCTAGTTTAATACGGACATCCGTGTTTGTGATATAGATGAACATAAGATTCTCATGAGTGTGTTTGAATAGTCTGTCTGTTTGATTATTATTACCCTGCTTTACTTGTATTTTAGCATTAATCTTAATTTGCTTGATTTTATGTGTTGTTTAAATTGTAATGTTTTTAGATAAATAATAAATATGTTTTCCCATGTATACCTGAGTTTGTCTGAGTAAAAGATTGAATTTCACCACTCACAAAAATATCGAACCTATGTTTAGAGGAAAAAAGGGGAATTTAAGATTGTCAAGGCCATGGCACTGTATACTGAGAACTCAAATCTACCTAACTACTTAATCTATATAAGGTATTACTTGAATTCTGGGAAAGTTTCTTTGGATAAGAATTTCTATCTTAGAGTTCTCTGACTGGTATAGCATTTACAAAATAAATTTCGTCAGAGCTCGAAGAGAGAAACGGCCCCAGAAAGTCAGTTTAGAAGCCAGATCTCAGTAGGCACAAGGAGAACAATAGAGGTAAAATATATAAGAAAACGATGATGTAACATCCTGCAGGAGGATTCAAATAAGCTAGACAGATGGGCAAATGAATGGCAGTATTGGTTTAATGCAGCAAAATGTAAGGTCTTGAGGTTTGGGACACATTGATGGGATGCTGCATTCACTATTGGAGGAGCTATACTGGAGGAAGTAGGGGAGACAAGAGATCTGGGGTTGATGATTGATAGAAACCTGAAATTCAGGGGACATATTGCAAAGGTGGTGAAGATAACACAGAGGATTCCTGCAATAATGAGAAGGACGCTGACCTGCCAAGATAAGAGTTATCATTCCGTTGTATAAGACCCTGATCAGACCACACTTAGACTATTGTTCTCAGATTTGGTCCCCAGGATTTGAAGGGGATAAATTAAATGTGGAAAGGGTACAAAAGCGGATAACAAAGACAGTTTCAGGACTGTATAATGTTAGTTATGAGGATCGGCTGAGGGAATGTGGACTGCAGAGTTTGGTGGATAGAAGGAGAGGTGATATGATTGAGACTTTCAAACTGTTGAGAGGTGGATGCAGGGCTGACACTGGAGAGTTCTTTCACTTGGTTGAACAGCAGGAAGGGGTGATGTCAAGGGGCCATTCGTGGAAGTTACGAAAGGAAACTGTGAGCAGGAGGATGAGGGGTGATTTCTTTGCATGAAGGGTGGTTGAACTGTGGAATGCATTGCCTGATAGTGGCGAGAGCCAGAACGGTTAATGAGTTTAAGGAGTGGTATGATAGACTTTCCTAGGAGGGACCTCCCACGATGAGTCTTGATAGACTTGTGTTTTCATGAGCAGTTTATAAAGGTCTCTCATCCTTGTGAAATGTGATGTCATGGAGAATTTGAGAGCAGTGGGTGATGAGAGACTGAGTAAACAAGAGGTATATAGAAAATTGAGCAAACTCGATGTTAATAAGACGTGGGACTTGACTTGTGTGACATAACCATGCCACATGATGTAATATCACCATGTGTTTTGAAGGAATGTGTCAGGGAGTTGCTATCTGCCTTGGCATATTTGTTAGACATACACCTTAGTAAGTGGTTGGATTAACATTGAAGAGGTTTTTCATAAAATGGAGAGAGAACAAGATTATCCCTGGATGCTATATAAGAAGGGTGGGAGTGAGATGCAGGTTCTTTGCATGAAGAATCATGAATGATTGGAATGTATTGTCTGAGATTGTGGTGTCTGCAGAGAATTTGAATGTGTTTAAGGCACAGTATGATGAGTGGTGTGTGTATGATAAACAGACCTCTTGCAATGAGTATTTGATTCCACATGGGGGGGGTGACTTAGGATAATAGTTAATGATTTTCATTTATGCATACTATGTAAATCACAATTTTATTTCATAAAAGAATTGAGTTTAAAATGTGAGGAATGTTATTCTGTTTATATTTTCTCTAAACTTCTTTCCTTCTTATTTGTAGGCATTGTTATGTGATGACATGGAAGATGATAGTACTCTAACTGAAGCTAATCAACAACAAAGTTGGCCAGTGATAGAAGTTGCAGTAAGTCACCAAATTGTTTTATATAGAAACCACTTTTGCTTTTATGTTGTGCTGTTTGAGTTGTATATTTAAACCTTCATTAGAGAATTTTTATTCTCTTGTGAGGATGGTTTTGTATACAAAAATTGTAATCAAATAGTAGTCAAACATTTGATTACAATAGTCCACAAAGGACTGTAGAGTAAATATTAGGAAATATTCCTCAGAAATTCTTTTACTCAGTCCTTGATTGACACTTTGCTTTCAGCTCTGTAAGTGAAGCACTCTTGTCCAATATTTTATATTGTCTATTCATTTCATTCTAGGTATGCCTGTTGAATTTCTGGAATAAGTTCTTCAAGAACTTGCATTGGTAGATCTGCTGACATAACTAAGCCATATAAGTTATTTCATTTGAATCTTATGTTTTGGACTGGTGAAAGAACTAATTCTTTGCCATACTTCAAAATTTGTGATGTGATCAGTGTATGGTATCTTTACAAGTCATCAAAATAGCACTTCATTTTAAATGTCATCAGCAACCAGATTTCACTTCAATCTAGAAATACGGAACCAACTAGTGTTCTATAATATTGTCAATAAGGGGTATTCTGTTTGTAATTGTATGCTTATCTGGTTGAAATCCATAATGGTTTTAGTTTTTGAGTGCTGTTGTTGCTTTTATAATTTTTGTTTTAATATTGTTGTGTCCCTTTTTCATTTAACTACTTTGTTAATTATGCAGGTTCCGTTATATAAGACCCTGATATCATTCCATTGTATAAGACCCTGATCAGACTACACTTGGACTATTGTTCTCAGATTTGGTCCCCAGGATTGGAAGGGGATAAATTAACTGTGGAAAGGGTACAAAGGCAGATAACAAAGATGGTTTCAGGACTGTACAATGATAGTTATGAGGATCAGCTAAGGGAATGTGGACTGCAGAGTTTGGTGGATAGAAGAAGGAGAGGTGATATGATTGAGACTTTTAAACTGTTGAGAGGTGGTTACAGGGTTGACACTGGGGAGTTCTTTGGCTTGGTTGAACAGTGGGAAGGAGTGATGACAAGAGGCCATCCCTGGAAGTTATGAAAGGAAACTGTGAGCAAGAGGGTGAGGAGCAGTTTCTTTGCATGGAGGGTGGTTGAACCATGGAATGCATTGCCTGATGGAGTGGTGAGAGCGAGAAAGGTCAATGTGTTCAAGGAGTGGTATGGTAGACTTTTGTGTTTCTTAGGGGGGGGGACCTCCCCTCGATGAGTCGTGATAGACTTTGTGTTTCTTAGGAAGGACCTCCCAAGATGAGTCTTTTGACTCCATGGAGGCCTGAATAATAATAATTATGCTCTATACGTTATGTTTCCCTATGGTGTGACGTGGTACTGTCTAAGTACAAAGGAATTGCCTCGGGGTTGAGCCAAAATCCAAATTCAACAAAGCTTCTGAAGTTCTTCTTCTCTTAAGGTCCTAAGACATTTATTTGTTAATGCTGTGCCACTTAGGACAATTAGTTTAAAAGAGGAAATCTTAAACAAGAAGTGTATGCTCAGATATACCTCAATGACTAACAACTTTGCAATTGTGACCATAAATTCACTACTTAAATCTCCCGCCTAAGTTCGTACATTTAACAAGTGGTGCGTTGGATAGTACATACAGACAACTGAATTAGAAGAAACAAAAGGTTTATTCAACATACTAACATTTATACAGTGCATGGAAATTTGGTAAAATTCAATACTATAAAATATTGTGCAAATGTGAGAGTTAAGTTACGTAACTATAGGATTGACAATTGTGCTGCTCCAAACTATATCACATAAAAATTCTTCAAATTCCTCTCTAGTAAAATCTAGTTAACATGCATTAGCTCCTTATAGACACACATCCTTAGTTTAACACTCTTAAATTTTCACTCATATCCTTTCACAGTTTATAATATGCTACAGTCCTATTCTATCTCTATTTAAGTCCTCAGATCTTGAATTTCATATCATTCATTCACATTAATTAACAAGAGAATTTCACGATACCGTTTTACAGTAGGTTCCTGCACTTGTTCCTTCCTTTACTCGTCTCTGGATCCTCGAAATGATTTCTTCTTGCTGGTGAAAGTATCTGAGATTTCTTGATCATATATAGGCCTACTCGCTTCCTGTAGGTCATGCCCTTTTTTCAGGGAGATACTTGGGGTAAAGTAACTCCTTCGACGTGAAGCATTCTACATAGACTCTGAGCTTTTCCGCAGACTACCTTGTCTTTTCCGGAATAATTTCCGGAAAAGGTTATGTATTGCGAACCCAGTCTCCTCGGATTCGTGATACATAACCTTTCCTATAGATACGTGCCGCTTTTCTTTCTCTTTTGCTGGGAATCGGGGCAGAGATTTCCCCTCCCGTTCTGGAACCTTACCTCCACTCGCGAAGTCCACACACCGAAGAAAAGAACTTAACAAAAAGGCCTTGTCGGGGGGAGGGGCCCTAACCCTTTTATCACCTCACCCTGTCAGCACCTTCCGTAACCTTCCTTCCCCCGACGCATAGACAACGCTCAATGTGCTGTCTTTTGGTGGCGGTTTTCTTCCTTTTTCGCTTATTCATCGTGTGCCGTGTGCACACGATATGCTTGTAGCAAATTCTTTTAATCCTGTGCTTTGGCCGTGGATCAGTCCCTAATTCTCACTAACAAAATGCGAGTCATTTACCCATTCTTTGTCTATCTAAATTTTAGGAATATTATACTATTTCAATTATACATTAACGTTCTTTTCCTAGAAATTTCACAGCCAATTCAACTAGCTCAAGGTATCTTATTTATATAATGGGATAACAATCTTTTCTTATACATTTTCACAATTATTTTCTCTTTGCTTAAAATATCCTAATTTTGTTCACATATATAATTTACACACTTTGATGCAAGCAATTTTCTTTTATAGGGTCATTGCTTGTTAAATTATGAAGGAATAAATTCTCTTAAGAACTTTATTAATCACAATTTAACAATATCCTGTCTTTTATCTTACATAGTTATGTTGAAGTTATATTGCAACAGACCTTATTCATTTACAAGTTTGAGTTGTTTGGATTTGGTTTATAAAATCCTCCCCCCCCCCTTTTTTTTTTTTTTTTAGTATATAAGTAACCAGTAGGATTTTGACTCTTGGTCTTTTGTTAATGTAAGGAAGATGATACTGATAAAAACAGTGCTTTCGTTGTTGACAAGATCTATTTGATAATAGACCTGTAATATTCTTTGGTGCCATAGATATCCATTGTTTTATGTGGCAGAATTGTTCCATATTTTACTGTGCATTTTTTATTATTAATACCTACTAAGTTAATCATTACCTTCTAAGAAAAATAACAAAAATAGCAATTTTCTGTTGATCATTTTTATTACTTGTATGACTTCCTTTAAAATTCATATTGTACTGTGTTAAAGCAAATTTTTTAAAAAAATTATGTGATCTGAAATATTTAATTCCTGAATGTAATATCAGTTTCTGATAATTAGGCAATTAATGAAAATGAATGGCAATTTATAAAACAGAATCAGTTTGGCCATCCATATAACCCAGAAGAGTATGTTGTCTTTCAAGCACAGATGCTGTATCATGAAACCATTGTGAGTTGTGCTTTAACAGTTTTAACTTATTTATATGCTATTCTTTTGTAGTGCATGACATTTGACATTTTTTGAGATTTCTTCCTTTAAATGTTATATTTGAATAAAATTAGTAAGTTCATTTTCTGAATACTTTTAATGATTTTAAGACCTTCATGCCAATGCTTAATTTTTTTTTTTCTAGTCAGTTAAGAAGAAGAAAAAAAAAGTATTTTGAAACTGAAGATTTCACTAAGAATGCACTTTATAAACAATAACGTTGGTCATTGCATAAATTAATGCAACCATTTTGCACTTATGATGTCATATGGTTAACAGCATTGTCATTCTTTAGAATGTTTGTAGATTTTTTTTGCCATCCAAATGAATATTTTGCTACCCAATAGGACATTTGGGGGTGAGAAGAACTAAGAACATATTCTCTTTGTTTCTGTTGTTGAAAGCAGTCTTAAATCTGCCTTCAGAATTCTGGGTCTATTAATTTATGGATATATCCAAATGTCCTTGTCCCGTACTAATTGTCACTGAAGACGTTTTTACAAACAGCTTTCCATTAAATTCTTTCAGATTCGATTGTAGTTACCACTGTTGATCCCTTCAAGCAGTGCTTCCCAACTGCGTGCCAGGAAAAATTTAACCGCAAAGTCCTGATTATGGGGCGATGGTACCGGAGGGCTAGGCTGCCTAGTGGTTCCATTTTCGCTTTATTGCTCTTTTCTAGCTATGCACATATGAAGGCGACCTCCCAGAATGCCATAGGTGCCATTCCTCCCATTACTCCCTCCCTCACATTTTGCATCTACGACTCAGAAGATCATTACTCTGCTTCAGTTCCAACTCGTCTGCTGTGTTGTGAGAGTACCAGTCGAGTGTTTCAAGAGCATATCAATTTTGTAAGAATTGCATTCAAGTGGATGTTCAGTGTTGCTAAGTGGTCTGTGTAAACACATCTTAGCAAGAATTTGTGTTTTAACAAATGTGATAGTTTGTGGAACATAAGTCAAATTGTTATTATTTGCTGACAAAGACGCTTTTTCCTGTTACCATCGATCTATAACATTCATTTTAGCTGAAGCTATAACGGTCATACAAGAAAGAAGTACCTTCGCATGATAAAATAAACACTGGTAAGTCATTTTTTTCTTATAGTTAACCATTTTCTTCGGAATCAAAAGTTCATTATTGAAAAGTCTTGATCATGAATTGCGTGTAGCTCTTTTGACCGTAGACCCAGATATAAAAAAAGTTGTGTTCACAGAAACAAGCCCAAGTATCTCATGGAAATAAGCAGGAAATATATGTATTAACTGTGGCAAAAGAATATTGTAGATATTTATATTAATACTTAAAATGTTTATTTTGTCACTAAATTATTATTAGCATATTTATACATAGTAATTCTTTTCATATAATTAATTTTACTTTTGTATTTTCACATCATAATTTTATAAAATAGGTGTTCTAAAAATTAAACACAGTTTCACTCAGTCAAATCTGACAATTTAGTTCATAGATGCGATATAAAAACTATGTCAAATATCAATCACCGAGGTTGTATGGATTAGGTATTTTCATTCCATTTGTTTTGTTTATTTCATGCATATGACTGCATAAGAAGACTTATCTGAAATGAATGTCTAGCTGGAATGTTTATGTATTATAATGCAAAAATATTTGAAAGAAAGATCTTATTAATTGAATCCCTGTATGAAATAGAAGAAATTAATCATGTTAATAGAAAAATGTTCCTTTATAGTGTGTCATGAAATTATTTATGTTTGTGAGGTGTGACGTGAAAAAGGTTGGGAAGCACTGCCTTCGAGTATTTCAATTCTTCATCTTTTTTTTTTTCCAGGAGAACTTCCTTTAAGCTTCAGCATGTTGCATCTACAACACTGAAGTGCTGTAGATGCAACACGTAGACCAAGAAAATTATGCCGTCTACACTTCAGTGTAGACAGTATTTCTTCGTCTACCAACTGGGATTTTCATATTTGGTTTCTAGTCTCTTGCTAGTTTAATTTTCTTTTTGGTTCCATTCTGATCTCTATCCATTCGAGTATGGGTTGTAACTGACATTCTTCATAAATCTTAATTTTTTTACTTTATCAAATTTTGTTTTGACTATTTTTCTTAACGTTTTTGTTTCAGGTGTAGTATTTATCCGCCATATTTCTTATGTTTCTATTGTTTCACATGCATAAGTCAGTATTTGTTGAAGTGCTGATTTATATATTCATACTTTTGTTTCTTTTATTAGATCTTTCTTTTTCCTCATATAGTTGAATTTAGATATTTTATTAACCTACAGAAATTGTTCTTTTACTTCATGCTGTGTTATATTTTCACTGTTAAGTTATTCCTAGGTATTTAAATTTCATTACTTGCTCTGGTATTTTTCCATTTAGTTCTAATTTCCATCTTATTGGTTCTGTTGCAATTCCATTGTTTTTGATTTTTTTTCTGTTGATATTTTTTTTTATCATTATTACCTGACACCTCCAGGGAGTCCAAGGACTTGTTGAGAGAGGGCACCTGCTATACAACTGTCTCCACCACTCAATCCACCAACTGACCCCAACTACACCAATGCCATCTACCACTGACCACCACCATTAGTATTTTCACAGACACTCACAAACATCCATGCCCACGGCAGGATTTGAACCCACAGCTTTTTTTTATTTTTGGCTGGAGAGTGGATTTGGCCGGCGTGGTTGGCCGAGTGGTTAGCGTATCTGCTGTCCAGCCTTTTGGCTGGACAGCGGATACGCTAACCACTCGGCCAACGTAAAAAAAAAAAAAAAAAAATGCTAGTGGTGGCGGTGGTAGAGAGTAGATGGCATTGGTGTAGTTGATGATGGTAGTTGGTGGATTGAGTGGTGAAGAAAGAGAGTTGTAGAGTAGGTGCCCTCCCTCGATGAGTCTTTGGACTCCCTGGAGGTGTCACATAATAATATTTTCATGTTCAACTGCTGCATATCTGAAATTTGAATAGTTACTTTTGGAGATCAAGTAATAAGACATCTGAATATCCAAATAAAATTAAAATTTTCTTTTTTGATTTTTATTTGTTAAATTCTGTTATTTTGTCCATAATTATGTTAAATAAGCATGGGCTTGTTATCTTATTACACACTCATTTTTTTGTGTACATATCTTTGATAAGTTGGGATGGTATGTTTCTTGATGCTAGTACTTTCAGGACATCCTGTAAAATGATTCACTGTCAGAACTTACAACTACCTTAAACGTGTGGACAGACTTATGTGTTCATCGTACATGTTGTTTATTTTTTAACGGTATATATTAGAACACAGAAAAATAAGTAAATAATTAATTTATTAACTTATTGCTGATATTTCGCTGGTGTTATAACCAGCATCTTCAGCACACAAAAAACACAGTTTGTCACAATACGCAAGACTATAACAACATGGTGTAATCGACAGACTAGTTAAAACAAAATTGTAGCAGCATCACAAAGACTAGTCCTGATTTTGGCGCCCTCTGTCTGAAAAAAAAAAAAAATTGCAGCTATCACATAAGACTAGAGTCCTAAACAGAAAAAAAAACCGGTACCAGTTTTTTCTTAAGATGACTGTCTCCCAGATTTTAGGCAAATTTATACAGCCATATTTGTTGAGATTTGGAGTGTTTCAGCTTCTGTTGCTTCTAAGAACAATCTCTCCAACTTGTAAGAGCTTCTGTGCAGTACTTTTGTGTTCTTCCAGTTGATCCTGTGTGCAGGGGTATCTCCAGAGCATGGTCTGCTAGGCCTGACTTGCCATAGTGATAATGCCGGATGTATCGTTTGTATTCGTTGATGCGGATGTTCACAGTTCTTCCTGTTTGACCGTAGTGGGCTTAATTACATGAGCAGCGTACTTCGTAGACTCCCGGATGTGATAAAGGGGGAATGCTGTCCTTGGGTGAGCAGATAAGGGTTGCTAATTTGCCACACAGTCTGAATGTGGTGTGTAGTTCATGTTTCTTAAGAATTCTTGAAATCTTTTCGGATGTGCCTTTAATGTATGGGATGGTGACTGTTTTGTGTAGTTCTCTCTGGTGGATAGTGGGAGGGGTTTCTTAGGAGCATTTAGTATTTTGTTTATCTTATGGGGATTATAGCCATTGGCCAAGAAGGTGAGGCATAAGTGAGCCAGTTCAGCAGCAAGAGCATTGTCATTGGAACAGATTGCTCTCGCTCTGTGGGTTAGCGTTTTTAAAATGCCATATTGTTGAGAACGGTGATGGTGTGATTGTTTGTGTAAATATCTCCTTGTATGTGTGGGTTTTCTAAAAACTGAAAATGATAAGGAACCATCTGGAAGACGTGATCTTCCAGTCCATTACAACTACCTGTAATGTATCAAATCCATATATCATTTTAAATCATCCTGCAAAATCTATGCATCACCTTTATTAACTATCACCTTCCCCATTTTGGCAACATATTCACCAAACTGAATATTTCCACCCATTAAATCATTAATATACATATTACAGTATTGATCCTAGTTCAGAGCATAGCCTAGTGACACTAAGCTAGTTACTCTCGTTCTCTTGGTACTCCGGTATATACTACTGTCTGGTCAGTCCCCCCCATTCATGTCACGAGCTTTCCCTTCCAAATTTTCTCCAACTTATTAATAGTTTACTGTCTAGATATTGTTGGAATTTGAAAATGGCTTTGCAAATTCCAGAAATATCATGGTGTAGACAAAGTGATGTTGCCTATCATTCATATCCACCCATTCCTGGATTTTACTTTTAGCCAACTTTTTCAATATCTTAATTACTACTGAGATATTAATTAGTTTGCAGTTTCTACTTTTTTGAGCTTCTTTATGTAATAGAACTATCTTACTCCTTCCACTCCCTTGGAAACCTTGAAAGAGCTGAGACTTAAACAGCTTGATCAGAGGAATAGCTAGTTTTCTTGCACATTCTTGAAACACAAAAGCTATTCACACTGCTGTTGTAAATATAAATATTCACACTGATATTTATTAATATGCTAAGCATCTCCAGCTCATCTACCTCACTTTTCACATCAGCCTTTGTCACATCAGAAACTGTAGTATGTTCATCTGGATGATATACCATTCATTTGGCTTACCTTGGGTATGTTGTCTGATACTGCTTTCCTTAATCCCTGACAATTTTCCATGTGCTATTGACATTCTTTCCTTTAGCTTCTTATGCCATGTGCATGGTTCCAAACTACCTCCTAAATATCATAATTACCAGCTTTATAGTTCCACATTTATCCTTTATTTCATATTATAATAATCCTTTTTGCCCTAGGAACTGCCAGGCTTGGAAGCTGAGATTACTCGTTACTGTTGAAAAACATTCACAGATTCATACTAAAGAGCTCTAAACAATAGCTCAATATATTTCTGAAATTTCTTTAGAATCGAAATGAACCGAAACAACGTGGATTGTTTTTGTTAGCCAGAACGTATTTTTGTGGAAATTATTCCACCTAAGCATGCCCAAAACATTTTTAATTATAATAATCACAGCTTCAGTTTTATTATTAAAAAGTTGTAAATTATTGATGCAATCATTTGGTTCTGTTTGATCTGATTGATAGTCACCTTTTGGGGGGGGGTTGAAAAGAGTGCAGCTATGCACATCAGTCATTTGACTATTTTTGGACAAGGTATTTTAGGTATCTAGATTTATTTATTTTTTGTTCCTTTCATAGGCAGTAACATGGGGAATGATTTTTTTTTTTTCAAAACAAAATTTTATTCACAGATGGACTTTTCTCAAAAGCAAAGTGCAGTAGGTAAATTTTCTTGCTATTATTCTGCTAGGTGTACATTGAAAATAATTATGAATGATTTTAATATTCAAAAGCCTTACCTGATACATAATTTGTTTCATGACTATTTCACTGTAAATAAACGATTCTGGGAAATGCATGGGAAAGAACTGCAGCACATAGTACTGCAAATAGATTCTTATATGTATAAAGATTTTTTTTATATAGAGGGAAAACCTCATGTGCAGAAATTAAGCATTAGCATTTTTCCTGTGAAGTGATTGATTTCTAGAGTAAGAATAAACAACATATGAAACTTAATTTAGAACAAATGCTGAACATTTTTAAAACTCAGGCATGTGTGATTCCTTCAGGATTCACACATGCACTGTCAGCTAATTATGAGTCAAAGTTAACAAAAAATTGATTCTGATATTCCTTTTTCTAGGAAAATACAATATTTATTCTGCACTAAATGCTAACAATTTGTCATACCCACAGCTGGCCATGTTTTCCCCCAATGATAAAAATTAGAAAACTTCCATACCGTGTTTTTTTTGTTGTTGTTTTTGCTCTGTCATTCACAGGCTATAATTATGATAATAATATTTAAATAAATAAAAATGTGTGTGTGTGTGTGTGTGTATATAAAATTGTTTGGTCTAAAATTAGAGCTACCTTGCACACTGTAAGAAACCACATTTCTGACTTTCGGTTGCTGGTTCTGAAACCCAGCTAATGAGAATGAGAGTTAATCTCATGGTCTTCCTGAGGATTATTTCACTTCGTGATTAATAATTGATGGATTGCACTTCTTATTCACATTCCTTCCATTTTCACATACTTTGCATCCATTTCACTGCTGTGAAAATGTATCATAGAAATTGTTTGGAGGAATTTGTACAAAATACTTTTAAATAAAATTTGAGATCACAGAAATGACCCTTCATGATGGACGTAATGCCCACTGATGTGCAGTATACTTGATAATAGTCCACAGGTGTGTTAAATGACCTGGCTTGTGTTTCTCTGTAGTATTAAAAAAAAACATTCATTTAATTTGCTTCTAATCTTTGACTTTTTGACTTATAGAATTGCTGATAGCATGGGATGCATTCAGACAACATACATAGGTAAATTACATGTGGCACACTTCAGTAGGTAACAGTGCTGTTACAGCACTTTAAAAACATTTTACTTTTGTCTAGTTTTGCATTTGATGGATTCAAGTGGTATGGCAATCAGACCAGTTTCTTTTTCTCGACATGCAGTGTCTTTGCTTTAATGAATTTATTTTTACACTTTGCCACCATCATTAAAATATTGATGGAATTTTTCAATTTATGGAGGGTGGGGAAAGGACAAAAGGGCATCCTTGGAAGCTGAGAATGAATGCTGCTAAGATGTTGGGTGAGGGCTAGATATTTCTCTCATAGGGTGGTGCATAATTGGAATGGATTGCCATTGGATGTTGAGTGCAAGCAGTGCGAATGAATTCAAGAATAAGTATGATAACTGGTGCATGTAGTATGTGACCTCCCTCGATGAATCCCTGACCCCCTGGAGGTCTCGCTTGATAATAATAATGGAATACTGTGAATTAAGTCAAATGTTTAGCCATTAGTTGCTCTCTGACCTTTCAGTAAATTGGTGTCCAGGACTGCATTTGCCTGTTGAACTTCTTAGTGTTTGTTTCTGCTATCATTCATGTAGTTAATGCATGGCAGTTGTTGGCATTATAGTAACTTTCAACCAGAATAATCCAACTGATATTTTTCTTGGCCTCCAAAAATTTCTTTGCTGACAGGAAAAAAAAAATAAACTTACAGTTTGACATCTTCACTGATATGCCTTTAAATGATATCTGTCCTGAAGCTCTATCTAGAAGCTAGAAAAAGAAAAAAAAAAACTTGCATAGTCTCATACAGTGGTGGTAAGGTTTTCTCTCAACTCTGGTTTGTCTCCCATCAGACATCCTGATCAAACAACATACATAGGTGGCAGAGATTGAGTGAACTGCAAAGATTAAACTCTCATGTCCTTAGCTGCTTTGTGCATTAAATTTCCACAACCATCACTCTGACACTTATTAATATCCCAATCCTTGCTATATTTGTATTGTGGTTGGTATGCATATGCATTTTCTCTCTCAATTGCAAATCTCATTTTGAGAATGGCATTGAAGACTGCTGTTATGGGATTATTGCAAATGGAATAATGGTAATTTCCACTTTTGTCCATTGTTTATTTCATGTATACTATATATAATAATGAAATACTTAAAGTTCTACTTAATTGCAATTGCTTTTTTTTTTGGTGTAGCAGCTTTCAAAATTCAGAGTTACATCTCTCTAACAACTTAAACTTTACATGTCCCAAATCTTGCTCATGCTTCTGGAATTTGAGTGAATTGTTACTTTCTTCAACATTGAAGGATCCACAAAATTAACGACTTCTTATTGATCGGCTTTCACTCTTGTGCACAATATTTACTGTTCATTTTATTATTATTATTACCCAAGACCCCCATGGAGTCAAAAACTCATTTAGGAGGTCCTTTTATACACACAGCTCATCATTCTCTGCAGATACCACTCTCACGCAAGGCATTCCAATCATTCACAACTCTGCATGAAAAAAACCTCCTCACACCCTCTTTATACAGTTTCCAGAGATGACCTCTAGTTCTCCCTTGATCTCCCACTATTTTCTGTAAAACTTCTCCAGCATTGATCCTATAACAACTCCTTACCAACTTGTAGGTCTCTATCATATCTCCCCTCTTCCTCCTGTCCACCAGACTCTGCCTGCAAATTACATCTTCTCAATCTTTCCTCATACTCGACATTCCCGAGGTCAGAAACTACCTTAGTCAGTTGCCTCTGAACCCTTTCCAACATCTCTTTATCCTTCTGAAAACCAGGTGACCAAATCTGGGCACAATAGTTAATGTGTGGCCTAATCAAAGCCCTATACAATGGAACAAGAATCTCCTTACTTCTACAAGTTAGTGTCCTCTGCATCATTCCCAGAAGCCTTTGTGTTGTCTTCACAATTTTGGCTATGTGTCCCCTAAATTTCAGATCCTTATCCACTGTCAACACAAGATCTCTTATTTCCTCCACCTCCGACAATATATCCTCACCAAGCATAACTTCTGCATCCCATTTTTGTTTTCCAAATTTTAAAATCTTACATTTTGCAACATTGAACTCGCATTCCCGTGCCCAATCACTCAATTTATTCAAGTCTTCTTGTAAGGCCACAAAATCCTCTCTACTCTTCATGGTTCGTCCCAACTTTGCATCATTGCAAACAACTGAATATCTCCATCCAAATCTTCATCAATATCATTAATATACAAGTTAAACAGATATGGCCCTAAAACAGACCCCTGAGGCACACCACTAATAACTTTCCTTTTCTGGATATCGCTCCCCTATACACAACTTGTTGATACCCATCAGATAACCAGTCTCCAATCCAATGCACCAATCTAATATCCAACTCCATAGTTTGACTATCAACTTATGTGGTAATCTATGAAAAGCCTTTGCAAGATCAAAGTATATTACTTTGTATCCTTCTCCTCTGTCCATGGAAACATTCACCTTATTGTAATAAGTAAGTAGATTACTAAAACATGACTTCCTTTAGCAAATCCATGCTGTCCATCAAAGATAATATCGTTGTTGTGAACCCAATTCTGGATCCTAGTTCTCACAAGCTTCTCCAACAACTTTACCACAACACCTGACACACAGATAGGCCTATAGTTTGATGCTTGAGTTCTGTCACCTCCTTTATGAAGTGGCACAATCTTGCCCTCCTTCCACTCCTTAGGAATTTGACCAAGTGCAAGACTCGTATTAAAAAAATATGTCAAGGCCGGCGTCAACTCCCTGGCACATTCCTTCAGAATACGTGGTGATATATTATCAAGTCCCACAGCCTTATTTACATCTAGTTTGCTCAACTCCCCATACACCTCTTGCTCACTTACAGTCAGTCTCTCTTCCCCATCATCAACTGCTCTCAATCTCTCCATGAAGTCGCATTCACAAGATTGAAAGTCCTTTATGAACTTTATGCTTAAGTATCTCCACCACACCTTCTGCAACAGCTGTCTTTATACCATTTTCTCCAATCAATGTCATCCTTCCATAATCATTCTTTCTTTTGCTGGCTACATATCAAAAGAACTCCTTAGGATTCTTTTTGGCTTCATTAGCTAACTGCTGTTCATACTTCTCTTTAGCTACCCTCACCAACCAAGTCACCCGCCTTGTCTAGTCTTTGTAGTTATAATGGAATTTATTTCCATTTCTCTTATGCTGCCTCCATAATGCCTTTTTTCTCTGTATCGCATGCTTAATCTCTTTATTCATCCATTTCGCACGTTCCTTCTTGCCCTTGGAATACATTTAGACATTGCATCTACTAGATAGTTTTTGAAAATCCCCCAAGCTGCATTGATCTCTTTTCCAGCTAACTGCTCATTCCATGCTACACCTACAAGCTGTCTCCTGAGCTCTTCATAATCACCCACCCCCCTTGTAGTTCCACATATACCCTTTTCTTACAGAGGTCCTCACACTGCTGACAACCACTGAGGTAATCACATCATAGTCACTCTCACCAATTGGTGGGTGATTTGACACTTCATTTATTTTTACATCCTCTGATGAGATGACCAAATCCAAGATCCTCAATCCTCGTGTGCCCTCTGTTACATACTGTCTGAGATAGTTATCCCTCAAAAACTCAAGAAACTCATTTTCTTTCCTTCCAGTTGCTATCTCATCATTCCAGTCTATATTGCTATAATTAAAATTGCCCATAATGATAACTCTTTTCTTATTTGCGTGGCTAATTTCATTATACATTTCATAGTTACTACCATTCACATTTCCTGTCTATAACAACATCCAACCAAGTATTTCATTCCATTCACCTCTATCTCACACCATACTGCCTCAAAACCACTGACACTATATCCCTCTTGCATCTCTACTTTGTATGGACATAACTCTTTCTCTATCATCAATAGCCTCTCCTCTCTTTTTACCCCTTCTATCCTCACAAAACACATCATACCCTTTGATCTCTATTCCTGTCAGGATGTCATCCTCATCTAATGTCTCACTTATTCCAACAATTTTTGGGTGAACAGACTCAATTAGTGCAACCATTTCATCTGCCTTCTTCTAGCATTTGTATATAAACACAACAGCTCATTCCTGGATATCTACAGCTAGTTCCACTGATACCACTCATTTGATGTGATCTTTCCATGCTCGACTGGGGCCAGTTCCCTTTCTGCTTATTCATTTTAGAACCTGCTTCAATTCCAACTGTTTCCTCTTGATCCCAGGTCATCCTATTCCTCTCCTGTCTACACATGCTCTCACATCCTCTTGGAGCATCCACCTTTCTCACGCTGTGTACCCCTGTCCACCATGAGCCTCTCCATTTCCCTGTTCATCGTGCACACCCATTTTCTTATTTTCCATACTCATGCCACTTACTTCCTCATTCATAACCACCTCTTCAATCTCTCCTGCTCTTCCATATCACTTCCCCTTGATCTGATTCATTCTCTATACTCACGTCTCTACCTTCCAGCAACAGTCTCTCCAAGCGATTCACACCATAACCACTCAAATGCAGTCCACCGCTCCCATACAGTCCGGTTCGTCCTTCAAACTCATTCCGCATGTTAACAAATTGTACTCCCCTCTCCTCACAAATTTCAACCAACATATCATTCATAATAGTTGAAGTTTAGGGGACACATAGAAAAAGTGGCTAAATCAGCTCATCAAATCACTTGGTCTGAAAAATACTTTAACAAGCAGAGACAAGTTATTGTTCCTCTGTATCGAGCCTTGATAAGACCCCATCTAGACTACTGTGCCAAGATTTTTGGCGTTGGCACCAGGGTTTCTTCTTGATGAGGAGGAGGCGGAGAGGATCCAGAGACGAGTGACCAAGATGATAGCAGGTCTATGGAATGAACCTTATGAGAACAGGTTGAAGATTTGTGGTTTGCAGAAATTGGTTGATAGGCGGAAAAGGGCTGATATGATTGAGACATTCAAATTACTGAAGGGTTTCTATAAGATTAATTCAGAAGATATTTTTGAGAATTGGACTGGTAGTAGGAGGACGACTAGGGGCCATACATGGAAGCTGGGCAAGAATGTGGTTATCAAGGGTGTTAGAGCTAGGTTTTTTACTTGGAGAGTGGTGAATGAGTTAAATAAGCTGCCAGAGTCTGTTGTGGGTGCCATGATCGTGAATGAGTTCAAGGCGAGGTATGATAGATATTCTGTGAATGTTGAATAGTTGTTCGTGACATGATGTTAGGGTCTCCCTTGATGAGTCTGTCGACTCCTTGGAGTTGCCCGTAATAATAATCCTTGTTCTCTGCCTCATCTCACCACAGTCATACCTAGGCAACATGCATGCTACCCTTCCTGTCACACTATTCTATTTTATCCATCTAAGAAGCCTCCTGATATCCATTCTGACATGCTCTGTCTTCTGTCAAGTCATTCGTACCTATTAAAACCATCAACTCCTTTGCTCGCTCCCTCCTCATATCCGATGCCTCAATCACTCTACTCATTTTACTGCCTGGAAAATATATCTTGTGCATCCTCTCATTCACCACACCTTTAATAATGGAGTCGCCATACAATGCCACTCGCTCATCTTTCGTTAACTCTTTCATACCTACATGATTTGTTTTAATCATTTTCACCCGAATTTTCTTAATTTCACTCCGCATCCATTTCATTTCTTGCCTCATCCAACCGAATTCAACTTTCGAATCTCGCATCAAATTCTCTCTATCATTCAATCTTTCTAATTTTTGAAATCTCGGCTCCTGCTTCACACTTTCACTCTCATTCGTCCTTTTGAGTTTCTGTACTTTCAGCCCATGCATCCAACTTTCGCTTTCATTCATTCTTTCCATTTTTCATACTTTTGAACCTTGCATCACACTATTTCCGGTTTCTTTCGTTCTCTCAATTTTGTTTCCTTCTGCCACATTCACCTTGCTTTTGTTCTTTTTACCATCCATTACGGTTTTCAAATCGCTCTTTTTCTTTTTCAATGATTTTTTAACAATTTTTTGCCCTTCTTTCACACCATGCTTCTCTTTCGAACGAGTACTCATATTCTTCCTGCGACATTCTCACTACTAACACTTTCTGTCATCAAATTCTCATTTAGCTCACACTTCGCACATACCCTTCTTCCATCAGCCCTAAATGTCCACAAAAACCATCTATGTAATCAAAAGAATACAAGTAGCACACCTCCCACTTCACGAAACGACTGAAGTCTAAGTTAAAGTCATGTCCTGACAAAGCCGCCACCGTCTTTCCTCTGCCGGTTACTACTCTAAGGTCCAAAAACGACGAATTTATAATTAAGTTTAAGCAAAATATCCCACACACTAATAATACTAGTAGCGCATAACTTTTATAGCATCTCTTACTCAAACAATCACTCCTATACTAATTATTTCAAGAATAACTTATCTGAATCTGGAGCTCTTCTTACACACAGCTTTATGCTGCTACTTTCATGCTAATTCATCTGTAATTGAATCTGGTTTCTTCATTGTTCTTAATCTCTTAATATATCAACCAACTGTCAGTTATCTCTCTCAATGAAGTTTAAAACGTTCTAACTACTCGCTGTCTCATGAAACATTAATATTCCTTGTCTGATCCTTCATCTAATCCCTATAACTGGGATGCTGTAAATGTGTATTCTTTTGTGGGTAGGATTGCTGTCATTTAATAGTACTGAATTTTAGATATCTTCAATGAGTATATCTAATAGCATTTAAAGTTTTCTTTCTCGATTTCATAAACTTCAAATCAGGTTGTTTTAATTTCTTAAGACATATTTTAATACAATCTTTTTTAGTATCGCCCAAGATCTATATACATTGCCATGAAAGGTCAAACATTTTGATGTTTTAGAATAATCAGATCAGTAACTTTCAACTTACTGAAAGTTACTGGTCTTCTTATGGTTGCAGTTGAAGTCTGATATAATGCCCAATTTGGAATATGTGCACTGTGTATAATGAAAAATACAACTCTATGAATTGAAGTTTCGAGTTGCACGAGTACGTGGTATAGTGACGACACTTCAATAAAGATTTATCCACCACATGTAGGCAAGTTGATGGCATTTTTTTTTTTTCCTTGCTTAGAGGATGCATATTTAAACTTCTTTAAATGACAAGTTTTCATCTTATAAACTTTTAAAATCTTATCTTTGATGAGTTGTGCTAATGTTTGTCCTATAAATAACCATCCAAAAATTTGATCTTAACTTCTGCTATTGATCATGTTGATCTTTTTTACATTCCTTATAAAAGAGACCAAATCTCTATTAGATGTAAATAGCTTTTTTTTTTGGGGGGGGGGTCTGGAAAGTTCTGATAAACACCTAGTACAAAATGATATTAGAGCAACTGATATAACCTCAAGAAAGAACGTGCTAGTAGCAGAGTTATGAAGGTAACTTATGTTCTTACTTTCAGAAACATTGTATAATAGGTTAGTTTCATGAAAGTTATTTATAGTGTCTAATTCAAGTAATTATCTACCTAAAGATTTGTGTAGCTATAATTAGAATTGTCTGAGATTAGCATAACAACCAGCCCTCAGTTCAAAGTTGTCATTTGTTCTGAATTATGAAATTACATTACCTGTGCTTATCAAAGACCAAGGCTAAATATTTTTCTCTTCATAATCCAAATACATGTTTCTTTGGAAGTTGAACTCTCTAAATATATTAACATCTGACAATTATCAATAAATCTGCTTAACTTTTTTTTTTCATTAGCACAACAGGTATGCTAATGACTGTATTCATTCTGATTTTTGATGAAACAATATACAGAAACTTGCAATATGAAAGAACTAAATTGTATCAGGCTTTAACCTTTATTTGGATTTTCTGATTTATTATAAGTCACTTTGAAAATTTTTAATGTTTAGATTAATTTAAATTATCAGGATGATTATAAATTTCATTAATTTATAAATTTGAGTTAATCTAAATTTGGTTGTAGCTTAGATCTTTTGTAGCCTGATGGAGTGATGGAATGTATTTCTGCATCATGGTTGAAATACAGCACTGAATCAATGTATTCAGAATATTATACTAGTCTTTGTTTACTATTACAGGCAGAGTACTGGGGTAATTAGGACAGCAAGTGTCCTCTTCCCCCTAATCAGAGAAGACTCAAGAGATAGAAAGCAGTACCTCTTCTTCCGACCTGCATATCCTTTAACCAGTCATTCTCCATTCAGATGAGATGCTCTTTGAATCCACTTAGTCAAGTTATCCAGAACTTTTGTTTAGAAAGAGTGAAGAATGGCAGGCAAGCTCCAATGCCTTTAATCTTTCTTTGTTTTTTCCAGCTTTGATCTTCAAGTAAACGTGTAAGCCACCAGTCTAAAGAAAGGTTTAGGCTTGAGAGATATACCTGAACTTTTCTTGGTGCAGAAATTATTTCTGAGAATAGAAATAATTTTAAATATTTAGTTACTTATGAAAATATTTCTTATATAAATCTGTATTGGGAAAAATGTAGACTGTCAGCATGTTTACATGACTAAATTTTAAAGATACTTAATTCTTTTGCATGAATGGGTAATCTGTCCTAAATTAAAAATTAAGTGTGTTGTGTGTGTGTGGTACTATGTATAGGCTCAGAATAAACAACTTAATAAATTTTAGATAGTTTTTTTTTTACTAAAAGAATATGATGTAACATAATTATAAACAGTTTGAACTTCCTGTTTTTTTTTAGGCTTATATGGTAGACTTTTACACAAGCAATGAAATAATTTCTGAACATATGGGATTTTGCTACATTCTACCTAGCAATCTAAGAGAAACTGCAGGTTCTTGTACAATGCCAATTACTGGAAATCGGCAACAACCTATAGGGCAACTGGCTGGTTAGTATTGATCCTTAGGGGGGAAGTACTAAGTGTTATGCATTTGTAGTTATGTTATGCATTTGTGATTGGTTTGTAGATGAATGTTTCAATTAGTATTCATAATTTTATTTTGTTTATAATCAGTTGAATATCTGATCGTGAAGCCAATTAAGGGACATTCCTGTGATTGTAGTATTACTTATGCTAAACATTGGAAACAAAATATTAGACTAGATGTTGGACATAGAGGAGCTGGATATTCTCGAAGAACAGATAAGTAAGCTTTTTTTTCAATGTATACATATTTTTGTATATTTATAATTTTATTTTCTATGATAATTAAAATACCATGACTGATATGACTATTCTTGATCTCATTTTATTTTCTATCAAAGGTATGTGTGTAGGTATTTAGAGATATTAAATTCATTGATTTTTATAAGTTAATTGCTCCATAGGAATGAATGGCCAGTCACCCTGTGCTGAAAAAGATCAGCTAGCAACTGGCATTATCAGTTCACAGAATTGACTTTTCAAGTGTATGGGTTACTATGAATAATTGTCACTCTGTATCATTGTAAGGTTAATCCTGCAGTAGTTTCATTGTGACATTTTTACCAACAGCTTTTTTAATTTTTTTTGCTTCCATTCTATCAGTGTTTTATTTCTCATCTTAGTTCTAGTCAAGTGATCATGCTGTTAAACATTACTTTTTTTTTACTAATTCCATCTTAATATTGTATTATTTGACTCTCTTTTAATCTAACACAGTGCTGTGTGTGTGTGAGAGAGGGAGAGCAAGGCTTAACTGAAAGGAATTTTTGTATCCTAAAAGTTTTATCTCTTAATAGTTAGCTGGCCATCACAATACTTATTCCACCTAACTGGAAGCTTCATTATTACTGGTCTTTTGGATATCAACAGATTTTTTTTTTTATCTCATTGAGAGAACATTCTGGTATTCATACTAATAAGAATATGTTAATTTTTACAGTGGGCATAATAAAATATGAAATTACAGATCATATTACACATATTTACACATAACATATCCTAAAGACATTTTTCTGCCTCCCACCTCTGATAATACCTTTTTTTAGATGAGACTAGTTGCATTGCATTATCTGACTATTAAATTCTTTCACAAATCCATTTTTAAATATTAACCCTATGAAGATTGCAGTCTAAAAAATTGCAGCTTAGGTCACGTGTATCCGAGAGATACTACTAATAAATGTATGTGCTGAAATGTGATAAAACTTAAAAAAAACATTGCAGATGTAATACATGATGGTTTATTTATATTCAGTTACAACCTAGAAATTATTGAACAAAGAAAAAAAAACTAAACCAATACTATACTGACATTGGAGTTTGCAGTATCTCATCATCAAATTCCTGATATATACCCTCTAGGGGTGTATGGGATATGATAGTGCTGTATTACTGACCCCACACAGATAGGCCTGAAGAGGAGAGTGAGGAATTCTATGAAAACTTACAAACTGTTTTGGACTTCCTACCAAGGAGAGACATACTGTACATCTTAGGGGACTTAAATGCAAAAGTGGAAAAGAGTATGAGAGTCAGGCCGGAGTGCGGCGTGTTTGGTCTGGGTGAACCTAACACACCGTGGTGAAAGACTGTTGGAATTTGCCTGTGCTAACAGATTAGTTACCAATACCTGCTTCCAGAAACATCCACAACGGACCTATACTTGGACATCTAACATTGATAGGTCAAGACACTAGATTGATTACATCCTGGCTCTCCAGCAGTGGAAAACAAGCATCTCTGATGTGCATACTTGTCTTGGAGCAGATTGTGGTACAGACCATCAGCTAGTAAGAGCCAAAGTAAGACTATTATTCCAAAAACTTCCAGGTCAGGCACATCCCACTAGATTGATTGGATGTTAGAGTAATTCCTAATGCACACCCCTAGAGGGTATATATCAACTCGGTTGGATGATATTTTGGAGACCAATCAGGAAAAAATCAGGGAAGGAGTCAAGGTGATAATACAGGATACAGCGAAGAAGTATCTCCGCCCAATAAGAAGACCAAGAGACCCATGGATATCAGATTCAACATGGGAACTAATCAAAAGAAGGTGGTTGGAAAAACAAAGAGACAAGGACTGAAGAATACAAGAGATTACATAGAGAAGTCAAGCAGGACAAGAAAAAGTTCTATACTAATAAATCGAGTTCCAGATGATAAGGCACAATTATAAAAGGATGTTTTATTTAGTTTGTAACTTAAAGCACAAGTTTATGCCTAAATTGAATGTCATCAAAGACAGGAATGAATCATTACTAACAGAAGAGTTGGAAATCAAAAACAGATGGAAAGAATACTATGAGGAACTGTACAGCAGAGTGGATAAAGAAAATGTGGAACCTTCTAACCAGGAAAATTTTGATTTTGGAACCTCCTCCACTTAGGCATGAAGTTGAAAGAGCAATTAAGCAGCTTAACAGCAATAAGGTCCCAGGTGCAGATGAAATCCCAGCAGAGTTAATTAAGGCCACAGGGGACGGAAGGATAAGAGTGTTTCATAGACTGATTACAATGATATGGGAGACAGGATCATTGCCTAGAGACTGGAAGAAGTCAGTTTTCATACCACTACATAAGAAATGTGATATGAAGGCATGCAAGAACTATAAAACTGAATATTTCATGCAAGCAAAATTTTATTGAAGATCATGCTAAATAGGATTAAGGCAAATTGAGGCAGAGATGCCCGATTCAGGTTTTAGGAAAGGTAAGGATCAGAGATCAGATTCTTTGCTTTAGACAGATCATAGAAAAATATTTAATGACAAATGATCTAAGTGGACATAAGGAGCATGTGAGGACAAATACCAAGAGGTTATTGAGAAGAGTGAAAGATAACTGTGTAGTGGTAAAAGTTGTCAGTATGTTGCAAAGGTATGATGATGAGTTGCGACGGAGAGCCAAAATCATGAATGGTATGTAGTGGAGCTGTGTGAGATGGGAGTACAGTTTGTACTCACTTCTCACACATGTATAGCATGTATTTGAGGGAAGAATGAAATTATACAGGCATGATTGTTGCATTTAAATGGCTTTTGAGCGAGTGCATTAGAGAAAGTATTGTGGGATGCAAGCATAGTGTGTGGAAATACAGTGTGTAATGTGTTCAAGAGATGAAGTGAAAAAAATCAGGAGAGTGGTATTAAAGAGACAGAAGTGCTTGGTAGTGAAAACAGTAGTGTGAGAGATGAAGAAAGAATGGGAATGCAAGAGGAACAAGGAAAGTAGGGGGAGCTCGGGTGGACAGGGAGACATGGCATAAGGAGAGTGGATGTTGAAAGTGGCAGTGAATATGTGTGTATGAAGATTGAGTATATTGTGATATAGGTGGGGTAGTAGACCGAGCAGATATCTGGTAAGTGATGATAAAGGTGATTGGGTAGGTGGTGGGGGAGAAATCGCAACCAACAAGTGGCTTCGTTAGGACTGGTTATAGACCTAAAGATGAATTACTGTTTGTTTACAAATATCAGAAGAATCAGAAATAAGGCAAGATGAAACAGTTTCACTGATTGCATTTATTGGCCCAAAACCATTGCAATAAGTGCAACATGGTTGAGTGATGATGATATTCTAAAGGGAATAGAAGGATATATAGTATTTTTCACAAGGATAGAAAGGACAGGAAGGGAGTATGTTTGATCATAGCAGGGGAATTATGTCCACATAAGGTAGACATGAAAGAGGGAAATAGTGACTGGTTATGAGGCAGTGTGGTATAATGTGGAGGTTGACAGGAAGACATATTTAGTTGGATGTTGCTACAGGCCCAGAAATGTGGAGGGTGGTGATGAAGAAATGTGTAAACAACTTGGATTAGTGAACAAAGAAAGAGTAATTATTATGGATGTTTTTAATTATGGCAGTATAGATTGGAATGAAGAGATAGCATTTGGGAATAAGGAAAATAAATTTCTTGAATTCTTGAGAGATAACTGTCTCAGGCATTATAAATTAAAGATGCCAAGAAATTTATTCTTGGTTTAATCCTTTATTCAAGTGTAGTAAGCAAACAAAATTTGCACCTGAAGTAATTTCAGGACAGGACAATTGTGTGTGTGTGTGTGTACATACACACAATGTAATCCTGAGTTGCATTTGCAATCTTTGCTATATGGCCCTTGATATCAATCATTCATGTATGGACATAAGTTACCTGCATGATTTTTTTTGTATACTCCTCTCTGTAGTCTCTGACACGATTGAAGAGTTTGTAGATCTGCATTTACTCCTTCTACACAGCCTATGCAGTTGTTTATTGACACCAGACCTCAATGGAGTCTAGACTCATCAAGAGAGGCAAACACTGTTACACACAAAGCCCATGCTTTAAACTCAATATATCTGCATTCACCACAATGTCAGGCATTGCATTCCACTCACCAACCACTCTTTGTGTAAGGAACCTGTTCCTTCTGCCCCTGCTCACACCCTCCTTATACAGTTTCCAGGTATATCCCCTTGTTCTATCCCCCCTTTTCCCATTTTATGAAACATTTTTTCCACATTAACCCAGTAACAACTCTTTACTAACTTAAATACCTCAATCATATCTCCTCTTCTCCTAGTCACAAGGCTTTGCAAACTACATTCCCACAATCTGTCCTCATATTCCTTGAGAAGAGTCAGTGTTCTTTGAATTCTTTCCAACATATCCTTATCATGAAAACCAAGGGACCAAATCTGTGCTTGATAATCCATATGAGACCTTGATCAAGGCATTATATAGTGGAACCAGAACCTCTTCATTTCTACAAGTTAAGGTCCTCAGCATCATTGTCATAATATGATGCGATGTCTTCACAACTTGTGTAATGTGACCTCTGAATTTTGGATTCTTGTCCACCACCACCACCACCACTCCAAGATCTATCTCCTCAACTTCCTCTAACATTTTCTTCACCAGGTTTATACTTTGCATCCAATTGCTATCTACCAAATTTCAGAACCTTACACTTGGCAACATTGACAGTTCCATACTATTGCCCACTCATACAATTTATTCAAGTCCTCCTGTAAGTCTGCAACATCTGCTTAATTCCTCATCACTTTCCTCAGTTTCGTATCATCTACAAACAGTTATATATCACCAGTTAAACCTATCTCAGTATCATTAATATACAAATTAAATAACAATTGTCCCAAAACTGACCCTAGCAGCACACCACTAGTGACTTTCCTCTTTCGAGATAGTGCCCCCTCCCCTTCAACCCCTGCTTGCAATCTTGTGGATTTATCCATTCCCATCTGCTTCAGTCTGGCAACCAGTTTTTGGTGTGGCAACCCATCATATCTATTATGCTTCAGTTTTTATTAAAATTTTATCTATTTTAGGACTTTATTGTATAGTATGGTACTATAAAATAAAACAGTACTAACTTCAATACACATGCAATGAAATGCTGTTCGACTGCATGCACAATTATAGAAGAACACGTATAGAGGCAGCATCATTACATTTAGCTATAGCAGTGGTATTGACATTGGAAGAAAAGATGCTTATTGAACATTATTTTCATTCATATGGAGTGTTAGAGCAAATGGTCCAAGCCTAGGTTGAAGGAAGGAATGGATATTCCACCATGATCTGCCTTCAAACCTTGATGAACTAAGGGATAAAATTACACAATATGTCCAGCAGATGCCTCAATTCTTATTCTCCAAGATGACAGAATCTTTGCATACACTACGACAGTAGATTATGTGCCCATTTTGAGCACATAATCTACTGTCATTAATGCTTTATTTGGCCAAGATTCCACTGGTAGTTGTGGATGTACATATTGTGTGTAAGCATATTTTCTTTAATAAATCCATTTACTCCATAACATATGTCATTGTAGTTATTCAGTATTTTTTTTTATATATACTATACTTTCTTTACAACAGATACAGGAACTGATTTTTATTCAGCCCATCAAAACTGATACCAACTGTCATTTTTCTTAAAGAACATAATTTAAAAATTTGTTGTGCCATCCAGTTTTATGTATGAAGATTTGATTTGGGATGTGCAGAGTAATGGTAAAGAAATGCTTGCCAAGAGGAATGATAGTGTGATGAGGGCAGTGAAGACAGATCAAATGTGGATGAGATGATAGTGATGTTTGATATGAATGACTTAAGAGGTAGTGTGGATTGTGTATCAAAAGATTCAAGATTGCTGTTGGGGATTGTGCAGTAGAAACACGGAAGATTATTGGTATAATCTTGAGATAGAGGAAGATGGCCTGGCAGGATAGAAATTGAGTGATATTGCATATTTTGGCATGATAAAGCAAATGGCGATAGTGTTATGGTTAGTTCTCGTAGACAGGCTTATATGTTGGTTATGCATTATTAAAACACTTAAGGAATTGAACAACGTAGTTAAGGATATAAATTAAATTATACTTTAATAAATACTTTCCGATATTTCGGCAATGTCATGTTGCCATCTTCTAGAGGAACTTACAAAATAATAATAAGGTAATCCCGAACTGTGTAAAATTCAAGCACCGTTTTGTTTCACAAAAAGCTCTCCGAATATATAACCGCGCTAGCTACACGTTGCTACGCAAACAAATCACCACCACGCGGTTTCTCTTAGCGGACATTAACGAAGCTATTCGTGCCATCGAAGATGAGCTTTCGTGCACTTTAAACCATGAACTTTGGTCGATTTTACATGACGTCTTATGTACTGCTGCAGACAAAGAATTTGAAAAAATACGAGGCCAACAGATGAAAAAATTCAAAAAATTAAAATTAAAAAAAAACTCTACCGTCTTTCCAAAACTTGCTACCAACACCGTAATCAACCTTTCTTCAGTCACCCTGAAGCCTGAAGCACTCAATGCGCTTTCACGTGGCCACAACTTCGCCATTGCTCCCAATAAAATACTTAGTGAGGATATTATGATCCAGGTCGAACGCGGAATCCTCCACCTTCCACATTAAGTCGCCAACAGTGTAAGACTGGATGTAGCTTGTCCTCTCCAAAGCAAGACCACCAAAAACTAACATATCCAACAAGGAATATAAAGCTCTACAGGAAATGAGGAATAATAAAGAATTATCACCAAAGCGGATAAGGGAAATGTAACTGTAGTACTTAACCAAAATGACTACACAGGTAAGCTGAATGCGCTTCTATTAAATCGGGCTACTTACCTCCCTATCAAATGTATGGTAACTTCTACAGGCCAAGAAGTGACCAACAGATTAACGCCGTTTAACTCTATACCCCCCCTCCCGTATTTACGGACTCCCAAAAATACATAAAGAAAATGTGCCATTACATCCCATAGTGGATGGCATTGATTCCCCCACATACAAATTAGCTAAACATTTGGCCAAAGAGCTCCACACTACTGGCAACACACCATCATACATAAAAAAAAAAAAACTCTGCCCATTTCAAAGCCAGCATAGAAAACCTTACACTCCAACCTACTGACATAATGGTCAGCTTTGACGTCTCCTCTTTATTCACAAATATTCCACTCAAGGAAACTTTAGAGCTAATCCAAGCTAAATTTTCTCCTGATATCTCAGCCTTATTTCAGTTCACAATGAACTCAGGCTATTTCGTTGGGCAGGGAAAATTCTACAAACAAATAGAGGGGACAGCCGTGAGTTCACCACTCTCCCCACCCTTGGCCAATTTCTTTATGGAGACCTTTGAAGAAAAAGCCTTAGCCTCTGCCCCACAAAAACCAACCGTATGGCTTCGCTACATTGATGATGATGTTCGCTATTTGGCCACATGGCTCTGAAACACTTCTCTCCTTCTTAACACACTTAAACAACCAACACCCCAGAATCAAATTCACCCTGAAAAAAGAGGAAAACAACAGCCTCCCTTTCCTAGACACACTAGTCACCTGCCAGCCTAATGGAACCTTGGTTTTCTCAGCTTACAGAAAACCCACCCATACAGGCAGATACATTCACCAACAATATGGAGTGGTGAAAACACTATACAACAGGGCTAAACTAATCTGTTCAAATGACGTGGCCCTAAACACTGAACTAAATCACATCCTCAACACTTTCTCAGCCAATGGCTATCCCCCAAAAAATAATCCAAAAAATATTAGACCCTACAAACCACAGATCTCCTCCCCCCCACTCCACAACAAGGATTATTCTAAATCCATCACCATTCCCTACATCCGAGGCACCTCAGAAAAGATTACCAAAATCCATGACCTGACCTCCTGTTACAAACCTTACAGAAAATTGGCATCCCTTATCTGCTCCACTAAAGACAAATCACTTCCCCTAGACCTACTTGGTGTATACCAGGTCCCTTGCAGTTGTAAACTTACTTTGGCCAAACAGGCAGGACAGCGAATATCAGAATTTCTGAACACGAGGACTACATCCGTTTTCACAAGTACAGCCATTCTGGTCTTGCAGACCATGCTCTGGATACATGCCACAGAATACGGTGGAAGAAAGCTACAGTAATACACTGTAGCAAATACAAATTCGAAAGACTATTTATGGAATCAGCCTCAGCCCTAAGAAATTCTCCAAACCTCAACAAATTTGGTTGTATGCGACTGCCCCAAATTTGGGAGGCTTACATCAGCAGACCTTCAGCCCAACAGCCAAGAACACCTACTTAGCCTGCTAGAGGGCACCATCAGGACTTTTAGGAGAACAATAGCTTCATCTCTTCATTCCCAGTTACTGTGTTGTAGTGCCTACGTGCACGTACCTTTTTTTGTAAGTTCCTCTAGAAGATGGCAACGTGACATTGCCGAAATATCGGAAAGTATTTATTAAAGTATAATTTAATTTATATCCTTAACTACTTTGTTCAATTCCTTAAGTGTTTTAGTTATGGTTAGAGATTGTGCCCTCTGAGTTGAGAATGAGAAGGAAATGGATGGCTTTGAGAGCATATGGTATGAGAGGTGCATAGGATATTTAGTTTGATGTTGCTATTGGCCCAAGAATATATATATGGTCATGGGTAGATTTTGAGACAAATCTGTTTGGCAAGTGCAAAACAAGTGATTATTTGGGAGACTAACCATAACATAAACTAGGCAGAAGAAATGGTATACAATAATAAACTGAATACTTGGAATTCATGAGGGATTCAAGAATATATGGCAGTGATAAATGTGACATGAGAACTGAAGATATTCTAAATGTCTGGAGTGATTACTTTGAAAGATAGTACCACTGCTATAGCTAAATGAAACAAGCAAGCGACAGCACTGTAGTAGAAACACACTCGCCAGGAGTGTAATGAGGAATATTATTATTATTGCATGGGCACCTCCATGAAGTCCTAAGACTCAGTGTTGATATATTGGTTCTTCCACAATATCTATCGTACCTCTCCTTGAAACCATTAAGAGACAAAGCACTTGCAAACGACTCAAGCAACACATTTCGTTCATTCACTATTCTCCAAGAGAGAAATCTAGTTCTCATGCTCTTACTAACCACACTCTTGTCCAACTTTCAGGGATGCCCTCTTGTTCTGCCTCCTCCAACCAATGTTGAAACATTTCCCCTGTATCAATCCTATAAAATCTTTTAAGTAACTTGAATGTTTCTATCATATCCCCCTTTTTACTTATCAATCTACTTTTGCAATTCATAAACTTCAATCTTTCATCATAGCATTCCACAGACTACTTGCCATCTTGGTCACTCACCTCTGGATCCTCTCCATTTCCTCATTCCCAAGGTGACCAGACCTGAGTACAGTAATCCAGATGTGGTTGTATCAAGGTTGTTATCAATAAGAGTGATAATGCCCTTATCTCTGCTTGTTGTTGATATTCAATAACCAAGTAATCTTGTGAACTATGCTGGCAACTTTAGCAATATGTCCTCTAAACTTCAGCTCTCTATCTACTAGTACCCTCAAATCCCCGACTTCATCAGTTTTCTGAAGTACAGTCCTCCTCAGCGTGGTACAAAGCTTGTAATTTTTGTATCCCTAAATGCATAATTTTACACTTTTCCACATTAAATTGACATCCATTATGTTTTGACCACACAGCCAGCATATTCATATAATCCTGCAAGCTCTCTACATCAGCTTAACTATTGCCCAACTTTGCATCTGCGGGGTTAATATATAGTAATAGCTCCAAAACATCCTTGGAGCATACTACTAATATATTAATTGATATCCTATCTGATGACCAATTCTGCAATCTAATCTATCCCCATTCTTTTTCCAATTTAATTACCAGCTTGTCATGTAACAATCAAGCCCTTGCAAACTCTAAATCTACTGCTGTGTGTTCATTTCCTTTGGCCAATATGTTGTCTTGTTATACAGAGTAGATTGCTGAAATGGGATTTCCCTTTAGAAAAACCATTGCTGCCCATCAAAGTGAATACTGCAGTTAACCTAACTCTGAATCTTACTCCTCGCTAAGTAGTTTTAACACCAATCACACATACGCAAAGAATGGCATATAATTTGAAGCCTTAGTTTTATCACTTCCATTATGAAATGGAACAATTTTCCCCTCTTTCCACTCCTTTGGAAATTAGTCTGATCTAAGACTCATGTTGAAAAATTATGTTGCTTCAACTCCTTGAAACATTCTCTGAAAATGTATGGTTGATATATCAAGCATGAGTCTTATTAACAGTTTATTCAATTCCTCATACTGCCTGCTGTATCATATACTAGTATTTTTCATTATTGGTCCCTAACTTATGTAACTGAGAAATTATTAATTTTCTTGATTTTTCTTGATTTGTGAGGTAGTAGAGATGAACAGCAGAACACACAAAACAAAGGAGTTGTTTTAGTAAATAGAGTGCTATTATTATTATTGACATCTGACCTCCATGGAATCAGACTTTCATGATGCAAAGCAACTTGTGAAAGCAAAATAAATTGATAAAATAAAGTGGAACCTTATCAAAATGGACCAATAGAAGGCAAATATATGGATGCTTTCGCTAGTGATCATGTCTCCTATAAGGCAACTCATAAATGCCGGCAAGCGTATTCCCATAAGCTCTCTCTCTGGTCAATTTTCGTACAAAACTTTCTTTCATAGTTTCTACATTCGGCCTTGAAATAATACTGGATTAATATCCATTTGATTTATATAATAGGAATATATGTTTTGAAGGGTGTGTGTGTTGGGTTGGGGGGGGGGGGATAGGTAGTAGTTCAAAAATGAAAATGCCATTTGGACTTATCTTTGAATTCTGTTCAGAAAGTAGCATACAACATAAGCAGCTGTTGCGTGATTTTAGAGAGAATGATATTTAGAAATAAGTGGTTTGAATGTTTATACAAATTTCTGTTGCTTTACATTATTTAGTTCAGCGCTTCCCAAACTGTGAGTCATGGCGACCCCCTAAGGGGCCAAGGGTTTTGTTGAGGTGGGAGCTTTGAAATAATGAAAACAAATTTAAAATGTTTTAAGACTAAGTAGATTTTTTTTTTTATCTTAAAAGAAATGTTAAGTTAAGGAGATAATAAATACCTCATTATTTTAAAGCTGGATACGAAACTCGGAGATCGAAATCTAAGGTTTCATGCCAAAGAACTATCGGCGAGTCCAGGTGTAAGTGATCACCTGGCTTGACTTAATTTATGCCGCCGGAAAAATAGCCTCTTGGCTCTTTATCGTTAAAAGAAACGTATTTAATTTTTATTATTTATTATTTCTTTTTCGTTATTTTTATATTTTAATGAAAAAAAATCACACATTGGTGCAGGTTCACAAATTTTGCTTCCTGTATATTTCTGCGCTTAATGAATGTTAGTAAATATGTGCTTCTATATATTCTGTTAGTAAATATATTCATATAAGTTTCATTTCAAAGCAGAAATCTAAGAATTGGCAGTTTCAAATATTTCACCTGATATTGACTTTTTGTGTAGCAGTATTGAAACACATCCATCACATTAAATTGTTATTAAAATTCTTTTTTATGTTTTTAATTCTTTCTTTATTACTAAGCGTTTTATGTTTCATGTGCTTGTCTGCAAATGTACAATAACAATATAAAATATAAAAATATGAGATAATGTGCCATGTCAAAAGTGTATGTAAGATGCTAAAATGTAATATTTGCATTTGATTTTTGCAGTATTTGTTGTGTATGTTTTGTGTTGAATATAAATACAATAAATATTATAACAATATATGTCTATATTATGATTTTTTTCGGGGGGAGGGGGCATGAAATATTTTAATGTTTCCAAAGGGGCCCTGAAATCCAGAAGTTTGGGAAGCACTGATTTAGTTAACTTCATTTTCTTAGGAAAGTAAAATGTTGACTGGCAATATCTCAATATATTTTATATACTCAAAATGTTCAGACCTTTTCAAACCATCAAGCATTCCTCAAAAGTGGAAGAACAAATTCAATTTCCATATTTAAATATAGTATAACCTTACCATAGATAAATTGTTTACAGATATCATTACGTTTCTTTTCTTCTTAGAGTTGAAAATGTTCTGGAAAATACTGTGGCCTCTTTCAATTATGCAGCTAAGCACGTAAGTTTTTACTATTTTCTCGTGGGAATAAAGATGAGATTTTATGATTGCAGTTCATTTCATAGGGGAGGGACTATTTCAGTATTTTCATTTCATTTGATAATATTCAATGCAAAATTAGTTTTGCCATCTATTCGAATGATGTATAAGTTTACATGTTAATTTTGAAATCAATTGCAACAGTTAATAAAATATGCTTCAGCAAACTTAAATTTCACAAGAACATGATCTTAAATTATATAAATCAAGTGGATATTAAAGTGAATTATTTTAAATTATTTTAAAGCCAAATGCAGAAATTAAAGTTTTGTACAAAACTTATTTTAGTAAATGATCTTAAATATCCATTTAAAAAAAAAAAAAAAAACTAATGATGCATTATACTAAACAGTAGGGCAATGTATATATATCATGACCTAACACAAAATTCAGCAGTCTCCTTAGTTATACATGCTTAACAGTTGAGATAATTTTAACATTCATCAAACCAATTATGATTTAATTGTGAATGCTCATCATACCTTCAGCTGAAAAGCCATTCCAGTATAAATTAGTTCTATGGATAACTTGCTGTCTTTCATGATAATATTTATGCTTCCAAATAGTGCTCAAATCAGTAAATGAATTAACTTGTTTTATGAACTAATGACTAGTTTTGTTGGTCTGGTTGAAATAAGGATTATCAGATTTGTAAATGATCCTCTACATACTTGGATATTTTTGGGACTCTCCCCCCCCCCTCAATGGAGTCATTAGACTCACCTTTGAGGTCCATCTTAAATAGTCTATCCTATTTTTCCTTAAACTCATTCACAGTTTGTCCTTTCACTACTCTATCAAGCAATGCATTCCAAGGTCCAGCCACCTTCCATGCAAAAAAAAAAAGCTACTCCTCACCCTCTTACTCACTACTTCCATTTGTAACTTTCAGGTGTGGCTCCTTGCTCTTTCCTTTTGATCTATCATTTGAAAGAACTGTTTCAATCCTGTAACTACCTCTCAACAATTAAATGTCTATCATATGGCCTCTCCTCAACCAAACTCTCCTTGGCATGTCTTCAATCTTCATGGCTAACATTGTACAGTCCTGATATCATTTTTGTTATCTGCCTTTTGCATGGTTTATTTATTCTAAATAAACTTCTCTCTAGTTTATTTATCTACTTCATGTTCTAGTGACCAAATCTGAGCACAGTAATCCATGTGTGGTCTGATCAGGGCTTTATATAATGTAATGTCTTCAACCAAATTATAGGAAACTAGATGAGTCTTTGACTCCAATGAGGTCTTCGGTGATAATACTAATGTCCCTGCTGGTCACTGTCCTTAGTAATGCAGCAATCTTTTGCATTACCTTCACTTTTGCAATGTCCCTTAAACTTCAAGTCTCTATCAGTCATCACCACAAGGTGATGATTTTCCTTCAATATTCCTTCAGCAGAATATGCAGCTTCCCATTTGTGGATTCCAAACTTCTGGACCATACATTTAATTGCATTAAACTGATACCCACATTCATTTGTCCAGTTTATTCAAATCCTCCTGAAGGACTATTGACACTATTACTAATAACCCTTCTCAGCTTCACATCTGCAAACAACTGAGTATCTCCCTGCAATTCATTGATAGTGTCCTTGATATTTTTGTTATGAAGGTTAAACAATATGGGTCCCAGTCCTGAGGGATTCCACTTGTAACCTTCTGACTTCCTCGTACACAACTTATCTTTCAGACAGCCAATCCAATTCACTAACCTGATATCCAAAAACCCATATATTATAACTTAATTATGAACTGTTAATGGGGCATCCTCTCCAATGCCTTTTGCAAAAACAAAAAAAAAATGTATGCCTTCAACTGCTCTTTTTACTTTATTATAAAATGAAATTCCTATCCTATCAATAGTCCTAACAGGCACTTAAGTGCCCATGACCTTTCCAAGTATTCTTGGACTTCATAAGGTTGTTAGCCATATGCCTTCTAGTGTGTCCTATGTCTGTAGATGCATGTGCTCAGAGGGCTGGTTTAACTTTTCTGGGGGATGAAAAACCAGATTCCAGGTGAAAAACCCCCTACCTCCGTATGAGACTGGCTAACTTGCCTTTCATCGAAAAAGACCAGATAAAGGTTAGGTTCCTCGCATTAATGACAGGAATCGAATCCAGGTCTTTCCGATTAAAGAGCTTCAGCTATACCAACTGAGCTATGAAGGCTCATAAAATGCAATTAATTACTAAAACAAGAGGACTCCTTAAATCCATATATATATCACAGATAACATTACTCGTATCTCAATGCTGTATACAGTCTCTCCCTAATTTCTCCAAAATCTTAACTGCAGAAGAAATACAAACTGTCCTATAGTTTGACATTTTCCATTCTACCATTACAATACTAGTCTTACTCTCCTTCGGCACCTTTCTCATAGCCACTCTCAGTGGCTACGGGGTGGGGGGGGGGGGTACAGGATGTTATGCAGAGTGATCTGTTCACTGTCAAGACTCCATCATTATCAGATTTTATATTTTTGTTCTAAAGTATTTTTTTTTAGCAATCCACTTACATATTGGTCTTTCTCTGGGTCTTGCCATCTGGGAAATGAACACTTGTTTTGCTAATTTTTCCTCTTCCATTCTGTTTAAGTGACCATACCATCTGAGATTAGCTCTGATAATACGAGTATGGTTCCATTAGTTTCTGGGACTAACTTTTAGAGGTGATAGAAAGAAGAAAACTGTCACATTTTCAATGTAATCTGCCTTTACTTCAACACACTTTTCACATCTTTGAATTAACATTTCTGATATATGCAGTTTTAGGCCATTTTGCAGACAAAAGTACAAAAACTGCATCATTTACCTCATAGTCATATGCAAATTTTCTTCCTCTAAGGTCTTTCTTCATTTTTGAGAAGAGGTAGTAGTCACTGTGTGCTAGATCTGGGCTGTAGGGTGGGTGTTCAATTTCCTGGAAGACACAGTCCTTCACTGAAGCCTTCGCAACAATAGCCGTATGGAGACTGGAGCATTGTCATGAAGCAGGTGAACATGACTGCTTGGCTTTTCTCTGTGGTGCTTCACCTGGTTTGTCCCACTCCATGGATTCCCTTTTGGAAAGAGGATCACAATAAAACACCATGGTTTCCTCCCTGGTGACAGTGAATTCCAGCACTTCTCTCTGATTCCCTTGGCAAAACTCTAAAAACTTGTAGGAACATGTCACACAATGTTCCCTCGGAATTGAGAGAAGTCAGGGCATCCACCTTGTGCTGACCTTCGTCATATAAAGCTTCTCGTGAATGATGCCAAAGACTTGTTATAGAAAGCCCCAACCTTGCTAAGATTTCTTTTGAGCTTCAGCCATCTATCATTCTCTTTCTCTGGACTCATATCTGTGGTCTCTAGTCTTTGCTCAAGTGTTTTATTTCTAACCCAGCTCTTAGATCCATAAGTTAAAATTGGTTTGAACACTGTCTTGTATATCGCTAATTTAGTGTTTTGACTAATTTTTCAATTTATTCAGCTGACTTCTTACCATACCAACTTTACTAATTCTATTTATATCCATATTTAATTTGCCATCTTCACTAAAAATTGTGCTGAAATATTTAATGTTTTACTAGTTCTATAGGTTCTCCATTCAGGATACAGTTCATGTTTTCGATATTTCTGCCTATTTTCATTGTCTTTTGTCTTTTTTATTGCTGGTTTTCATCCATATTTATTACAACAGTTATTAGATTTAGTCTGGGAATCTTACAGACTTGTGCACCACGTTAACTGTAGCATACTTGTAAAGCTTATCTCTTTACATCTTATCGTATGCCTTTTCCAGATCTATGAAACTTGCATACAAACCTTATGTTTCGAAGATTTCTCAACTATTTGTCTTAAAGCGACAATCTGATATGGACAATCTCAATTTGACCTGAATCCAGCTTGTTTTTTATCAAGCTTCCCTTCCACAATTTTTCTTAGCTGTTTCTCAAGTAATTTGCATAAATCTTATCAGGAACACTCAGTAAGGAAATAGCTCTGTAATTCTCTCTTTTTTTTTTTTTTTATGAGGAGGCCTTCTGAATTGTGCAGTGCAGCTACTGTAAAACTTTTATATTCCATGTTTGATCATTTCTATTTGAATTTCATCTATTACAGCTGCCTTTCCACATTTCAGTTTTTGATGGCTTTTTTTTTCTACTTCAAGTATGGATATGTATTCCTGGTATTTTCTACCATTCTACTGACACTCTTTGTTTCATTTAGCAAACATTCAAAGTAATTACTCCAGACATCTACAATATCCTCCGTTTTTGTCACCTTTATCATCTGATTCCTTTTACAGTACTTTTTCTTCCATTTCTAAACTTTTTTTTTCCCCAATAGCCTCCAGAATATTTTGCCACCTTCCTGATATTTATTTTCCGTGTTCTTACTGAAGTTTTCTCATGACTTCTTTAGCTAATTTTACATACCGCTTTGCTTTCATATGCTATTCTCTGTATTCTCTAAAAGCAGACTCTGACTTTACTTGTCAGAAAGTTTCGATATGCTTTCTTTTCCTTGACTTCCTCTAACTTCCTGAACCTACTTTCTTTTAGGCTTGCACGGTGATCCGAATGCATTTTTGGAAATTATGGAGACAACTACCGTGTTTGAATAAAAACTTTAGTTTACTATTACTAAAATTTTACAATTCGACGTTTAGACCTTTATGTCAAGGTCATCTTCTGGAGCATACAAATATACACAGGAAACAAGCTATACTACAATCATACTGGTTCGTTAAAGACACTGACTAACCGCTACCACAATTGTTGGCCTGACCTCTGGTGAAAAAAAAAAAAAAAAAAAAAAAAAAATTATACATCAACGCTAAAGTCCTATTATTTGTGTTGTCTACTATATACATATATTAACATTATATTAACATCATTCCAGCCAGTTGGAGTGGAATGGTTTCTAATAATAGCAGATTGGCTAGAGTCCTGACTTGTGTTGAATCTTTCAAATTAGGTTGGCTGAATGTGTGCCATCCAGATCCTTGGAATTTTCATACCATCTTTATTGTTGATATTTGGGTGGTTTATCAGAATTTCGCAGGATTCTTTAAATTTTCTTTCGCACCATGTTTTGTGCGGTGTAAGGAGCAGGTGCTTTTCCAGTTGATTTGGTGTAAGGTGTTGAGTGCGTGGTCTGAGAGGCCTGCTTCACCATAATGGTTATATTTAATGTGTCTAATGTGTTCTTTTTTGCGTATGGGGATTGTCCGTCCTGTTTCACCAATGTACGGTAAGTTACAGGTGCAGCGGATGCAATAGACTCCAGGATGTGCTAATGGGAGGAGAGGGTCCTTAGAGGAGCCGAATATGGTTTTAAGTTTAGTGGGTGATTTAAAGGTGGCATTAAGGTTATAATGTTGTAGGATTCTGTTGATTTTTTCCGATAACCCTTTAATGTATGGGATGGCTATGGTTTTACTGTAGTCTAGATTCGTTTTTGTTGTGGTTTTATAGAGTATTTTATTGACAGTATTTTTGTTATAGCCATTGTTTATGAATGTGTCACTAATGATTTTTAGTTCTTGTTTCAGGGCGGCCTGCTGGTTAGAGCAAATAGTTGTGGCTCTGTTTTTAAGGGTGTTTATGACTCCATATTTTTGTGCTGGGTGGTGATATGAATTCGCATGTATGTATTGGCCCGTGTGTGTCGGTTTTCGGTAGACCGTGAAGGATAGATTGCCTGAAGGAAGACGTGTAACTAGTGTGTCTAGGAACGGGAGCGAATTTTGGTTTTCGATTTCGATGGTAAATTGTATGCGTTCGTGTTGTTTGTTTAGGTGGCTGAGGAATGTGTTAAGCGTTTGTCGGCCGTGCGGCCAGATCGCGAACACGTCGTCAACGTATCTGAGCCAGATTGTCGGTCGAAGCGTGGCGGAATCAAGAGCCCTTTGCTCAAAGGTTTCCATGTAGAAGTTCGCGATTGGGGGGGATAATGGTGAGCCCATGGCCGTACCTTCCTTTTGTAGGTAGAATTTGTTTTGCCACACGAAGTAACCGGACTTTAGTACGTGGGCAAAGAGGGCCGTAATGTCGGGCGGAAATTTGTTCTGTAGTAGGAGAATTGTGTCATTGATGGGGACATTAGTGAAAAGGGCAGAAACGTCAAAACTGACTAATAAGTCGTCTTTGTCGAGTGTTATGTTTTTGATTATATTTATAAAGTGTTGTGTGTTTTTTACGTAGGAGGGGGAATGACCTACCAACTCCTTGAGTGTTGCCGCTAATTTCTTGGCTAGGTGGTAATTGGGACTGTCTATTCCTTCCACTGTTGGTCTAAGGGGCACATTTTGTTTGTGTATTTTCGGAACCCCATATATTCTGGGGGGGCGGGCGTAGTGGGGTTTGAGTTTTTTAACTGTGTCTGGTGGCCATGAAGTGACGGACTTTAATAGTTTTTCTGTTTTTTCCTTTATCCTCTTTGTTGGGTTATAATTTACCATTTTATATGTGTTGTTATCGGCTACTAGTTGGTTCATTTGCAGTATGTATGTTGACCTGTCAAGGACAACAGTGGCACTGCCTTTATCAGCTTTTGTTATTATTATGTTTTGTTTGGCTTTTAACGATTTAATTGCTGCTAATTCTGTTTTAGTCAGGTTGTTCTGTATGGTTTTCTTGGTATTTAGGACATTACTGGTTTCTAGTCGTATTTTGTCTGCTATGTTGTTAGGTAGGGATCTGATGCCTCTTTCAATGTGGTAGATAAAATCTAATTTGTTTACCTTTTTAGGCGCTATTGCGTAGTTCAGTCCTTTATTCAGCAGCGTGAGTTCGCCGTTGTTCAGGGTGTGGCTGGATAAGTTAACCACATGGTTCTTGCTTGTCGGTGGTTGGTCACTTCTTGTCTCCCTTGTTTGTTGTTCATTGTTGTTTCTCTGGGAAGAAGTCCTCTGATTGGCCGCCATATTTTGCCGTTGTTTCAACCTGTGGAATTTTTTCTTGAGTTTTTCTTTGTTCTTTTCCAGGGTATGCTTGGCCGAATTGTCAGTAATTCTTTCAAGTGTTTGTAGAATGTCTTGGTTAACATAGTTCGATAGTTCTAATTGTAATTCAGAAACTAGATTTTGTGTTGTAGCTAGGTTTCGGCAGGCTGTTTGGACCTGCTCTCTAAGCATTGCTTTTTCTGTGCGGTCATAGATACGAATGCGATCATAGATACGATTAGATACGAGTGTGGTCATAGATACGAAGCGCTGCAATCGCTATGGTAAGCTAAAGATTCGTATTTCTCTCCTGATCAATCGGCTGGCCTTTTTAAAGAAATGCAGAGACAATAACCTCATTCCGATCTGCATCAGGCTAAAAAAGAAATTTACGTCCGCTAAGGCACTTCGTATCTATGACCGCACAGAAAAAGCAATGCTTAGAGAGCAGATCCAAACAGCCCGCCGAAACCTAGCTACAACACAAAATCTAGTTTCTGAATTACAATTAGAACTATCGAACTATGTTAACCAAGACATTCTACAAACACTTGAAAGAATTACTGACAATTCGGCCAAGCATACCCTGGAAAAGAACAAAGAAAAACTCAAGAAAAAATTCCACAGGTTGAAACAATGGCAAAATATGGCGGCCAATCAGAGGATTTCTTCCCCGAGAAACAACAATGAACAACAAACAAGGGAGACAAGAAGCGACCAACCACCGACAAGCAAGAACCATGTGATTAACTTATCCAGCCACACCCTGAACAACGGCGAACTCACGCTGCTGAATAAAGGACTGAACTACGCAATAGCGCCTAAAAAGGTAAACAAATTAGATTTTATCTACCACATTGAAAGAGGCATCAGATCCCTACCTAACAACATAGCAGACAAAATACGACTAGAAACCAGTAATGTCCTAAATACCAAGAAAACCATACAGAACAACCTGACTAAAACAGAATTAGCAGCAATTAAATCGTTAAAAGCCAAACAAAACATAATAATAACGAAAGCTGATAAAGGCAGTGCCACTGTTGTCCTTGACAGGTCAACATACATACTGCAAATGAACCAACTAGTAGCCGATAACAACACATATAAAATGGTAAATTATAACCCAACAAAGAGGATAAAGGACAAAACAGAAAAACTATTAAAGTCCGTCACTTCATGGCCACCAGACACAGTTAAAAAACTCAAACCCCACTACGCCCGCCCCCCCAGAATATATGGGGTTCCGAAAATACACAAACAAAATGTGCCCCTTAGACCAATAGTGGAAGGAATAGACAGTCCCAATTACCACCTAGCCAAGAAATTAGCGGCAACACTCAAGGAGTTGGTAGGTCATTCCCCCTCCTACGTAAAAAACACACAACACTTTATAAATATAATCAAAAACATAACACTCGACAAAGACGACTTATTAGTCAGTTTTGACGTTTCTGCCCTTTTCACTAATGTCCCCATCAATGACACAATTCTCCTACTACAGAACAAATTTCCGCCCGACATTACGGCCCTCTTTGCCCACGTACTAAAGTCCGGTTACTTCGTGTGGCAAAACAAATTCTACCTACAAAAGGAAGGTACGGCCATGGGCTCACCATTATCCCCCCCAATCGCGAACTTCTACATGGAAACCTTTGAGCAAAGGGCTCTTGATTCCGCCACGCTTCGACCGACAATCTGGCTCAGATACGTTGACGACGTGTTCGCGATCTGGCCGCACGGCCGACAAACGCTTAACACATTCCTCAGCCACCTAAACAAACAACACGAACGCATACAATTTACCATCGAAATCGAAAACCAAAATTCGCTCCCGTTCCTAGACACACTAGTTACACGTCTTCCTTCAGGCAATCTATCCTTCACGGTCTACCGAAAACCGACACACACGGGCCAATACATACATGCGAATTCATATCACCACCCAGCACAAAAATATGGAGTCATAAACACCCTTAAAAACAGAGCCACAACTATTTGCTCTAACCAGCAGGCCGCCCTGAAACAAGAACTAAAAATCATTAGTGACACATTCATAAACAATGGCTATAACAAAAATACTGTCAATAAAATACTCTATAAAACCACAACAAAAACGAATCTAGACTACAGTAAAACCATAGCCATCCCATACATTAAAGGGTTATCGGAAAAAATCAACAGAATCCTACAACATTATAACCTTAACGCCACCTTTAAATCACCCACTAAACTTAAAACCATATTCGGCTCCTCTAAGGACCCTCTCCTTCCATTAGCACATCCTGGAGTCTATTGCATCCGCTGCACCTGTAACTTACCGTACATTGGTGAAACAGGACGGACAATCCCCATACGCAAAAAAGAACACATTAGACACATTAAATATAACCATTATGGTGAAGCAGGCCTCTCAGACCACGCACTCAACACCTTACACCAAATCAACTGGAAAAGCACCTGCTCCTTACACCGCACAAAACATGGTACGAAAGAAAATTTAAAGAATCCTGCGAAATTCTGATAAACCACCCAAATATCAACAATAAAGATGGTATGAAAATTCCAAGGATCTGGATGGCACACATTCAGCCAACCTAATTTGAAAGATTCAACACAAGTCAGGACTCTAGCCAATCTGCTATTATTAGAAACCATTCCACTCCAACTGGCTGGAATGATGTTAATATAATGTTAATATATGTATATAGTAGACAACACAAATAATAGGACTTTAGCGTTGATGTATAATTTTTTTTTTTTTTTTTTTTTTTTTTTTCACCAGAGGTCAGGCCAACAATTGTGGTAGCGGTTAGTCAGTGTCTTTAACGAACCAGTATGATTGTAGTATAGCTTGTTTCCTGTGTATATTTGTACGCTCCAGAAGATGACCTTGACATAAAGGTCTAAACGTCGAATTGTAAAATTTTAGTAATAGTAAACTAAAGTTTTTATTCAAACATGGTAGTTGTCTCCATAATTTCCAAAAATGCTTCCTGAACCTACCATGGTGTTTTGATTTTTCTGTCCTTATTGGAAACTTCACCACATGCTTTTCTAGCTGAATCAGTCTATTTTCTTCAGGGTTTGTCATTAAATTTCCAAGGTTTGGTTCTTCTTTTCAAATTTTCTTATTCTTAAATAATTTTTGGATATTTGAGTCTACACTTCACCCCTGAAAGCTTAAACCTGTGAAATAAGATTTCCATTGCATAATCGTTTTCTGTACACACGCATTTCTCATGAATGGCTGAATGCATACTTGATTACAATTCCCCCCCCCCCAACACACACACACACAATCTAGTTTCCCTGAATTTGGACTTCAGCCTCTTGTTGAACAACATCATCATCAAATTCCCGACATGTACCCTCAAGGGGCGTACAGGATATGATAGTACTACATGAAAAATTTATATCATTACTAACTTCCTATCTACAGTTTTCCTCCAAATCAGTCTATTATTTATCAAGATTCCAATATTATCATTATCAGATCTTATATTTCTGTCATCTAAGGCACTTTGTACTGTATCAATTCACCTATATCTTGGTCTTCCTCTGGGTCGTTTTCCTGCCAATCTGGCAGAGAACACTTCTTTTGCTAATCTTTCCTCTCCCATTCTATTTAAGTGACCATACCACCTGAGATTAGCTCTGTTAACGCATTCACGGATGCTGACAATGTCAAATTCTTTCATAATATCCTCATGTTTAATATGATATTGCCATTGATGCCATCTGTTTATGATTCTAATTTTTCTCAGGACTCTCATATCTGCGGTCTCTAGTCTTTGGTGAAGTGTTTTACTTCTGACCCAGCTTTCAGATTCATAAGTTAAAACTGATTTGAACACTGTCTTGTATATAGCTAATTTAGTGTTCCTATTAATTTCTCTCTTATTCCATATGAATTTATTCAATTGACTTCCTACCATACCAGCTTTGTTTTGATTCTGTTGTCTATTTCCATATTTAATTTACCATCTTCACTAAAAATCGTGTCTAAGTAGGTGAAATGTTTTACTTGTTCCACAGGTTCTCTGCTCACAATGCATTTGACATTTTCAACGATTCTGCCTATTTTCATTGTCTTTGTCTTTTTAATGCTGACCTTCATACCATATCTATTACAACAGTTATTCAATTTAGTCAAGGAATCTTGCAGACTCGTAGTGGATTTATTTAGAAGTATAACATCGTCTGCATAAAGCAAAGAGCTGAATTAACATCTCCAATTTTGATGTCATGTTTAATACCACTTTCCTTCATAATGTGATCCATATAGATAATGAATAACAGAGGGGATAATGTACATCCTTGTCTCACACCAGATTTAACATTAAATCATCTTCCTGTACTTCCTTCAATTCTAACTGCTGACTTACAACTCAAATAAAGACTAAGTATTGCTTGATATAATGCTTCATTGACACCATATAACTGTAGCGTATTGAATAGCTTCTCTCTTGGCACATGTCATATGCCTTTTCGAAATCGACAAAACTTAAATACAGATCTTTGTTATATTCCCATACTTTCTCAACTATTTGTCGTAAAGCGAAGATCTGATTATGACAGCCTCTATTTGGCCTGAATCCAGCTTGTTCTTCATCAAGCTTTTCTTCCACAATTCTTCTCAACTGTTTCTCAAGTATACTTGCACAGATCTTGCCAGGAACACTCAGTAGGGAAATACCTCTGTAAATTCTCACATTAAGTTTTATTTCCCTTTTTATATATGGGTACTATTAGAGTTCTACTCCAATCAGGAATTTGTCCTTCTGTCCAGGCATTCTGAACTATGCAGTGCAGCCACTGTAAGACTTGCATACCACCAGACTTCAGCATTTCTGGTCGAATATCATCTACTCCTGCTGCCTTTCCACATTTCAAGCCTTTGATGACATTTTCTACTTCAAGTATGGATATGTATTCCTGACTGTATGCTGTTGAGTGTGTTTTACCACTGTGCTATCACTGCTTGTTTCATTTAGCAATTTTTCGAAGTAATTACTCCATACTTCAAGGATATCTTTTTCTCCCGTTTTAATGTCACTTTTATCATCTCTAACTCCTTTTACAACACTCTTTCCTCCATTTCTAAGCTTCTTCAACAAACCTCCAGAATATTTTGCCACCTTCTTGATATTTATTTTCCATGTTCCTACTGAAGTTTTCTTATGACTTGTTTAGCTAATTTTACATACTGCTTTGCTTTCATACGTTTTTCTCTGTATTCTCTAAAAGCAGACTGACTTTACTTGTCAGAAAGTTTCAATATGCTTTCTTTTCCTTGATTGCCTCTAACTTCCTGAACCTACCATGGAGTTCTGATTTTTCTATCCTTGCAGACTACCTCACCACATGCCTCTCTGGCTGAATTAATCAATGTTTTCTTCAAGGTTTGCCACTGAATCTCCAAGGTTTGGTTCCTGTTCTCAAACTTTTTCATTTTTTCTTCATTAACCTTTGTGTATTTAGTCTACAGTTCACATCTGAGAGTTACTCAACTTTTATTCACTTTAAATCTTTCTTACATGTTTTTCTTTTCAGTATGAAATTTAATTTTATCTTGCTGAAGATTAAGTAGTGATCACTTCCAATTTCAAATCCTGTGTATACTCTGGTGTCCTGCACCAGGAAGAAAACATCACTATCGACAATAACATAATCAATGAGACTTTTCTTATTCCTTTCTTCTTCTCTCCATATGAATTTGTGTACATTTTATGTTGGAACATGGTGTGAGTAATAACCAGTCCATGTCCTGAGCAGAAATCCAATAGGTATTTGCCATTATTATTAGCTTTACTGTTTTCTCCAAATTTTCCCAAAATATTTTTGTATGTCTGACAATCATTTCCTACTCTATTTAGATCCCCAACAAGGAATGACCTTTCCTTTTTCATTGTGTCCGTTGCTTTTTCTAAGACATCAAAAAATTCCTCCACTTCTACCTTAGTAGAACCTCTGTGGGACCATAGGCACAAATAAGTCTCATTGTCCAATTCCCCATTCTGATATTAGCCCACATGCTTTACTTGAGACTGCCTGCCATTCAAGAAGATTAGTCTCATATTTTGTGTTGAATACTATGGCTACTCCTTCTTTTCCTTGATTGTCATTGCCTGAATATAACATTTTGTATTTATTGCTCAGAAAGATCTCACCAGTTTTTGTCTTTTTTGTTTCAGTCACCCCTATTATGTCGATATGGTATTATCTAATTCCTCGGCTAGCTCCAATTCTTTGTTCAGGCTTTTTATGTTGATAGTACGGATCTTCATTTCTGGCGATATTGAGTTGGGGTGTGTTTTAGGATTTGTTCCAGTAGCTGACTTTTCGCTGTTCTCCCTGGTTCCCTGGCAAAAACAACGTGGGCCTTGTTTAACCGGGCGACGCTCCAGCCAGCATGAAATTTTGTCATGTTGTACCATCATTTTGTATATTGGTTTAAGCCAATAAGAAAATACAATTTGGTCGGCTAAATCCCAAATTGCCAACCCATCCTCGTTCGTTTAGTATCCAGGTAGATACCCAACAGGGTGCACCACGAGAAGGTGAGGACAGGACATTAGGTCAGAAGCCCTGGTCGGTTCTTCACATTCCATTAAAGGCTATGTGGAGGTCTCCTCTCAGTTATACAGTTTTGACCCTTAAGGAACCCTTGTTGAACAACACTTTTTCAAATATCAACTTTAAAACTAGATTCAATCCATCAGGCATATGTAAGTTTTTTCATCCATCAGATTCACTTCATTCATATAAACTGTACAACATTGCCCTTGCATAATCTTCTCATTGACTCATTAGCAAGTATGGGCCTTCTCTGTTCATATCATACTGAGGCAGCAGACACAATCTTTTTTTCATTCTTATTTGCTTTTATCAGCAACTTATATATCTTCTCTTATTGCATATTTCATCATTTGTATCTTTCAAAACAATCAACTTTCACTTCTTTCTGCAAACAGTTTCCCTAGCATCCTTGATCTTTGCATCTGGGGAACATGCTTTTGTCACATTCTCATTAAGTACATCTTTTATGATTGAATTTCCATAAAATACCTTCTTATTCCCAGTTTCTCTCTCTATTTTCTATTCACTTTCATTCTCTGTCATGTTCTGCCACATGCTAGTTGTTTTTCAAGTTAACTTAGTCCTGTGAAGGATTAAGTTAATTATTTTTCTCTTCACTGTCTCATTATCCACATCACCTTCAGTCACTTCATTCGTACTCTCATTCATACATCACCCACTGTCGTTCACTCCTTCCATTGCATTCTCTGTCTTGCCTTATATTGTTAATTTTAGTACTTCATTCTTCCATTCTCCAGCTTTTAACATGACTTGCATTATTTGTGCACAGAAGATTTGACATATCCTCTCTCCACTCTTTAATACCATATATCATTCACTCAGACTACATGGAATACATATTACACCTCACAAAATCCTTCACCTTAAACTTGGTGAAAGAAGTCATGGCTGCCATTTTTCTTATATGCATTAGTGCTACGTAAAATTTTGTAAATTTTGCTACAAAATATTGCTTACGTACCCACACTCAACTACACAGTCCAATGTGAAATAGTACAAATAATACTTGCTAAACTTTTTAATGTTTATTAAAAATACTTACTTGTATGACATCGACAATACCATCGCTTGCCTTACACCTATAATCGAGTAACAATCCTACGTTAATTTTTATTTAAAACATACTCATTGTGCAGTACTCATTATTAGCAATTTTTTATATAACAGCTACTGTATTGCTGAACCTATTTGATGTATACTTGGTGATATTTTTTATAAACCACTTTCGCTGAACTTATTTGGTATGCCTCTTCTCCTTATTTATTTTATCTGTGTAGAAGAGACATTTTGTCATTCTTTATCATATATCATTGGCCATCTTTCAATTGCATGTGCATTTCTCAGTGACTTATACGATAAATACTTGGCATTTAACTAAGTTTAAAATCAGCATTATTTACCTTTGAATTAATAATTCCAATATTAATCTGTTTTTTTTTTGATATTTTCAAATTTTTCATTTATTTTTTTTCTCTATAGGGTGCTGATATGGTGGAGTTGGATGTACAGCTATCAAAGGATATTATTCCTATTATTTACCATGACTACTATATTTGTATCTCAATGAAGAAGGTTGGTATTAATTGTAGCTTATATTAGAATGAAATATAAGCATTTTATGCATTTTTCCCAAGTTAAATAATTCTTACATTCAGAAAATTAGAATTAATACCTTTGGCCAAATTTAAGAACACTGCAAGAAAAAAAAGATTGTAGAGTAACTTGAATGTTATGATGCACACAAAATATAACATGGGGTGTTTGCAATTGGAGATGACAAAACAAACCAAAATTTCATCCATTATTAAGAAAAACAAGTTTGTCATTTATTTGATTTTATTATGCCACTGATTATTCCGATCTGTCATTTTTCAATTCTAAAATATAATCTAAAGATTGATACAGTTTAGATCTATAAATGTAATAATTAAGGATTAACATGCACCTACCTATGATGCAGCTGTTATTTAACTTCACCAGCCAAAGTGAATCAATTATATATTCTGTCTTTGAGACCACTTGTTGTAAATTGTTTTACTGGACCTTTCCTGTATCAAATGTTTTTCAATAGTTTTTTTGCTATACATTTACTCATTTTGTTTACTCATTTCATTTTATGTATTACTTGTAACAATAGATCAACATTAGGAAATGGAAATATTTTCAATCTTGTTGTTCAAATCAGTGTGGTTGAACAAGATTTTGACTCAGGTTTTAATTTTATGGAAAGTTGATGTTATTTTCATGATGTTCTCGAAATATTTTGAAAATTTGTTTTTTATGGGGGGGGGAAACACCTTGTACAAATGCACCTTACACGTCACTGGCTTTACGGGTGGTTTTGCAGTAGAGATAGAACTGAAAATTGTGGAGGTCTAAACTATGGCCTCATATTTGAAGTCTGGAAAGATCTTTCTTTACTTGACTTTTCATTGTTTGAAATTGAAAACTGGGAGGGAGATGGAATATTTGGCAACAGCTGTATGCATAAAAAAATTCCACCCATTTTCTGTAAATTGTAGCCCTAGTAGTGTCTCGCATACTGTAACTCATTCCAGGTACGTGGCAGCATGTTTATTTGCCACCTGATTTGAAAGCCTCAAAGTATTACCATAAAGTTCAATCTGGCATGCTATCCATTAAGTTTTAAAGCTTGTACTCTCAAGAAATGTTCTCTCCATGATGCATGATAAAATTATGAAAGCACTCATTGCACGTGATAAGGAGTAAAAAAAGTAAGTACTCAAACTTTGCTCTAAAATCTGAGTGGTGTGGTTTTTGGCTCCTTCAAGCATTCAATAAGCAAAGTGGTATTACTCAAGGTGATAAAACTTGTCCATCTAGTGGTGCCTAGCCTAGAAGTTTGGTCTTTCCTCAGAGGGGTGGATGGATTTTGTACCTCACTTTGCCTACATTAGCTCACTGTTTTCTCCAGTCTGGTTAGGTGCTTGTTGACCTGGAGACTGAGTAGACTTCATCTAAGCATATTATGCTCATGTGAAAATCCTAATATCCATCATACTAATGAATGGTCTTAATATTTAAGTAAACCTGCTACTTGATCTCTTCTTTCATCTAATTCAGTTCTGTGGAACAACTAATTGAGCCCTTGAATTTGCAGATGTAACTGCTGGAGTCCTTTTTTTTATTTTTTTTTATTTTAAATTATTTTTATATATATTATTGAGTACTTGATGATCTTTGCTGGCTATGGGGAATGTTTAGAACTCAATTTTCTTCTTAGCATCTTTGTGTTTCTGCCTTTCAGATTTGTCTAGAACTGCCTGTTGATCTCACTAAATGTTCTTAGGTAGTAAGTTAACATGCGTTTTATAGAGAAAAATATACGAAAAACTAAGTTGCTTATTAAGATACTTGCAAGTAGTAGTAGAGTAGTGGGAAAATTTTGACAATTATAGAGAAATATGAAGGTGGCAAAGGTTGCAAAGTTTCACCATTAAAGATACATGGTGAAAAGTGAAAATAAGGTTTAATGAAACAAATAGCAGGCTTCATCTTTCATAGGACAAAGTATGAGAACAACTAATGAAGTGTCTGCACATGATAGTATAATAGAGAAGACTAAAGAGAGGTAAGAGTACTAATGAGTGAAAAAGGTTGAGTAAGGTGAAGTAAGATATATAATATGGTAATTCCATGATTAATGCTTGAAGAGGATGTGACAAAATCATGTTTCCCTGCTGCAAACATTAAAGGTGTTAGTGATGCAGTTAAATTCAAAGGGGAAAGTAAATTAATTTTGGCTGGAATGAACAGTTTGAAAGAACTATAGAATGATAGGTATAAGAGGCAAATGGAGAAGGACAGTGATTACAAATAGTTTTTCTCCCACCCATGAAAAGTTATTTTGTGAACCTATAGTACATTACCACAGGTGGTTTAAGGATTTTTTTATTTTTGATCAATTTTGTGTGTGTGTGTGTTATGTATTTTTAAATTTATTTTTACATACACTTCAGGCTTCCAGTAAGCAGAGAGATAGTCTCACACCAGGCAATGAAATTCATCTCTCACCTGAAAGATTAATGCATAGGTTGTGTCGGAATGGTATTCAGTTTTCTGATGTGTGGAATTGAATGTGAGGGATGAAAGACATATATGATTGATGGATTGCACCTAGTTTGGAGAAAGTTCATTGAGAATAAAACTGAAAAAATCAAGATAATGAACCTTATTAAACAGGAATACAAGAAGGCGTGTGCAGGCATCCCGGAAGTAAGTGGAATGATCAAAGAATACTGAATGCAGTTCTTCCTATCTAAATTAGTATATTGTAATAGATCAGGAACAAGGGTGAAGAGTTCTTGGCATTGGTGAGACTTGGTTCACACAGGAAGATATTGTTAGGAATAGAATATAAGTTGGGTTTTCAAGGAGAAGTGAACAGGATAGGGAAGGGTCTTGCTAAAGATAAGACAATAAGTAAAATAGGTAGTTGAGAAAGGCAGTGTATTTGAATCTCTGAGAAAAGTCAGGACAAAATATACAGGTTGCTGCTGCTGTAAGTTGGAGTGCAAAAATATCAATGATGTGCATTAGCAAATTAGTTTAATGAGTTGATGAGCACAGGGTGGGTAATCCTTATTTAGAGACTTCAACTGTGGCTGCCATAGATAAATAAATTGGAAGGAAATGGCACTTATGAAGGAAATGAAATTTATGTAGCCACTAAAAAATAATTACCTAACACAGCATGTGATGGGACTTGGGGCAAAGTGGCTACCTTGGTTATGAAAAAATTTCCTAATGCTATCACCAAGTCAAATACTTTGAAAACCATGGATTCCATCACACTAAAAACCAGAATATAGCATAGAAGACTGCTGCATGAATTGAAGAATATGGGATTGAATTATAAACTATTGGCATGGATAAGAGGATGGCTGACTGACAGATATCAAAAAGTTGTATATAGGGATGTGAATCTGCAAGATTCAATGTAGCCAGTGGTGTGCCTCAAGAATCAGTCCTTTGACAATTGTTATTCAATATGCATTAATGACCTAACAGATAAGCTTAGGTGTTGATGGTTATTCATGACTTATTTTTCACGGTATTAACAACACCATAAACACTTTTAACAACAAAGATGTTTTATTAACACTTATATTTTGCTGATTTTCAACTCAGCATCATCAGAGCACAACACACATGTAAACGCGACAGTGAGTGAGCGAAACAATATAATTGCAAAAGACCTAAAGTCCTATTTTTGGCGCCCTCTAACGAGAAAAAAAAAAAAAAACAGTTATCCAGGAGTTTTTCTTAGGATAACCGTCTCCCAAATTTTTGGCAAATTAATGCAACCATATTTGTTAAGGTTGGGAGAATTCTTCAAAGCTATTGCTGACTCAAAAAATATTCTTTCAGATCTATAACAACTCCTAAATAGCACATTCGTTTTCCTCCATCTAATCCTGTGTGAAGGAGTGTCCAAAGCGTGATTTGCCAGTCCCGACTTGCCATAGTAATAGTAGCGAATGTATCTTTCATGGTCTTCCAGGCGGATGTTCACTGATCTTCCTGTTTGCCCATAATAGGCCAAATCACAGTCACACAGAACTTCATACACTCCTGGGTGTGCTAAAGGGTGAAGTTTATCCTTAGGCGAGTGGATCGATCAGAGTTGCCAGCTTGACATGAGGTTTGAAAGTGGTGCGAAGGCCATGTTTCAACAATACTTTGGCTATCTTTTTCGATGTACCTCTGATATAGGGAATAGAAATGGTCATGTTGTATTCTTGTGTATTAGGGGAGGGCAGAGTAATGGGTCTATGTAGTATTTTATCTATTTTGTAGGGATTGTAGCCGTTGGCTAAGAACATATGGCGCAGGTATTGGAGTTCAGTGGTCAGAGCTGTATCATTCAAACAAATGGCTCTGGCTCTGTGTGTAAGTGTTTTTAAAATGCCGTACTGTTGGACTGGATGATGATGTGATTGTTTATGTAGGTATCTTCCTGTGTGTGTAGGCTTTCTGTAAATAGAAAAAGATAGTGAACCATCTGAAAGGCGGGTGAAAAATAAAGTCAATAATAATAATTCAAAAGTCAACAAAAATAAAGTCGAAAAATAAGTCATGCGTTAATGACATTGGGAAGGATTTGATATGCAACATACAGCTATTTGCTGATGTAAAGTTAGAATCAGAAGTGCTGCTGATATGCAATGCTTGCAGAATGATAGGCTGGAAATTTAAAAAGGAATTTAAAAAGTGCACCTTACATTTATTAAATAAATTTAATAAATGTAAGGTGCACTTTGGTGTGATATCCAATGTTGTATTATATTGGTGGGATTATGCATGAAGAAACTGAAGAGGCTAGGGATCTTGGAGTTTTAGTAGACAGGAAGTTGAAGTTCAAGGGTCATATAGCAAAAATTGTAAATACAACTTGGAGAATAATGGCAATACTTAAACGAACCTTGATGTAAAGATAAGGAAGTCACTTTTGCCTCTTTACAAGCCTTTGATAAAACCTCACTTGGACTATTGCACACAGGTCTAGTGTCCTGCTTTCTGTGGTGATTCTGATACAGTGGAGAGAGTGCAAAGAAGAGTCAAATGATATCAGGATTGTGGAATACTGATTATAAAGACAAATTGAGAATTTGTAGGCTGAAGACACTAGCAAACAGGAAAAAGATGGGATGATATGATTGACTTACAAACTTGTGGAAGGGTTATACAGAATCTCAGTAGATGGAATTTTTCATTTTATGGAGAGTGAGGAAAGGATGTGAGGGCATCCATGGAAGTTGAGAAAGTGCTGTCAAGAGGGGGGGGGGGGACAGCTAGGACTAGATTTTTCTGTCTTAGAGTAGTTAGTGATTTGAATGGATTGCCTTTGGATGTTGTTGTATGCAAGTATCATGAATAATTGAAGAATTTGACAGCTGGTGAAAATAGTATGGCCTCCCTCAATGAGTTCCTGATTCCCTGGAAGCCTCTTGATAATAAGTCCCCCATTCGTGTGTCATCTCCTTTCTAGGAAGTTGACTACTATAATGTGACTCGTGGTTATCTACTGGCATAATGACGAGGTGATGTGATTCTTATTGTTAAGAATTACAATTAATTAATTTCTTCTACATGTTGTAAGTATTCATGTCTGTAGAGCCATGTTTGTTCACAGGGCAGGTTTGTCTGTTCTGAGGGATGAAAATCCCAAGTTTCCAGGTGAAAATAAACTTTTGCCTCTGTATGAGGCTGCCTAACTCACCTTAGTTGAACGAGACCAGATAAAGGTTCCTCACATCATAGACGGGAATAGAACCCAGGTCTTTCCAACCAAAGGGCTTTGTCTATACTGACTGAGCTATGGAGGCCCTCTTAATAATAATAATAATTATTATTATTGTTTAGAATTTAACCAACCAAATTGTATTCTTATTGGCTTAAACCAAAATATAAAATGATGGTACAACATGCCTGGTTAAACAAGGTCCCGTTGTTTCGACAGGGAACCAAGACAAACAGCGAAAAATCAGCTACTGGAATAAATCTTAAAACACACCCCAACTCAACATCACCAGAGTTCAAGATATCGGTACTATCAACATAAGAAGCCTGAATGGCTAAGAAATAGAATTAGCTGAGGAATTAGATAAGTACCAGATCGACATAATGGGGGTGACTGAAACAGAAAAGACAAAAACTGGTGAGATCTTTCTGAGCAATAAATACAAAATGTTATATTCAGTTAATGACAATCAAGGAGTAGCCATAGTATTGAACACCTGTTTGATGGCAGGAAAGAGACCCAAAAGACCAAGGTCTAGATGTATTGATTCCATCAGAAGTGCCTTAAAAACATGAAATGTTAAATATGACAATATTGGAGTGCTCACAAGTAATTGATTTTGTGGACAATTGTTGATAGATTAATGTAAACTTAACCATGTAGTGCTGTCATAGTAATCTGAACACCCCTTGGAGGTACATATCAGGAAATTGATGTTTACTTACTAAGCTACAAGTAGCTCTGGGTTGATTTAAATTTAAAATGATCACATAAATGGGCATTTTCTTTCTTACCCATTCAAAAACTTAATGGAAGATTTTCAAATTGACTGAAATAAAAAAAAAGTATAAAAAAAATGTGTATTAGTGATTTTTAGTATACTACTAATATGGTTTTTAGATTTATATTAGCTTCATCCACAAGAGGTAGGGTTAATATACATAAACTTAAAAAACCAAGACCTTTTACAATGGTGCATCAAAATCATTCACAGAGGAGCCTGTATCAATCTTCTAGCATATTCTAAAATAATTTGTGACACAAGAATTTTGTTCTGCTTTTTTTAGTCATGAGCAATGTTAAAGGCAAAATATCATGAAATGTTTGTTTCCTTTCATTTATCTTGAGGAGATTTTTCATATGGCAGTGGCTGGGTTTCCTTCTGGAAACACTGGTTTTTCATCCCACAAAACAAACTAGCCAGAACATTAAGTTGTGAGATATATATGCTTGCCTTATAACCTTAGGCAAACGAATTGAAAATCTCGAACAACACATCAGTGCTATAAATGAAATTCTCTTTCCTCTAAAATACAAGCACTAGAAACTAAGCTCGAATCAACTGACGATCAGTGCTGCAATGCAAGTTTACCCTTCCCCTCGATTGAACTCCGTGAAATAATCGCATCGATGATGCATAACTCGATGGAGGCCAAAAACAAAAAATTGAACGCAGTCATTTTGAACTTTCCAAAAGAAAATGGAAAAGCACTGAAAGAAGACATCATCAAATTAGCAGAAGAATGCAACATTGATCCTAAAAATATTGTCAGGTGCTATCGTTTTGGACCCATAAACAAAAGAAAGGACAGAACGAACTTTCCACACCTTGTAAAAGCGACTTGCGACATGCTGAAAAGCACATGAAAGCTAATAGCGATTATCAATAAGTTCAGACACTTGTCCCCAATTGTGCATACGTGCCCAACCAGATTTATCATTTGATTTATCATGTCAGCTTCGTTAAATTGGTGCAAAAACCAAGTGATGCCACCATGGTGACCAGTATGCAGGCACTGCATAGAAAATGTGCAAAACCCCTGCAGTCCAACATATGACTTGCAAAACCCTACAAATCCACTTCAGCAACATCCGTGGCTGAAACTCCAACCTTAATAGTGTCCACTACCGCCTGTAGTCTATCAAACCCCCCACCTACTCTTTCTGGCAGAAACTCAAACCTCGCCTCCCTCCAGCACTATTCATCTCAACCTTCCAAACTCTTTAACTCCTTTTGACCAAAGGGTGGCATCTGTGCATACATCCACTCTGACATACCTTGCCAGAGAGCACCCAACTTTGACCTTTTTTGGATGAAAATATCCCTACCCAACTTAAATTCATATGCTGTCTCTATCACTCCCTAATGCAACCAACCACTCTGAGTCTTTAATTTCCTCATCTTAAAATTGGCTTTCTCCAGTCTCACTTTCCCAACAGCGAAATCTACTAGGCGATTTTAATGTCCACAACACCAACTGGCTTTCCTCCTCCAGCTGTACAAATCTTGCAGGCAGAGATGCTGAAACATTTGCCATCACTAATGATCTTACACAACTAGTTCAGATGCCAACCAGAATACCTGACAACCCGAACCACTCTCCAAATACCCTAGACCTCTTCCTGACCAATGACCTTTCCAAATACACGGTGAATGTAGAGGGCCTGCTAGGCAATTCTGACAACAACCTAGTGCTTGTTTTCTCCCCATACAACAATGCTTACACAGCCACTCCCATACAAGAGTAGTTTGGCATTATAACAGTTCCAAGTGGGACAGCCTTCGTAACTTCTTTGTCTTATTCCCATGGTTAAACTATTGCTTCTGACCTTCCAACCCAAATAAATGCACCGAACTCATAACCAAAGTAATCCTCACCGGCATGGAATCATACATTCCCCACAATACTCTAACCTGCCATCCCCTAACTAAACCTGGTATTCCAAAAGATGCACCAAGGCTGTACAAATGAAAAACCAAACATACCATTACTGGCTCAAATCAAGAACTCCATCCTCCTTTAGAGTTTATACCCAAACCCGAAATAAATGCAAAAAAAAAAAAAACAATACTTCCAAAACAGAGTTTGAAAGTGCAAAAAGTAGGAAATTAGTAGCTTGTCCAAATCGCAACTGAGCTTTTTGGTCCCTCGCCAAAGCAGTCAGTCGTTACTTCTGCCCAACACTATTCCCACCTCTATCATACCCTCAGAAAAGACCAATCTCCTTGGCCTCACACTTTGCTTCCAAAGCATGCATATTTGACGATGGCAAAACTATTCCATATGCTCAACATACAATGCCCACTACATCCTTTTGCCAGAAAAAGATCAATTTGGACAGTAAAATACTGTCCAAATTAGACGCAAGTCTCCTAGTTCTGATGGCATTCCTCCAATTATCCCGAAGGTTTGCTCCTCAGAACTGTCTCCTGTCCTATGTCACTTATATATACTGTCTTACCCACTGATATCTATCCTACAGCCTGGAAATTGGCTGATATTCAACCCATTCCCAAGAAGGGAGACAAGTCCCTGCCGTCAAACTACCACCCCATCTTACTCACCTTGGTCCTGTCTAAAGTAATGGAAAAATCAATTCCCAACTCCTACGCTATCTTCAAGCTACCTGTCTAATAAATTCCAGTATGGAATCCATCACTGCCAATCAACAGGCGATCTGCTCACATATGTCACCCATCTCTGGACAAATGCCATGGAGAAGTTTGGCAAATCTCAAGCGGTTGGACTTGATATTTCCAAGGCGTTTGACCAGGTCTGGCACAAGGGCTTACTAAGCAAGCTGCCATAGTGTGGTGGTGGATGGCTCCTTATCCTCTATTCAACTAATGCCAGAGTTCTTCAAGGTTCTGTCCTCTCACCAACCCTCTTCCTACTATATATCAATGACCCACTTCAGTTTACCTCCAACCCCATACACAGTTTTGCAGATGACAGCACATTGCACTCCTCCCTTTCTTTTGTTAAACTTTACTCCATGCAACTCACCTCAACGTACAGAACAGCAACCACCACTGCCCTCAATTCAAACCTCTAAGCCCATTCTCCAACGGGGTTCAGATAACATAGTCAATTTCAATTCAAATAGAACCCAGTACTGTTTTATTTCTCATAAATAAAAAAAAACGCATTTTCTCCCAGAATTATTTTTGACAATACCCAAATTTCCAGACAATCTGAGATTTCTCTTCTTGGAATTACCCTGACATTAATTAAGCCTCTCTTGGCATAAACACATAACAACCATTGCATCCTCAGCTTCTAAAACACTGATTTCTCTTTCGCTCAGTATGTTACTTCATCCTTGAACAGCTGTTATCTGCCCAACCATCAAATACTGCTTCCACATATGGCGTGGAGGCCCCCAAAAGTTCCCTCAAAATGCTCAACTTAATACAGAGGAGAGCAATCATACTTATTAATGACCCATTTCTTACCAACTCGCTCTCCCCACTTTCACACAGATGATAGGTCTCCCTACTATGTGTCCTCTACAAATATTTCCATGGAAAATGTTCATCCAAAATATCATCAATAATGCCGCCCCCACTTAGTACTAAGCTCATTGGAACACGTGCAGCTGCTGCTGCTCAACATTCCTACACAGTGCACCTTGAAAACCACAGAACATGTTTCTTCTCCTTCATTCCTGCAACTGCTATACTATGGAACAGTCTTCCCCTTGATGTTTTCCCTAAGGAATAGTCATTCAAAAAAAAAAAAACACCTTAGTTGCTATGGCTGTAATTCTAACACCAACCAACCTTTCAAAATCTGCAATCTGTTTAAAGAAATATCAAAGAAATAATGCAATTTAGTGAATTTTGATTGTTTTTGGTATATAATGGTCAAAGTGTGTGGCAACTGCATCCATTTAGAAAAATTAAAACAAAACATTAATTATGAAATAGATTAGAGTTTAGGCCATACTAAGTGATGGTTTCTTTAATTTCTTGAATTTCATAATTAGTAGTATTTCTGGTATACTACTGTGGTTTTAAGTTTTATATTAGCTTCACCCACAGGAGGCAGATTTTATAACTAAAAAAAAAAAAAATCCTAAGACCTATGGCAATGGTGCAGCAAGTGGTTAGGAGAAAGGAATCTTGAAGAGCTGAGGGTTGTAATCATTGGATAAAATTGATAAACATTGGGTTAAGCTGTCTCGATATGTTTGGAGCTAAACTGTGTGGGTAACTGGCAGCTTATGTGAATTACCCTGACATCTGCTGTTTATATATGATGAAAGGGAACAAATGGTAGTAGTCAGTTCAGTGGAAATACTTAGAAAAGACGTAATGTGTGTCCATGGAAATACTTTGAAAAGACATAATGCAGCATTATCTATGGGAAAGTAACCAAAGGGAATTGATGAGAGAGCAGTCATCTAATGAACCTGTTCTGAATACAATAAAACATTCTAAGAGGCTTTAGGTATACTGTCCTAAATATGAGAAGAATATTCTAAGGTCTCGCAGATTGGTGATTTATAAAGTGCTGTCAGGAAATTAGCACAAAAATACTGTCTAGAATGAAAAAGCTTTCTGGAGGCTGAAGAGGATATGATGTGGGTATGCTAAGATAGATTAATGTGAACTAAAGATAAACTGATCTTGGTTGGTGAACAGAATATTGTCAAAAGTGGAAATGTCTGAACAAAGTGCAATCAAAAAACAAAAATTAACATAGATGTTGAAGATGAGGATAATACAGAAAATAAATTTCACATATGAAATTTCTAGTTTTAAAATAAATTATTAGACAATCATCCTTTGCTGAAACATTTGCCATCACTAACGACTTTACACAAATTGTTCAAAAACTGACCAGAATACCAGATAACCCAAACCACTCCCTAAATACCCTAGATCTCTTCCTAACTAATGGCTCCTCCAAATATGCAGTGAATGTAGTGAGCCCCCTGGGTAACTGACTACAACCTAGTGCTCGTCTCCTTTCCCATGCAACAACGATTACACAGTTTGGCATTATAACAGTGCCAAATGGGACAGTCTCTGAGACTACTATGCTTCATTCCATGTTTGGACTATTGTTTCCAGTCCAAACACATGTATCGAACGTATCACCAAAGTAATCCTCACTGGCATGAAAACATACATTCCCCACACTACTCAGAACTGCCGTCCCCTAACTAAACCTTTTTTCTCCAAAAGATGTGCCAATGCTGTACAAATGAAAAATCGGGCATACCACAACTGACTCAAATCAAGACCCCTATCCTCCTTCAGTGCTTATACTGAAGCCCAAAACAGATGCAAGAAAATTATCAATGTTTCTAAAACAGAATTTGAACAGGCAAAAAGCAGGAAGCTTGCAGCCTGTTCAAACGGCAGCTATGCCTTTTGGTTTCTTGCCAAACAATTGGTTGCAATTTTTGCCATACACTATTCCCACCTGTATCTTACCCAGATGGCTCAATTGCGACATCACCCATAGAAAAAGCTAACCTCTTGGCTTCACACTTTGCCTCCATTGTGCACATAACTGACAATGGCAAATGCCTTCCAGTCATTCCAACTGCCCAACATACAATGTGCCCTGTATCTATCCTTTTGGTAAAAAAATATCATAAATCTGTTGTCTAAATCAGACACAAAAAAAAAGTCTCCTGACCCTGACTGCATTTCTCCAATTGTCCTGAAGTTCTGTATGCCAGAACTGACACCTATCCTATGCCATCTGTACACACTCTCTTACTCCATTGGTATATATATATCCCAAAGGCTGGAAACTGGCATATATTCAAACCATTCCTAAAAAGGGTGGCAAATCACTGACATCTGACTACTTCCCTATCTTACTCACTTCAGTCCTATCTAAAGTGATGGAGAAAACTTTCAACTCCTAATCTACCTTGAAGGTACCCAGTTATTAAACGACCACCAGAACGGATTCCGTCAAAGCTGATCAACAGGAGATCTACTCTCATACATCACTCATCGCTGGACAAATGCCATGGAGAAATTTGGCGAATCCCAAGTAGTTGCACTTGATATCTCTAAAGCCTTTGACAGAGTCCAATACAAAGGTTTACTAAGCAAACTCCCATCATTTGGATTGCCAGCTTTCTGTCTGGATGCAAGCTATGTGTGATGGTAGACGGCTCCTTATCCTCTCGCCATCCAACTAATGCTGGGATCCCACAAGGTTCAGTTCTCTCACTGACCTTCTTCCTTCTATATATCAATGACCTACTTCAGTTGACCTCTAACCCAATACACAATTTTGCAGATGATAGCACATTACACTCCTCCTGTTTATTTGACAAACCCTACTCTACATAACTCACTTCAATCCACAGAGCATCAACCACTACTGCCCTTAATTCCGATTTCCAAGCCATCCTCCAGTGGGCTCAGATAACCTTGTCAACTTCAATGCTAGTAAAACCCAGTTCTGTCTTATTTCTCACAAAAAAGAACCATTTCTCTCCAGCATTGTTTTTGATAACACTCAAATTCCCAGACAAGATGAGATTTCTCTTCTTGGAATTACCCTGACATCAATCCTCTCCAGGCATAAATACATCACAACCATTGCATCCTCAGCTTCCAGAAAACTAGGTTTTCTCTTTCAACTGTTAACATTATACAAATCACAAATCTGCCCAGTTATCGAATACTGCTCTCACATTTGGAGTGGAGCTCCTAAAAGCTAGCTCAAAATGCTCGACTCAATACAGAGGAGAGCAATTAGACTGATAAATGACCCATCTCTCACCACTCGCTCCCCTCACTTTCACATAGACGCTTGGTCTCAACAATTTGAATATTCTATAAATATTTCCATGGGAAATGTTCATCTGAAACAGCATCAATAATTTCCTCACTCTGTACTAAGCCCATTGGAACATGTACAGCTGCCACCCAGCATCCTTTCACAGTACACCTTGAAACCCACAAAATAAGTTTCTTTTCCTCCTATTTCATCCCTGGTACTGTGGAACAGTCTTCCTCCTAACATATTTCTCAAGGAATACAACATACAGGCTTTTAAATCAAATGTAAACAAGTTTCTCCTTTCCCAACCCACCACCCATATACAGTACTAACATACTATAGGTTGACCAGCCAACCTCTTGTATATGGGCCCAACCTTAAAAAAAAATCCCGAGAGTTAGAAAAAGTTCTTCTTTCATTATGCCTTATCCCATGTTAAACGGGGTCGGTGCACCAATCTTTAACCTTCCTCTTCCAAGTTCTCCGGTCCAGGGTGTCCTTCGGACTCCATCCTCTGTCACCTTATCCCTCCACCTGAGCTTGGACCTGCCTCTTTTCCTCCTTCCCTCCAACTCCATATACTCCACTTGTTTACCAACATACTCCTCACCCTTCCTCTCTACATGTCCGAACCACCTCAGCCTTACTTTCTTGTATCTTCTTGCCAATTGGTCCCACCTTAACCGTCCCTCTGATGTAGTCATTCCTTATCCTGTCCTTCTTTGTCACACTACTCATCCATCTCAACATCCGCATCTCCGCTACCTCCATCTTCCTCTCCTGTGCCTTTTGTTATAGGCCACGTCTCTGCACCATGACGCATCGCCGGCCTCACCACCATCTTATACAGCTTTCCTCTTACAACTCACTCTCTTGTCGCACAGGACCCTGCTCATCTTCCTCCAGTTCATCCAGCTGCATGTTATTCAGTGTTGTATTTCCTCATCCAGGTCACCATTCCTCTCAACGACCAACCCAAGGTACTTGAATTTCTTCCCTGAAATTAGCCTTTCACCCTGAAGTCGTATGATCATATCCTCGTCACTCCCATTGATGTCTATTAAGTCTTCTCCCGGTTAATTTTCATGCCTCTCTCCTCCAATACCTTTCTCCACTCTTCCAGGGTATTTTCAAGCTTCTCTTGGGATGATTCGCATAGAACAATGTCGTCGGCAAACAGCATGCTCCATGGTGCCTCCTCCTTGACACCCTCCACTGGTACATCCATGACCAGTCAAAGAGGTGGTGGCTCAGAACTGACCCTTGGTGTAGCCCTACGACAATGGGGAACCCTTCTGTCATGCCGACACTACACCTGATCTGAGTTTCTGTTCCCTCATACATCTCCTTCACCAACCTCACATACTTCTCTGACACCCCCCCCCTTCTTCCTCATACACCTCCATACCTCCTGCCTGGCTACTCTGTCGTATGCCTTTTCCAGGTCTATAAACACCATATGTAACTCCACCTGCATCCCCTATATTTCTCCATCGCCTTAGTGCAAATATTGCATCCATTGTCCCTCTTCCTGGCATAAATCCAAACTGCTCCTCACCAATTTTCGTTTCCTGCCGTATCCTCCCTTCAGTTACTCTTTCCCATATCTTCAATGTGTGTGACATCAGCTTGATCCCTCTATAGTCGCCACAGTCTTGAACTTCTCTTCCTTTGTAGATTGGGACGAGAATACTTTTCCTCCATCCCTCTGGTATCTTTTCCTGTTGGACTATTTTCCTCATCAGATCCCATAACATATCCATGCCCTCACTGCCCAAACTTTTCCACACTTCCCCAAGTATCTGGTCTTCCCCCACAGCCTTTCCATTCTTCATTTTTCTCAGCACCCAATCTACTTATGTCTTGCACCGGTCTCTCGTTTGCCTTTCCATCCTCACACCTCTCTCTCGGATTCTCCTCATTTAGTAGTTTACGGAAATATTCTTTCCATCTTCCTCCGATTTTGTCCTCCTCTTGTAATACTACTCCTGAGGCATCCTTTATCTACTTGACTGATGTTATGTCTTTCGAGGCCTTATCTCTGGCTTTTGCTATTCTCAACAACTGGGCTTCACCACTGTTTCTCTCCAGTTCTTCACAAACCTCATCAACTTCCCTCGCTTTCGCCCTTGCCACAGCTCTCTTTGCATTTTTCTTCGCTAATCTATATGCCTCCTTGTCGGCTCTAGTTCCAGTCATGTCCCATTTTTCTTTGCCTCTTTCTTTTCCTTGATCTCCAACTGCACCTCCTCATTCCACCACCATGCCTCCTTATCCTCAGGCGGTCCCCTTCCTGATGTTATACCAAGCACCTCTTCTCCAATTTTTCTAATATTCCGACTATTAAAGTCCCACCATTCTTCCACATCCTCTGGTAACTTCATTTCTTTCAATACCTTTTCTTTAAACTTATTCCTTGGGCCTCCCTCTTCCAATTTCCACCACTTTATTCTCCTCTGTATCTGCCACTTCCATCTATTCTTCTTTTCCCCTTTTATATCACAGTCTACCACAACCAACCTGTGCTGTGCCATTACACTTTCTCCATTAATCACTTTACAGTTTTTCACCTCCTTCAGATGTTTCCTATGGCACATAATATAGTCAATCTGACTCATTCTATCCCTGCTCTTATAGGTTATCAGATGCCCAACTCTCTTCTTGAACCACGTGTTAGCTATAGCCAGATCAAAGGCTACAGCATATTCTATGATTCTTTTACCTTCTTCATTTCTTTCACCACTACTCCAACCCCCATGTACCCTTCACCGCTTCATCGCCTTCCTACATGCCCATTCAGATCTTCTCCGACGATCACTCTCTCACCATCAGGGATTCCCATTACTACTTGGTCAAGTTCTCTCCAGAATGTCTCTTTCTCCTCCTCATCACAACCTACTTGTGGAGCATAGCCACACACTATAGTAACCACACTTCCTCCCATCTCAAGCTTAACGCTCATAATCCGATCATTCTTCTGGCACACCTCACAGACTCCACCCTTCAGCTCCTTATCGATGATAATTCCAACTCCGTTTCTTCCATTCTCATTCACCCCGCTGTAAAACAGTTTATATCCTTCTGGCAGCTACTTTGCTTTATTGCCCTTCCACCTTGTCTCCTGCACGCACAAGATCTTCAGCTTCCTTCTTCTCATCATGTCCACTATCTCCCTACTCTTCTCATTTCAGCGACCCGATTCTTACTTTACACACACACTCTTTCTGTGGGACTCACTTCTTTAGCCGAACCCATCCTTGGTTAAGTAGCCCTAGCCCACTTCTCACAGTCCTCGGGCGGCAGAACTGCGCGTCACTTATGGGGTACACCCTAGCCATGGTCCTTTCTCTGTTATTCAACATTTCATCCTTGGTTTTGGCATGGTTTTTTTTTATGGCCAGATGCCCTTCCTGACTCCAACCCTCTCCATTTATCCGGGCTTGGGACCGGCACCGAAAAGACTAATTTTCCCTTGGCTAGGTTAGAGTTAGAAAAAGTTAAGGTTTACGAAATAAGGATAAGAAAATTAAGTAGAAAAATAGATAGCAAAGCTCAAAACTTAAGTAAGGTAAGTTATCAAGATATAATACAGAATTATGGAGGAAGACTATGATAGCAAACGATTAGATGTGCAGGCTGTGTAGAATGACTATTATTCAATGTGCGCAGCGAATTTATTGGTAGAAAAGACTTGTATAAAGGTGTTGGGGGGGGGGGCTGTGCATAAATGGGTTTGTCATCAAGAGCTTGAAGAAATTGAGTTTAAAGTTTTTTCCACATGGTTACATTATAAATTAAATATGCCAATAATATAATTTCTTGGCATCTTTAACTTATAGTCTAACCAAGTGGAAAAACTTTCAACATCTGATCCAGAGTGTTTTAATAATAAGGTGATACACCTTTTCGCTACTTCTATATGAAGAATGAATTCTGCATTACATCAACATTGGTTCTTCCGGGTAGTGTCCCTTCCCATAATACATAGTATTTTACACATCCAAAAGGGCATGTGCTTTGCATTGTGGGATACTAAGGCAGTTAATGTGAAGTTATTAGCTTCTATACACAAGTAGCCCATTATTATTATTATTATTATTATTTCGGGCGACTCCAGGAGTCCTTAGACTCATTGAGGGAGGCCCTAAACATCATGTCCACACAACTATGCGATTACATTCTCACAGTATCTATCATACCTTGTCTTGAACTCGTTCACCGTCACAGCACCCACAACAGACTCTGGCAGCTTATTCCACTCATTTACCACTCTAAAAGTAAAGAACCCAGCTCTAACACCCCTGCTAACCACACTCTTGCCCAGCTTCCATAGGTGTCCCCTAGTTCTCCCACCACCAGTCCTGATCTCAAAAATATCCTCTGAATTAATCCTATAGAATCCCTTTAGCAATTTGAATGTCTCGATCATATCACCCCTCCTCCACCTCTCAACTAGTTTCTGCAACCCACAAATCTTCAACCTGTTCTCGTATGGTTCATTCCATAGACCTGTTATCATCTTAGTCACTCGCTTCTGGATCCTCTCCACCTCCTCCCCATCAAGAAGGAACCGAGGTGACCAAATCTGGGCACAGTAGTCGAGATGAGGTCTTATCAAGTCTCGGTACAGAGGTACAATAACTTGCTTGTCTCTGCTCGTCAAGGTATTTTTCAACAACCAAGTGAGTTGATGAGCTGATTTAGCTACTTTTGCAGTGTGCCCCCTTAACTTCATCTCCCTATCCACCAACACTCCCAAGTCCCTGGCCTCATTCCTGAAGATACTTCGCACACAAATTTTGTCTGCTCACATTTGAATAAATGATTAAATCAGGAATATAATTTCTTGGCATTAATGTATTTGAGGTTGAGACCTAATGCAGTCAGGAAAACTAGATCATGGGTGATACAGTGAGAATATAAATATCTGTGATCGCAGATATGAATCTGGAGTGGGCCTGTATGCATAGATGTTAGACTTAAGTCTGGGGATGGGTAAAGAAGAGACCAAACACTGAGCCAAGTAGATTGCAGGCTTATTATGTATACAAAACAGCTAACTTGTTTATTTATACATCCATGTTAGGAGCATCAAAAACAAAGTGGTTGATTTTGTTGCTTGGTGAATTATGTTGCATTAGTGAAACCTAGCTCTCAGATATAACTAGAATTGAGTGTAAAGGATAGCATTTAAAGACAGGATATAGGAGGGCACTACTGATGATATCAGATGATTTGGGTCTATTTGAGGTAGAAACTTGTGAAAGCAATAAATGTAATGCTCCATGTAGAATTGAGGCTATTTGGTGCAAAGTGGAGGCTAACAGGATGAAATATCTGGTGAGGTTGCAGACCTGGTGATTCATTTGCTTGGAACAGTGAAATGCATCACCATCATACTGATCATACATTCAGGACAAAATTAGGAATGAAGATAAAAAAATGAAACAAGTGAATATAAGGAAAGGTTTTAAAATTAAAATGGAGCTGGACAGGACATCTATCACAAATCTATCTTAGATAGACAAAAACAGTCACCCATTGGCTTCCATGTGAAGGAAGACAAATGCTTGGACAACTAGAGAGATGGGAAGAGATGACCTAGTGGAGATGATTAGAGGATGTTGACATCAGAAAGCTTTTAACAGAGAAAGATGGGGACAGATCGGAGAAGCCTGTGGCAAAAAATGGTTATAAAAAGGAGCTTAGAGGAAGAGAGAGAAACTAAGTTTATATATATATATATATATATATATATATATATATATGTTATATATTGTAAAACATAGTGATCCTTCTAGTTCCTCACATACATTCAAAACTTTAAAAACATTGATTCCGATCTTTTCTTGCATTAATGACAAAATATCTGCAGAGGCAGAAGTTAATATATTTCATTCAGAGAATCAGACCCAGAAGAAAACTTGGCTAATTTTGTTCTGGAAACTTCAATATTAATGAAGTATTTTGAGTTGATGGGAGTTCTCTAAGGGGAAACAGCAACAACAAATCTTGCACCCAATTACACAAATTACAACTCATACATGTATCTTCAACTATTTTACTGTAAGCATACTGAATGTTTAAAGCTGTCATCAAAAACATGAATAGTGTTTCATTAGGTTTCAACTATCCAGCAATTAAATAGAACACAGCTATCTTTGAATGTTATTGTGTTTTTACTGGTAAGCTGTCAGTTCTACAGGGTGTCCCAAAATTCACGCAAGAAGTAATTTTGATAGAAAACACTGGTTTTTAATTAAAAATTGTAATTTCTTATTGATTCATAAAGTATACAGTATAGGGTTATGCATGGAATATCATATCGGGTAAATGACCTCCACGGCTTTGCTGGCACATACGCACTCTTTTGTCGAAATTTTCCATGACAGTGTTACATAAATGTGGCTGAATTTCGTTGATATAGCGCTCAATTTCCTCCTTCAATGCATGGGTGGACTTGTTGGCATAAACCTTAGACTTCAAAAAACCCCAAAGAAAAAAGTCCAACGGCGTTAAGTCACATGATCTGGGTGGCCAATTCTGATCACCAAAACGGGAAATTACACGACCAGGAAATGACTCGCAGTAATTGAATTGTTTCTCGGGCTATATGGCATGTGGCACAGTCTTGTCGAAACCACATGTCGTCCACATCCATATCTTGCAACTTAGGCACAAAAAACTGGATTATCATGTCGTCATAGCGAGCACCATTAACTGTTATTGCCTTACCAGCCGCATTTTCAAAGAAGAATGGACCGATGATGCCTCCAGCCCAAAATCTGCACCAAACAGTGACACGTTGTGGATGCATTTGCTTCTCAACAATCACTCGTGGATTTTCTGAATCCCAAATGCAACAATTTTGTCGATTAACGAAGCCATCAAGATGAAAATGAGCCTCATCGCTGAAGATGATTTTGTTCGAAAAATAAGGCATCCACTTGTTGTTCCATAATCCATTCAACGAACTCTCTTCGCTGTGTGTGGTCATTTTTAATAACCCTGAACTATCAGCTGTCACACTGTCTTTTTTTTCTCGTTGGCAACCCTTTACCGCACAAATGGCAATAAATTTAAATCTTGTGTGAATTTTGGGACACCCTGTATAAGCACAATGATTTCTTTCCAATATGGTTCAGTCATCACAAACAATGTACAACACTGAAGATATATTAAGTTCTTAAAAAGAACTGAATAAGGAAGCCACTGAAAATCGCTATTCATTCCTTATGTTTGTTAGGAATCAGTTGCATCTCTCCCTTTCCTTCTATATCCTTTCCTTTTTCACAACATAAATCTCTATTCTTTTTGTTGAGTCCATCACTTGTTTCATATACTCAGGATAAAAAAACTTTACAGGTATTTTAATTGCAACAGTATAGGAAGATATGTAGATCTTGTCAACTCTTTGTATTGCTTCTGAATGAAAACCATATCCTTCAGTGACTGAACCAAGTGGCATAGTTAGGCTTAATTGATTTCTAGTCATCTTTTTTTTTTTTTAAGTTGAAAGTTTAATTGGTGTGTTGTTATTACCTTACCCCAGTCCTGAAGATATTTTCAGGTGCAAACTTTGTTTGCTCACACTTGGATAAAGGATTAAACTAAATTTATTATAGTCATCTAATAATAGCAAAACTGCCAGTGCTGGTGCTGTTTTTCTTACAGTAGAATATCATATCAACATATTTTTATACCTCTTTCGTTCCACTCTTATTGACTAAACTAACACAATCTTCCATAAAAAAAAAAAAAAAACTGTCAAAATATTTAAATGTCTTTACAACACACTGATACTGGACTGCTAAGGCATCTCACAGGATACCATGTGAAAGGATGCTATATAAATTAGAGGATTAGACTTGGATAGTATATGGTGGATATTAATCTGCCCTTGGACCACTTGTTCAATCTGTACATTTATGATATTGGGAAGAATCTGACAATGTTCGTTTACTGATGTTGGATTCTGAATATATAGAGATTTAAGTAATTATTATTTGCTTCAGAATCCAACATGATCTTCCATCACAGAGACTAGACTTGTAAATATTATTTAATGTAAACAACTTATTTTACAATTTAATATTCATATAACTACCTTTAATTTTATCTAATATTTAATTAATTAATCAAAGATATATGTATTAATAATGAAAAGACTGTATTAAATATTATTAAGCTATTTTATTCATTACTATATTAATATTATAAGAACTTATATTTGATAATTTGACTATGCGTTAATTGAAATGTAAATATTCTTTATTTATTCCTATTTGTAGAAGTTTAGCGTTATGCAATAGCTCAATTTAATTATGTTTTGTTTTGTTTTCATGGAAACATATGTTAGATAGCTTGCACGAGTTTGGAACAAAGCGTGAGGGAGAATATTGAAAGTTTACTAAAAAAAGAAATCACGAGAACAATTTAGGCGGGAAGAATGGACATAAAAAAGGAAGAACGCTGAAAATTATAGATTATAGAGAGAAAGGATTGGCATTGGGTTGGAATCGGAGCATTGGACATTCGGGAATCGGAGTGTGATATTAGAGAGTCGGCAAGTTACTCAAGCAGCTAATTTAAGTCTACTAGTCGAGAAGCAGTTAGCTAATAAGTTGTAGAATAACAATTATAGCTACGGAAAACAGCTGAGAGACTATTAAATAGACTAGCGATACTTAAGTTGGGATTTAATTTCAGCGCCGACCTTTCAAGGACATATGGAACCTTGAAGCAAAGCACGAAGTTACTAGAGAATAGTAGAGGCTGTAAAGTTGAAGTTTACTGTTAGCTGTGTTTAGAATTATAGTGCCTAAAGAATTAATTGAATGCAGGAAGAATGAACAACTGTGCATATAAAACCTCAAGTTAAGAATTATTGTGTGTTGCCTTAATTCAGTTATTGCTTAGAAGATCTATTTTAATGAGTGCCGTATACTGCTTAAAGTGTTCACAGTTATAAAAAAATGTTTGTGTGTATTTATGAAGAAAGAAGATTATCGGTAAGATTATTCCATCCATTAATATTCCTTTGCAGAGAAGTGTGTGAGTTTCATCCTAGAATTTCCTTATACTAACAGTAACTATTGCGGAAGTTAGCTAAGGTGTAAATTTAAAAGTGTTTGTTTGTGAAGAGGTGTTACTGAAATTTTTGTCGTATTTGAAACTTAAGGAACTGTGAGAAGACTGTACTATAGAGATAACAGATTTACCATTGTCTGAGTTTGTATGATTGTACTTATCAGAGAAGCTAAAATGTTTGTGATATCTTAATTACTGATTTGAAGTTAAGTGTAAAATTTGTGATTTTAAAATTAAATGTTTGTTTTTGTTAATCAAAAGTTGTATTTTGCCTGAATCTCTTTTACTGCACCATTCATAAAATATTCGAACCAAAGCGGGTAAATTAAGTAAGTTAAATATTCTTGGCCAGTATATATAATATTAACATCTAAAAGGAGAGATAATTGTGGGTTGGTTTTTCTTCAGTTCTTGAACCAATTCATATATAGAGTGGTGCAGTCTTTAAATATAAATTTTCTCTATATTTGAATTAGAAATCAACTAGCAACTTATTATTATGTTTAAGAACATCATAGTGATCAACATGTCGGATCCAAAGTATAGATTGAGAAGAAGTAAGATCCAACAAAATGGCACAGTTGGCAGGATTCGAACCTGTGCGGGGAAACCCCAATGGATTTCCACTGGGGTTTCCATTATCATCAACTGATGATGATGGAAAGATAAGCAGGGCAATCAGGAATGCTACTGATATGTAGTAGAATGATTTGAATAGGTTAGAGCTGTGGGCAAATGATTATAGCTGTCAGTTCAAAGTTTACAAGTATAAAGTTATGTACTTTGGCATGATGAGACTTCCAACAGTTTGATTGTATTTGGAGAATCAGGCTGAGGATCTTGAAGTTATTATAGATAGGAAGTTGAAGTTCAAATGTCACATAGCAAAAATTAAATACAACTCAGATAATTATAAAGCTCTGAAGCAGTAACTGGCATTTTAAAGATAAGGAAGTAATTTTTGCTCCATTACTTGATATGACCTTATCTGGACTAGCATGTGTAGATTTCATCTGAATTCTGACAGGATCAAGAACTTGTGGAAGAGGTGCAAAGAACAGTTACAAAGATGTCAGGATTATGGAATTTCGATTATAAAGACATAGTGTATACTCTGTAGACCCTATTAAACAGGAGAGAGTGGAATTTTTTTTTGTTTTTATGTTGCTCTCACCCACAAAAGGTTATTCGCAAACCTATAGATTTTATACCATGGGTGGGTATAAGGATTTTTTTTTTTTACATAGCCTGGAAATGCTGCTTTAGAGACTAAACATGGAACTTTTTCAGGCCTCCAGTAAGTGGGGAAGTGGTCTTATATTTGGTGATGAAATTCATATTCCACTTAAAGAAAATCACAAATAACCATACCTATGGCAGGATGTGAAACCACATTCTATTGGTGTAGAGCAGGTATACTAGTTGTATTGCCAACTAAGTAAGAATGATATGATAGACCTATAAACTTCTGGAATGGTGTTATGAGATGCTGGTTGATGAAATTTTTCATTATATAGAAGGTAATGGGGAGCAGATGAGGGATATTTGTGAAAATTTGTTTCTAGTTTGTGAAAACTAATTTTTCTTATAGGAGTGAGTGAGCAATTTGCTTGTTGAAGTGGAAAGTGCATCTAGTGTGAATTAGTTTGACTGTGATAGCTGGTGTGGTTAATGCATAGCTTACCTTGAGTCCTAGATGCTTTAGAAATCTCTGATAATTAGTTCTTAAGGATTAGGATTACCTGAAATTAACTTTTTTTTTTTTCCTTCTAGAAAAAAATGGCTCATGAACATGAACTTTTAGAAGTTGCTGTGAAAGATTTAACAGCCCAACAACTGAAAATGTTAAAGGTAATCTTGCTATATCATTATTGAATTTCTTTGTTTTGATTTATTTATTGGTTCCCCATGCTAATGCTTTTTTTTTTTTTTTTAACAGTTGAGTCCTGCAAAATCAGGTATGTTAATTTTTATTTTAAAATATTCTAGTTTTAAGACAGTAAAAGACATAGCCAATCTTAAAATACTTTAGGATTTAGATTAAAAATTCTAAAATGAATCATAACTAGTAATCATTGTGGAATTTAATTCATTAAACTACATTATTAATGGTCTAAAAATAGTTTCAAGTGTTTCAGGTAGCATTGTCAACAAAACTTTTCACTATAAGCTTGTAAAAATAAAACATCTTGTGGATCGAGGAATGTGGTTTGCTGTGAAATAATTTTTTTCCCAAAAAAGGTCTATTAAAAACACTGAATTAACTTCTGTTCATTGAATAGTAAGCATTACAGATGTAACAGACTCCTGCTACATATAGCTTAATTTTTATTTAATGTTAAAATCGAATATTTTCTTTATTCATACTTTATCTACCCCTTTTAAATGGCCATATGGATGAATTATATCATGATTTATGCTTTATAGCCATGCTAATATTATAATTTTTTTTTTAAATAACAAAACCTGTGGTGAGGTCATAACTAAAAGAAATGCAGCACGTATTAACCACAGTGAAAATTATTTAATCGTAAATATTTCATCCTAAGTATCTTAGGACATCATCAGTACAGTAGTTTAAACAATAATAGGAATAACATACAGTTAGGGCACATGATTACAATAGAATCTCATTAAACGTGTGTAACGTGTTACAGAAGTAAAAAAAAAAAAAAATTATTTTACACAATTTTGTATGACAATTTCCCATACTTTAGGAATAGTAAGAACGTCGCTGCAGCTTAAATCTGGTCTGTGTAGTAGGGCTTCAGAACTTTCTTTATATAAACGTTCATGTTTATATAAAGCTCTGTGTAAAAGTTTAGACTTTTCCCAATGGATCCTATGGCTTGGATTTTCAATTCCGTGTTGAGAGAGACCAGATTTCTGCGGTTTAAAAAGACGAATGTGGTCTTGATGTTCCAAGATGCGTTTCTGAACAGGCCTACCTGTCTGTCCAAAGTAAGACAATTTGCATGAGCATAGAATTTCATAAATGCCAGGCAACATCAAAGGTGAGAGTTTGTCCTTAGGAGAAGATTACAAGTTGTAAATTTTGTTGACAGGTTTGTAAGTAGTGACAAAATTGTATTTCTTCATAATTTTAGAAAGGCATTCGGAGATGCCTTTGATGTAAGGTATGGGAATTATTTTACACAATTTTACAAAATTGTGTAAAATAATTAATTTTTTTTTTTTATACTTCTGAAACACGTTATGCACGTTTAATGAGATTCTATTGTAATCATGCACCCTAACCGTATCTATTGTTGTTTAAACTACTGTACTGATGATGTCTTAAGATACTTAGGATGAAATATTTACAATTAAATAATTTTCACTGTGGTTAATACATGTGTTTCTTTTAGTGATTATCAAAATATATGTGAGATGTCAATGGACATCTCACATCCATGATTTTGGATGTGTAAACACATCAGTGCCAGTACAGTGGTTAATAGTATTGATATTCCGTAGGAAACACTTAGTAAAAAACCAATCAGGAGCATGTATCACTACTTGAGGTGGATCAAAAACTGCCAGAGTAGATATTTTACCAGAAATACTCAAATATGGAGGAATAAAAATTTTAGTGGTCACACTGCATGATTTGGAAATTCTGGTCAAAGGGTTGAATTCTAGATGATTGGTGTAGAGTTCATAGTACCCATCTATAAAAAGGAAATAAAACTGAGTGGGAGAATTACAGAAATTTCTCTATCAAGTAGTGTTCCAGGTAAGATTTTTGAAAAGCTAAGAAATATTGCAGAAGAGAATCTCGAAGAACAAGCTGGGTTTGGGCCAAATAGAGGTCATGTGGATCAGATTTGAAGACAGCTGAGAAATCATGGGAATATAACAAGAATCTATATTAAGTTTTCTAGATTTGGAAAAAGTATATGACAAGGCACCAAGTGAAAAGCTGTTCTAAATGCTGCAGTTATATTCAACCTTGTATCTTCCTGGGGTCTGGCTCCCACTGGGGAAACCTGAGTAAAGGTCAAAACAGGTCTAGCTAGTGGCCTTTCCCATAATATATATCATTATGCATTTCTGAAAGGAAGTGTGCTTTTGCATTATGGGATACTAAGGCAATTGATGTTGAAGTCATTAGCCTCTGTATTCAAGTAGACAAGTCATGAAAATACTTTACATGCAAACTTTATTTCCTTACACTTGGATAGAGAATTAAACAAGAATATATTTCTTTGCAAGTATAATTTGTAATAAACTTCATATGAGAATTAATAAAATAGACTATGAAAACAGGTAGGAACATTGAAAACATCAACTGCATCTTGAATGGAAAACCTATAGAACAAGTAAAACATTTTAGCTATTTAGGCATGTTTTTAGTGAAAATGGCAAATTAAGTATGGAAAAGCACAACAAAATTAGCAAAGCTGGTATGGTAAGGTGTCAACTGCATAAATATATATGGAATAAGATAGAAATTAGTCAGAATGCAATGCTAAACTAGCTGTATATGAATGTGTTCCAACTAATTTTAACTTATTGATATGAGAACTGGTTATAAATTAGACTTGATGAAAGACTGGAGACTACAGATATGAAAATTTCTGGAATGGATTAGAGAAGTGAACTGATGGTATCATTGGCAGCATCATATTAAAAATATTAGGAAGGAATTGATATTGCTTGTATTCAGGAGTGTTGGACCACAGCTAATCTCAGGTGTTATGGTCACTAAACAGAATGGGAGAGGAAAAGATTAGCAAAACAAGTTTTTTTTTTCCCAGGACAACAGGCAAGACCCAGAGGAAGACTGAGATCTAGGTGGACTGATAAAAAAAAAAAAAAGTCTTAGACTGAAATATAAAACCAACAATGGAGTCCTGATAGATGACACATTAATTTGGAGAGAAATTGTCAATAGGGAGTTAGTAATCGTGTAAACTTTTCATGGAGTATTATCATATCCTGTACACTTGTTGAGGGTACGTAGCAAGAATTTGATGGAAAACGATAGTTCTGAAAACTACTAAAGAAGCATTGCAAACAGTAATTATATTTAACTTCTTCTTGCTTATATATAGTTTTTTTCTAGTGTAGTTTTCAGAATTATTTCTTTGGCTTGAAGATATCCAGATTTCTTAAAAGATTGACATATGTGATCCAAATTTCAGTTTCATGTTATCCACATCAGCAGTTCAGTGATAATGGTAATCTTGATACTTTGCAATGTAGTTATTAAAACATTAAGTGGACCAATTACATATTCTCTTCAATTTTATCACAGTATTTTTCATAATAGGAAAGCATCGTCATGATTTTCATGATGATGATTATGAAGATAATCAGCCCTTTCCTTCACTAAAGCATGTTCTAGAAGCAGTTGATCCTTGTGTTGGTTTCAATATTGAAGTTAAATGTCCCATGCAGCTGAGGGTAAGTATACCAGATAAGTTTTTCATTTTGATTATTAAAATTAAACCTGTATATAATGTTTGTCATTTTGCCAATGCATTTCTTTTTATCAAGAAAAGTATGGTCGAACTTTGTAATGAGCACAGAAATGACAAGAACAGTGCCATAATGAGCAAAAAGTCATAATGAATTTAATTTATGCATATTCCCATATGGTTGCTCACTTTTATACTGCATACTACATTGATATACTGTACAAATTTGGTAAGGTAAATGTGTTAAACTATGCAAACATTCTTAATTGTTCAAGTAGTTCTTGGAATAAACAAAAATGAGAGGAGTGATAGCTTTTATAGTCACTCTGCATTGGATTATGGACTAGTTTATAATTTCGTCTTATCCTTCAGAAATATCCCCACACTACCTACCTCTCCAGTGTCTAGCCTCTGTCCCTCCTCTCTTCACTTTACACAAACACTGCCATGACTGTAAAATTAGAAAAGAACCCTTCCGTCAGAAACATCTTTTACTAAAAGAGTGTCTCTTGGTTTGGGAAAAAGTTGTCTAAAATTATTCATGAATTAAAACATGGTGCAAAAAATGTTGAAGTTTGTCAAAAGTTCTCATTTTCCTCTTCAATAGCCTTAACATTGTAGAAGAATAAAGATATTTATATGTTGGTACTGGAAAACAGCATAACTTCAATTAGAAAGCACAAGCTTACAAACATGAGAGTATTACTTCAATGGTTCACTACATAAAGAATTGCTGGATTCTCAATAGATGGCCTGATCTTGAAGGATCAAGCAGAAAAATTTGCCAAGCAATTTGGACACAGCTTTGCAAGTGGTTGGTTGGTTAGATTTAAAAACTAATTGAAATTGAGTTTATTAATTAGTATTTTTTTTTAAAATATGGAGAAATAAACTCAGTAAAGTGCATGGTTTGAAAATTATGGACAATTAAATTGTGTTTAATATTAAGTGAATTGTAATTTACACAGATGTATAGGTATGTAATTATTTTTTCTCTCTAATACTTCATTTTTTCATTTATTTTTTTTTTATCAAGTTATTGATAATTCAAAAAAAAAAAAAGTAGATTTAACTCATCATTGATATAGTGAGTAATGGTAACGGGGAAATTTTGTCTGTTCCATGGTTTTTATTTATTTTGTTAACCAAGTTTGTGGTCAACAAAATAAATAAATTCTGCCCAACAAGGTAGTTACAATATTTCAGTTTAATTCAGTGGGTATCCACTTCCCAGTATCCTTTTTACTGTAACATGTGCATTGTTTTTCCTTCTGGAATGTGTTAAAAATTCATTCTGTCAAATCCCTTTGATAGTGATCTTTCAAAGCACAGATTTTTGTTTTGTTTCGTTTTTTAATTGAGTGAGATTATTTGATACTGCCTATTAGTGGAAAGCATGTACTTGGGAGTCAAGTACTGGATCCACAAGATAACATGCTGTAGAATAGATAATGAATAGAAAATATATTTCTATTTTCTTAAATCTGCCAAATTTTTTCCATTTTTTGTGTTTACTACAATTGTTTTTGTTTTTAGTTAGGTAGAGAGGAAAAAAAAAGTATTAATCATCATCCAAAGTCGACATGATGTGAGACTCATCTAGGAGGTTCCTTTGTCATACACATGCTCATCATACCTTGCCTTAAACACATTCAAATTCTCTGCAGACACTACTTTCTCAGGCAATGCATTCTAATCATTCACATGCAAAAAAACTGCTTTTCGCTCCCTTGCTCACATTCTCCTTATACAGCTTCCAGGATGACCTGTTGTTCCCTTCTCTCACCATTTTATGCAAAACCTCTTCAATAATAATCTTATAAGAACCCCTTACCAACTTGTACATCTCTATCATATCACCCCCCCCCCCCTCTCTTCCTCCTATCCACTAGATGCTGCAAATTGCATCATCTCAACCTTTCTTCATATTCAACATTCCAGAGATCAGAAACTACCTTTGCCATTTGTCTCTGGACTCTCTCTAATATGTCTTTAATCCTTTTGAAAAGCAGGTGATCATATCTGTGTACAGTAGTTTATATGTGGCCTAATCACTACATCTTCCTTCAGTGTTTATTCCCAAGCCTAAAACCCAATGCAAGAAAACTATCAATGCTTCCAAAGCAGAATTTGAACAGGCAGAAAGCAGGAAACTTGCAGCCTGTCCAAATGGCAGCCATGCCTTTTGATCTCTTGCCAGAGTAATTGGTCATAACTTTTGCCCAATACTATTCCCACCTCTATCATACCATATGGCTCTTTTACATCGTCACCCATAGAAAAAGCCAATCTCCTGGCTTCACACTTTGTCTCCAATGCCCCATTACTGACAATGATAAATGCCCCCCAACCATTCCAGCTGTCCAAAATACAATGCCTCCTATACTATATCCTCTTGCCAGAAAGAGATCAGAAACCTATCGTCTAATGTAGACAAAAAAAAAAAAAAAGTATTCTGGCCCTGATGGCATTCCTCCAATTGTCCAGAAAGTCAGTGCACCAGAACTGACTCCTATCCTATGCTGCCTGTGCATACTCTTTTACTCCACTGGTATCTATCCCACAGCCTGGAAATTGGCCTATATTCAACCCATTCCCGAGAAGGGCAATAAATCACTACCATCTTACTAGTACCCTATCTCGCTCACCTATCTAAAGTGATGGAAAAACCAATTCCCAACTCCTACACTACCTTGAAGGCACCCACCTATTAAGCAACTACCAGTATGGATTCTGTCACTGCTGATCAACAGATCTACTCTCATATATCACTCATCTCTGAACAAATGCAATGGGGAAATTTGGAAAATCTCAAGTGGTTGCACTTGATATCTCCAAAGCTTTTGACTGAGTAAGCACAAAGGCTTACTAAGCAAACTGCCATTTGGACTGTCTCAGGACTTATGCAGTTGGATTGCCAGCTTTCTGTCTGGATGCATACTGTGTGATGGTAGATAGTTCCTTATCCTCTTATCATCTAACAAATGTTAGGGTTCCACAAGGTTCTTTTCTCTCACCTTCTCTCACCTTTTCTCTCTTCTGTATTTCAATTACCTACTTCAGTTGACCTCCAACCTAATACAGTTTTGCAGATGACAGCACATTGCATCTCCTCCCTTTCATTTTATAAACCTTACTCTACACAACTCACCTGAACCTACAGAACATCAACCACCACTGCCCTCAATTCTGATCTCCAAGCCATCCTCCAGTGGGTCTCAGATAACCTCATCAATTTCAATGCTAGTAAAACCCAGTTCTGTCTTACTTCTCACAAAAAAGAACATTTTATCCCAGTATTATTTTTGATAACACTCAAATTTCCAGACAAGATGAGATTTCTCTTCTTGGAATTACCCTGACATCAAGCCTCTCCTGGCATAAACACATCACAACCATTGCATCCTTTGTTTCCAAGAAACTAAGATTTCTCTTTTGCTCAAAATGTTAACAGCTGTTCAGAGAACAGCTGTTAACTTTATACAAATCACAAATCTGCCCAGCTATTGAATACTGCTTCTCACATTTGAAGTGTGACCTAAAAGTTCCTTCAAAATACTTGACTCAATATGGCGGCGAGCAATGAAATTGATAAATGACCCACCTCTTATCAACTCACTCCCTCACTTTCACGCAGACATTTGGTCTCAGCAACTTGTGTATTCTATAAATATTTCCAAGGCAAATGTTCATCTAAAATATCAATAATTCCTCCACTCAGTACTAAGCCCGTTGGAACATGTACAACTGCTGCCCAACATCATTTCATAGTGCACCTTAAAACCCACAGAAGAAGTTTCTTTTCCTCCTCCTTCATCCCTGCTACTGCTGTACTGTGGAACAGTCTTCTCCCCCCTATGTATTTCCCAAGGAATACAATATACAGGCTTTTAAATCAAATGTAAACAAGTTTCTTCTTTTCCATCCACTACCCATATATGGTACTTCACTAGTCCCCCCTTATCTGCAGGGATATGTTCCAAGACACTCCACGGATACCTGAAACCACGGATAGTACTAAACCTTGTATATACTATGTTTTTCCTATACATACATACCTATGATAAAGTTTAATTTATAAATTGGACACAGTAAGCGATTAACAACGAGAACTAATAATAAAATAGAACAATTATAACAACATACTGTAATAAAAGTTATCTGAGTGTGAATGGAATCTTAGCAACCTCAGTATACTTTATTATTATTTATTTATTTATTTTATGAAGTCTAACTTTCACCTTTTCACTTAAAAGGAAGCACTTTATGGCTTCTCTTTGGTATATCCAAATTGCTAGCATCACTACTCTTGCGCTTTGGGGCCATTATTAAGTAAAATAAGGGTTACTTGAACACAAGCACTGCAATATGGCAACAGTCAATTTGATAACCGAGACTCAGAACGGTGTACAATTTAAAACTTACGAATTGTCTATTACTAAAAGAAAGAGCCATACAGCTTCAATTTGGCAATGTCAAATTACATAGGCAAAGTGGATATTAGAGCCTACATTATTTAAAATCCGAATGTTTGTAGAAGCTATTTCATAAGTTGACCTGCAAGCTTACAAGAATACAATCCTTTGCTGCACCGAGTTACCTTAGCTACTTAATTAATGCAAGCTAAGGCAACTCAGGGCTGCCAAGGATTGTATTCTTGTAAACTCTCAGATCAACGTATGAAACTTTCATAGCTTCTACATACAAACATTCGAATTTGAAATAATGTTGGATCTAATATCCACTTTGCCAATGTAATTATAAATTGTTTATTTCTGGAATTTTCCATTTAATATTACCAGGATTGACCTGAAACTGTGGATAAGGAGGAGGTTAACTACAGTAATGTATAGGTTGATCAACCAACCTCTTGTGTATGGACTCTTCTTCTACGCGTTATTCCCGCTACCTATGCAGGGTCCGCGTGGCGTGTTACTTTAGATGCGACTTCTTGTTAGTACTACTCCCAACCGACCCGTCGCCTGGTCTGCCGCTGGGGTGGATATATTTTTGACTGTAGAGGCGTATGTTCACGGGGCCGGTTTGCCTGTTTGCGGGATGAAAAACGCCAGATAAACTGGCGGGGAAAACCCTACTGACCGCGCCCAAGACCGGCTAACTTGGCTATGCCTGAGGAAGATCCTCAAATTCCTCACGTCTACAACGGGAATTGAACCTTGGACACTCCTTCCCCAGGCATATGGTTGCGAAGCGCAAAGCCACTATGCTAACCGCGCGCTCTTGTGTATTGACTCAACATAAGAAAAAAAATCAGAGCCTTATGCAATGAAACCAGAATCTCCTTACTTCTACAAGTCATTGTCCTCTGCATCATTACCAGAATTCTTTGTGCTGGCCTTACAATTTTGCAATATATCCTCCAAATTTTAGGTCATTATCTGCCTCATCCAAAAATCTCTTACTTCCTCCACATCTAACAGTATATCCCCACCAAGAGTAAATTCTACATCCCATCTTTGTTTTCTAAATTTTAAAATCTTATATTTTGCAACATTGAACTGGCATCTCCACTCCTGTGCCCATTTGCTCAGTCTATTCGTCGTCTTGTAAGGCCACAACATTTGCACTACACTACTCCTCTATTTCTTCCCAACTTTGCATCATGTGCAAATGACTGAATATCTCCATTCAAATATTCCCCAATATCATTAATATACAGATTAAATAGCAGTGGCCCTAAAACAGACCCCTGAGGCATACCACTAGTGACTTTCCTCTTCTGGGATATTGTTTCCCCAATACACAATTTGTTGATACGTATCAGACAGCCACTCCCCAATCCATCTCGCTACTCTAATATCCAACCATATCTGCTCTGGTTGGATTACTGCATAATAAGTTGATAATCAATCAAAAATCTTGGCAAAGTCTAAGTATACTGCTATGTATCCATCTCCCATGTGCAATTCACCACATCCAATGTCACCTTATTGTAATAAGTAAGTAGATTACTAAAACATGACCACTCTTTGGCAACTCCATGCTGTCCATCAGTATTACCAGATCTGTAACAACATCCAATGAAGTATTTCATTCTATTCACATCTATCTACACCATACTACCTTAAAACCACTCAAAACTTTTCCCATTTGCATCTCTACCTTGTATGGACATAACTCTTTCTATCATTAATAGCACTCCACTTCCCATTTTACCATTTCTATCTTCACGAAAAACATCATATCCTTTCATCTCTATTCCTATCAGGATGTCATCCTCATCCAACCGTCTCACTTATTCCAACAATTTTTGGGAGAACTAACTCAATCAATGCAAACATTGGGGGTCGCTTGGTGTCGCACGGATTAGATAGTCGGTTTGTCGAGAGCTCCTCAAAAGATCAGTATTATTTTGTGTTAACATTAGATATTTTACTGAAATCTTAAGTAGTATTGTTTGCTTTTTGTTTCTTGGCGTGTCTGTGCAATTTTTGCGTGTTTTCTGTTATTTTAATTATTATTTTTAAGAAAAGATAGCGTACACATGGCACCGATAAAGAAAAAAATGGCGGCCAGGTCGCCATGTTTGTTTAAGAGTTTTGATGTAAACGAATTTATGCAATGTGCTGTCTGTGAGATGTATGCCTTGCGAAGAGCGGTAGGAGTCTGGTTAGAAAGTGATAGTGGAGTTAATATGTGTAGAAATTGTAAAGAGAATGAGGACTTCAAGCGCGTTTCATGTATCGAGACTGATATCGTTAACGGTAGTCAGAATGTAGAAAATGGCGGTGTACTAGAGAATTGCATGGTAGTGCCAGATAGGTGTGAGAGCGTCACTGAAAGTGTAAATGAAGGTAGAAACACAGAAAGAATGGATGATTTGATCGATAATGAAAATGGTGAGATAAATGCGAGTAGCGAAATTGCCCGTTTGAATGGCGCGATTCACAGAGCCAGAAGACAACTGGAGCGTATGGAAAAATGTGTGTTGAACGTACCGACAAATAACCGGCGGAAGTCTGTGACGGCAAATAATAGAATGTTCGTAAACGTCAATAAAATGAAGGAGCGAGTGCTGTATGGGGATTCGCTATTGAGAGGCGTAATAATTGAGAATTTAACGAAGTCGTACCAGCCGGGTGCGAACATAAAGGACGTCAGCGAATCTATTCGACTGCAAAAACAGAGGGTGAAAGAGATGATAATCGTGGCAGGAACGAATGATTTGAAAGAGGACAAAATGGAAATGATAGAGGATGTGAGGGAGTTGTTTGAGGTAGCAAAAGAGAAGAGTGAGAGAGTTAGGATGGTGAGTATCTTACCGTGGTATGACAGCGAAGTGCTTAGAAGGAGGGCCAAAATTGCCAATGCCTTTATGTGTGGGTTATGCATGGAGAGTGGTGTGGAATTTGTGGATGTGTGGAATGAGTTCGATGGGCGAAAGGACTTATATAAGATGGATGGGTTACATTTGAATGGAGTTGGTGTACGGAGACTTGAAAGAGTGTTGATGAATGATGTGGAAGTGGATGTACAGACTCAGGGAAACTAGATTTATTAAGAGGGGGGGAGTAGATATGCAGACTTTAGGGGGGGGGGCAGTTAAGTGTATGAATGAGTATATTATGCCCGGGCGAGTACAACGGACAACAAATCAGAATGGGATAGTTAGTATAAGGCATCAAAGTAGGGATGGGACAAATGGGCTTCTGCGATTCATGTACACTAATGCCAGGAGTATTAGGAACAAGAAGGAAGAGTTTTTGGCCATGGTTGGCACTTCCAGGCCACAGGTTGTCGGTATTAGTGAAACATGGCTGACAGAAGATGATAAAGCTAGTGGGATTGAATGCGACAGGTATAGCGTGTTCAGGAATGACAGGGTGAATAAAAAGGGGGGAGGAGTGTTATTGATGATAGCTGATGAGCTTCAGCCAAGGAGTATAGAAGTTGAACTGCAGGATGGGGAAAAAAGCACATTTGAGGCTGTTTGGTGTGAGATAGAATCTAGCAGAACAAAATATACAATTGGGTGCTGCTATAGGCCGGGTGATGGAGTGGATGGTGGGGATAGTATGCATAAGCAAATAGAAGAAATGAGTGGAAGGAGGGTAATTATTATGGGTGATTTCAATTATGGTAACATTGACTGGAAAGAGGAGAGGGCAAATGGGAGGAAGGAATTGGATTTTATGCAGTTATTAAGGGACAACTATCTACGGCAACATGTATTGGAAAATACCAGGGGGCAGAGAGTGCTGGACCTAGTAATTGCAACTGAGAATGTAGCTGTAACGAACATGACCATGTTGCCACCAATTGGTGAGAGTGACCATAAGGTCATGACTTGGGAGGTGGCTAAAGGAGTCGAATTTACAATTAAGACAGGGTACATGTGGAATTACCGGGCTGCTAAGTATGACAAGCTTAGGTGTGTGCTTGGCTCAATGCCATGGCATGTAAAACTGCAAGGGCTGGATGTTGATAGTGCATGGGAGGTGGTTAAGAACTGTTTGCAGGAGGCAATGGTTGACTGTATACCAAGAGTCCGAATAATAAATCAGGTAGGGGTTAAATGGATGAATAACACTATTAAGCTTGAGCTGCAAAAAAAGAAACAATTGTGGAGGGAATTTAAGGAGAAGGGTGATCATCAGGTGCATGAACAGTATAAAGCTCAAGCCAGGATGGTAACAAGGGTGGTAAGGAAAGCAAAAGCAGATAACGAAAGGAAATTGGCCATGCAGGCTAAAGAGAATCCCAAACAGTTTTTTCAATATGTTGCAAGTAAAAGGAAAAATGCTCATGGTAGAATGATCTTAAAAAATGCTGAGGGTAGGGAGGTAACCGAATCAGTCGATGTTGTGGAATTACTGAGCGAGCACTTTGCAAGAGTATATCATCCAGGTGGTGACTTTGCGGAAATGGAAGAACCAACAGCTTATACTGGAATTGTGATGAATGAAGTAGAGGTAACTAGTCTATTACAGAACCTCAATGTCAATACATCTGTGGGATTGGATGGTATACCAGCTCGTGTCGTACGTGAAGCGGCCAAAGAATTGTCAGTGCCCTTGACCATTTTGTTTAATTTGAGCCTCAGGACTGGGTCAGTCCCAAGGGGGTGGAAAGAGGGGAAAATAGTTCCACTGCACAAAGGTGGTTCCAAGGCTGTTGTTGAAAATTACCGGCCAATCAGCATAACAGGAATCATTATCAAGGTCTTAGAGAAAATAGTCAAGAGGAAAATACAAGATTGGATAGAAGAAAATGGGATACTGTATCGGGGACAGCATGGTTTTGTGAAGGGTAGGTCATGCCTCAGTAACTTGCTCACGTATTATAACACAGTGACGGCTGAACTGGATAAGGGAAATGGGTTTACAGTGATTCTACTGGACCTTGCTAAGGCCTTTGACAGGATACCACATGGAATTCTAATCAGTAAATTGCAGCATATGGGAATGGACATAGGGTTGGTGAGATGGATAGGAGGGTGGTTGACGGAGAGATATCAGAGAGTGGTTTACTCAGGAGTAGAGTCCACAAGACGGCCTGTGACTAGTGGTGTACCATAAGGATCCGTTCTTGGACCACTGCTGTTTAATTTGTTCATAAATGATATAGGAAAGGATCTGAGAGGAACAGTTCAATTGCTTGCGGATGATGCAAAGTTGGGTAGGGCAATAGGGAATGCAGATGACGTCAAAATTTTGCAGGATGATTTGGATAGATTGGAGGTCTGGGCTAGGGAGAATGGATGTCAATTTAATGTGGCAAAATGTAAGGTTATGCATTTTGGTGTGAAAAGATTGGAGGCAGTTTACTGCATTGGTGGAACCGTGCTCCAGGAAATTGATGAGGCACGAGATTTAGGAGTGTTGGTGGATAAGGAATTGAAATTTAGGGGACACATTGCAAAAGTGGCCAAATCAGCTCATCAAATCACTTGGTTGCTGAAGAATACGTTGACAAGCAGAGACAAGCAGGTTATTGTTCCTCTGTATCGAGCCTTGATAAGACCTCATCTCGACTACTGTGCCCAGATTTGGTCACCTAGGTTTCTTCTTGATGGGGAGGAGGTGGAGAGGATTCAGAGGCGAGTGACCAAGATGATAGCAGGTCTGTGGAATGAACCGTATGAGAACAGGTTGAGGATTTGTGGGTTGCAAAAATTGGTTGATAGGCGGAGGAGGGGAGATATGATTGAGACATTCAAATTACTGAAGGGTTTCTATAAAATTAATTCAGAAGATATTTTTGAGAACAGGGCTGGTTGTGGGAGGACTAGGGGACATCCATGGAAACTGGGCAAAAGTGTGGTTAGTAAAGGTGTTAGAGCTGGGTTCTTTACTTTTAGAGTAGTGAATGAGTGGAATGCGCTCCCTGAGTCTGTGGTGGATGCTGTGACAGTGAATGAGTTTAAGGCGAGGTATGATAGATACTGTATGAATGTCGAATAGTTGTGATGAAAATGATTTGGGGCCTCCCTCGATGAGTCTAATGACTCCCCGGAGTTGCCCGTAATAATAATAATAACATTTCATTTCCCTCGTTTCTGATACTTCTAGTATTTGCATGCAAACACAAACAGCTCATTCCTGGGATATAGGAAAAACAGTTGGATTTGAAAAAGATTCTTGGATAAGTAAGGAGAAAAAGAAAGGCTCGATATGGAGAAGTCACATCTAATAAGTGATATCAGTGAAACTTTTATAGATCCCTTTCCCTTTTTTGTCTACACATGCATTCACATCCTCTTGAAGTATCACCCTTTCTCATGCTATGTTCCCCTGCACACTTGTTCTCTCATTCTCTACACTCATGCTACCCACTTCTTCATTCATAAGCATTTCAATCTCTCTTTCCTTTCTCTCCTCTTTCACATCACTTCTTACATGCATGCTCAGATTCATTCTCTGCAGTCATTACTCTCTCTTCCAGCAGATGTCTCTCCAAATGACTCACACCAAAACAATTCAAATGCAGTCCAGCACTCTTATACAGTTCAGTTCTTCTTTTGAACTCATTCCACACATTCCTTTCCTATCACATTTATTATCATTTTATTATCCTGATTATTTATTATCCTGATATCCAATCTTTCATGCTACTTGTTTCCAGTCAAGTCATTTGTACTGCCACTACCAACTCCTTTGCTTCCTTACTTCTCATATCCAATGCCTCAAATATTCAATTTTGTCTCATGTAATAGCAAGATATAAGTGCATGAAGCAGCATCATATTGAGAAAAGGATGCAAGAAACATATACCATGGTCACTTGCTGTGCATGAGATCTCACTATAAAGGTTGTGTTCATGGGTACACATGTGGTTGAGCATGGTTTGCCTATTTTTGAATTTTAAAACACTATTTAGAAATTGAGATCAAACTTTTTTTATTCAGTTTTTTTACATTTTTCAGTAAACCCAGAAAAATTCAGAAAACATTAAAAATTTAAAAATATGTTAAAACATTTTCTTGAAGAAAGAAAAGTGAACCTGTTTTTTATATCTTATGTATTAGTATGTTCACGTTGTGCAGTGTTCCACACGTTGCACTACTGGTAGGATTTTCACAAAGTTTACACACCATATTAGTTGCAACTTTTTCGGTATTATTTTATTTGTAAAATTAGCATTTGTGAACTGTCTTAATGATATCAAATCTGAATTGAATTGATTTTAAGTTATATGCATGTGTGTGTGTGTACTTTATTTGCCTTATTAAAACACTATATAACAGGGTAAAATTCATCTGTTCAGATGACAATGCCCTAACCACTGAACTAAACTACATCCTTAATACTTTCTTAGCCAATGGCTACAACCCCCCCAAAAAATATTAAAACCAGTAAACCACAACCCCCCCCCCAATAAAGATTGCACTAAATCTATCATCATTCCCTATCTTTCATGCTACATCCGGGGCACCTCAGAAAAAATAACCAAAATCTTTAAAAAATATGACCTGACTTCTTGTTGCAGACAGTATAAAAAGTTGGCATCCCTTATCTGCTCAACCAAAGACCAACCACTTCCCCTAGACCTACCTGGGGTATACCGAGGTCCCTTGCAGTGGTAAATTGTCCTACTTTGGCCAAACAGGCAAGACAGGGAATATCAGGATTTCAGAACACAAGGACTACATCCGATTTCACCAGTATAGCCACTCTGGTCTTGCAGACCATGCTCTAGATACCCGCCACAGAATACATTGGAAGACAGCCAAAGTAATACACCGCAGCAAGTTCAAGTACGAAAGATTATTCATGGAATCTGCCTCAGCACTAAAAAAAAACATTTCAAACCTCAACAAATTTGGGTGCATGAGACTGCCCCAAATTTGGGAGACATCATGAGAACATCAGCCCAACGGCCAAGACAACCCAATATTGCCTGCTAGGGGGCACCATTAGAACTTTAGGAACAAAAGTAGTTTATCTACTGCCTCATTTGCTTTTTGTAGTGCCTGCATGCACGTATGTTCCCATGAAGATGGCAATGTGACTGCCAAAATATAGGCAGTATTTATTAAATTTTCTTTTAATTAATATTCCAGTATATGTTGTGAATTCCTTAAATAATTTAATAGTCACTTTATTTGCCTTAAAATTTCCTTTACATCAATAGTTTACTTTCTGCACCCAATGATGGCATTATAAATGTTACTATGTATTTCTGGAATTGAAAATTTTAAAGGAAGATGTTAGGACAAATTTATTTAAATACTGCTTGTGTTTTGTTTGAATATATGCAGCATAATTTTGTGGGAGGGAACATTTTTTCATTATCAAGGGTCATTTTCATTCCAGGAAATCAACAATTTCATTCCAGGTGCCTGGAATGAAATTGTTGCTAAATATATAGTACATGGTCTGTAAATGTTATTGTACTTAGTGATTCAATAAAAATACTTATTATTATTATTATTATTGAGGCCTCCATGGAGTCAAAAGACTCATCGTTGGAGGTCCTTTCTAAGAAACACAAGTCTATCAAGACTCATCGAGGGAGGTCCCTCCTATGAAACACAGTCTATCATACCACTCCTTAAATGCATTCCATGGTTCAACCACCCTCCATGCAAAGAAACCACTTCTCACCCTCTTTCTCACAGTTTCCTTTCGTAACTTCCAGGGATTGCCCATTGTCATGACTCCTTCCCGCTGTTCAACCAAGCCAAAGAACTCCCCAGTGTCAACCCTGTAACCACCTCTCAACAGTTTAAAAGTCTCAATCATATCACTCCTTCTATTCACCAAACTCTGCAGTCCACACTCCCTCAGCTGATCCTCAAATCCTGGGGACCAGATCTGAGAACAATAGTCTAAGTGTGGTCAGATCAGAGTCTTATACAATGGAATGATAACCATTTTATCTCTGCAGGTCATGTCCTTCTCATTATTGCAGCAATCCTCTGTGTTACCTTCACTACCTTTGCAGTATGTCCCCTAAATTTCAGGTTTCTATCAATAATCAAATCCAGATCTCTTGTCTCTTTTTACTGCTTCAGCAGAATGCTTGTTGGGAATTGGATGTTTTTCATACTCTAGTTATATTTTCGTTCATTTTCAGAATGAATAGATTTACTGAGTAAAAATTTATCTATTGCTGAATAAAAATGATAAAATAAATAAAAATAAATTTATATATATATATATATATATATATATATATAGTTTTATGAAAAAAATTGAATGACTAGAACCGAGATTTAATTAAAAAGGTTTTAATATAAACACACTACTAGTTTCAGCCTGTAACAGCCTTCTTCAGGTGACATTATAAAAGAAAAAACACTAAACATTGAGGGTTAAAAGACTATGAACAACATAGACAGTCTTTATACATAATTAGCATTAAAACGTTGTAGTTGTATTTGAAGCTGTTCTTTCATTTAGTGGGAGGGAAATTTTTAGGGGAATTTCTTTTAACCCTCAATGTTTAGTGTTTTTTCTTTTATAATGTCACCTGAAGAAGGCTGTTACAGGCCGAAACTAGTAGTGTGTTTATATTAAAACCTTTTTAATTAAATCTCGGTTCTAGTCATTCAATTTTTTTCATAAAACTATGTATGTTAACCGAGTCAATGATCATTCTGTCATATATATATATATATATATATATATATATAATATTATCCTATATATTATAAGTAATGGACTTATAATACATAGGATTTGCAAAAGGGTGTTAATTTCAATGTTAATTAAATTATTTATGTATGTTACTATGTAAAAAGTGTATATTGATTATCAGTGAATAAGAGAAATTCTTAGAAACAAAACAAAATGTTCATGCACATAATCACATTAGTACAAGATGATTTGCAGCTCCATCATCCCATAGGTATTCTTTCCATGGCTAGATGAATTGCCTAATCAACAGTATTAGTTCATTGGATTAACCTCTCCCTGTAGTTACTATGCTACCAATGTGCTTAATATTCTTTGGCTGTTTATTATTGGTTAGTTATTTATATTTTGCAAATTGCTTTCCCTCTCCTAAGTATTTTTTTTATGTCTATGGGATTACACATGATCCTATAATTTGCTCAACCTTAACTCCTTATTGGAGTGTGAGGGGGAGAGAGAGACACACACACAACTGTAAATTATTAATTCATTTGTCAGTAATAAGTGTTTCTATTCACCTGTTCTCTCTCTCACCCCTTATTTGCCCTTCTCACATGGATCATTAATGTTCACATATTTGCACCTTTTAGTAATTCAAATATACTAACCAAATATAACATTGTCCTTATTGTTTTCTTATATCCTGGAAGAAATATCCCTCCCCCCCAAGGCTAATTTGATTACAATTAAAGAATCCATCAAGATATATGGTACATCTGCCAATACACAAACAAATTGTGCAGGGTGAGATTTTCTCTTCCCACCAGATCAGGCTTGCAGAAAAAACCCTGAGGTTTTCCAGTGTATCTGCATTGCCTCAGAAACTGAGGAGTTATGTGCACAGTAGAGTGGCCTAGGTGAATTTATATCAAGTCCTAAGTAGCAAAACAACTTCATTATCCTTGCATAACATTCATTTCAGCAACGATCGTCCTGAGTTTTATGTGAATCTTTACTATATGAGCCTTGAACTTCAGCTTTTTATCCATCAAAACTCAGATGCCCTAGCCTGATTAATTTCTTCCAGCATAATTCCACTAATTAATGTTTTTTTTTTGGCTATCTCATCACACAGTGATGCATAAATTTCAATTTATTAACATTGAACTGACAACCGTTTTTCGCATCCAGCATATTCAAATCATTCTGAAAGTGTTGCATATCAGTCATGCTGATTACCCTGCTTATCTTTGCATTATTAGCGAACAGCTATATGCAAAAGCCTGCCAAATCCTTCCCAGTGCCATTAACATAACAGTTGAATAATAGTGAACCAAGGACTGATCCTTGGTCATGCATGCAAATACACACACCACTAGCTACCTTAAATCATGCTGATTTCCCCTCCCTCTCTCTCTCTCTCTCAATAATGCCAAAAGTTACATTTTGATACCTGTTAGTTGGCTATCCTCTTATGCAAACTAATAGTTCATGATCCAATCACATATTCTCCATCTTATGCAACAGGCTTCCATGCTGTGTCCTGTCAAAAGCCTAAGCCATAGTCCAAAAGTATTATGATGTATCTATTCTCCTTGTCTAACTCAGGCATAACATTATTATCCTTGAGTTAAACAGAATACTAGGCGGTGAATATAGTATGCTCAGTTGGTCATAATTTCCTGCTGTGTAATTTAGCATAACTTTTTAACACTTTCATTGCCAAGCTGAAAATTGGAATTTCGTGTGGTGGCCAAATTATTTTTTTAATTTTTTTATTTAGTTAACGACGTACAGGCGATAACGCGTGATCGGCCGTTTGGTGAGAACTCGCATCGCGTGATCTCGTTCATTGCCAAGCTGAAAATTGGAATTTCGTGTGGTGGCCAACTTTTTTTTATTTTTTTATTTAGTTGACGTCCTTGCGATAACGCGTGATCAGCCGTTTGGTGAGAACTCGCATCGTGCGATATCGCGTGATTGGCAATGAACGTGTTAAATGAACTATCTGTACAATTTGAAAGTTTTTCCACTTGGTCATACTATAAATTAAAAATGCCAAGAAATTATATTCTTCATTTAATCCTTTATCTAAGTGTAAGTAAACAAAGTTTGTGTGTGAAGTAACTTCATGACTGGGCAACTCATGTATAGAGGCTAATGGTTTCACATCACTTGCCTTAGTATCCCATTTGCTGGTCTAGTTGGCCGAGTGGCTAGCGTATCCGCTCTCCAGCCAAAAGGCTGCGGGTTCGAATCCCACTGTGGTTATGGATGTCTGTGAAGATACTAGTGTTGGTGGTTGGCAGTAGATGGCATTGGTGTAGGTGATGAGGGTAGTTGCGATTTGTGGAGTCAGAGTTATAGAGCAGGTACCCTCCCTCGATGATTCCTTGGACTCCCTGAAGGGATTATGTAATAATAATGCAAAGTACATATCCTTATGGACATGTAAAATGCTATCATTATGGTAAGGGTCACTACCCAGTGACCCTTCTTGGGAAAAAATGCTTGGAAAGTTGTGTTATGGAGTGATGAATCGTGATATCTGCTCTACCAAGCAGATGGATGGGTGTGGCAGATGTCCAGTGAACATCTATTTCTAGAGAGGGTAACTACAACTATGAAATTCAGAGGTAGTAGTGTGATGGTGTGGTCATGTTTTTCCTGGTTTGGCCTCAGGCCTCTGTTTGTTGTGCCACAAACATTGAACTCTGAGAAGTACCTGAACGTTCTGTATAATGCAATGCTTCCTACTTGTGACATTTCTACGGAACTGACCATGGTCTCTTCAACAAGACAATGCGCTGTGTAATGCTACTGCTGCTGTAACTGTGTGGTTTATGAATATGAACTTCCCACACTTGACTGGCCTCTGCCCTGATTTCAGCCCTATTGGACATCTTTGGATGAACTGGAGCATTGGATGAAGTCAAGGGATGTCTATCCCACAACAGTCCAGGACCTCATTACATGCCTACAGGAAGAAAAGAATGGTCCAAGATTCTCATTGATCATTATCATATGCTTGTGGAAAGTATGCCTTGTAGGATTGCTGTAGTAATTGCAGCAAAAGGTCCTACATCTTAAGATGGGACCATTGCTGTTTGTTCCTCACTATGGTGTCCATTGATTTCTTTCCAAGCATTGTATACAAAAATACTCTGCCTCACTTATGCAGATATTTTTGTGCATAAGTCTGAACAACAAGTACAGTCATCCCATGATTGCAATCACATTCATGATTATACCCATTCTTATTAACACAGTTGCATAACTTAGTCACTCTTATACATATTTTCACCATTCCTTATATACTTCTCCTATTGCCTCATACCAATAATTTTTTTCCAGACTCCTGATACCAATCTCATGTAGGCCAATCCCTCTTATATAAATCTGTTCTTTTCTCAGACTAGTTCCATGCATTTATAAAAGCTCAATCTTTCTTTCTACACACTCTGTGCATCATGCCGTTTGCCATTATATCTCTTCTTAATTCAGTATTATATGTTGGTAACTAATGATTTTAATTCTTTCCTTTTGTTTCTTCTAGCAGCTTTAATACTGTATTTATCACTAATTAAATTGTTTGTTGCTTATGAGAATTTTGTCCTTTTTCTGTTTCATTAGCATTCATTATTTGATTTTTTACCCCCAGAAATCTAAAGGTATTAATATGGTTATCAATGGCATGTTTTATTAAGTATTCTTCACTTTCCTGATTCATTACTCATTGTTGCCTGTTTCAGTGCTTTATCTCATATTGCTACTTAACTTGTCCTTGTGGTTTTCTAAATTCTTTTCTAATGCCTGCATCTTTGTCTAATAGTTTTCATCTTGAGATTTCAAAAATTAATCCACTTTCAATATCTTCATTTGTATCATTACTGGCATGTGTAATGGGACAATCTCTTTTCTTTACATCTGTATTCAATAACATTAGCATTTCGTTGCTGCGTTTTGACACCATTTTTTTGATATTCTCATTTAGTAAATATGCTAAAACCATGAGCAGTAACATAAAACTTTCTTCTGAGAAAATATCAGCATTTTTTGTCATGACATTTTGAGATTCATGAGTCACACTTTTACTAATAGTTTTTCGTGTAGGTTATCCAGTAATCCCTTTTAATTGGAAAGATTAAATTTGAAGCAGGAGACTAAACCAAAATATTAATGGATGACAGTAGATTGGTAATTGCTGCAGAAGATACAGTTGTGAGGTATTCATTGAGTAGTTTATCAGGGTATTTCATCCTCATGAATGCAAGAGGCATGGGAAGCTTGAATGTAGAGGTTACGGTTCCCTTGTATAAGGCCTTGATTAAACCACATATCACTACTGTGCCCAGATCTGATCTGCCACTTTTCAAGGGGATGAAGATATGTTAGAGAAGGTCCAGCAAAGATTCACAAGTTAGTATTGGGTTCGTGAAATGTGGAATATGAAACTTGAGAGAATGTAGTTTGCATAAACTTGTGAATAAAAGGAGAAGATATAGTTGATGTAGAAGCTGGTGAGAGTATCACAAGCTTCTACATATAAGCTGTGTAAAGGAGGGTGTGGCCAAAGAAGTGAAGAGAAAGTTCTTTGTATGGCTAGTGAGTGAAATGCATTGCCTGAATATGGAAACAATGGCTAGATTAAGTCTTTTTGAATGTGTGTGGACCTACTTTAAGCCTTTTTTAATTTATGTGCAAACTTTTGTTTACTTACACTTGGATAAAGGATTAAACAAGAATATAATTTCTAATCTAAAATTTAATATTAGACCCTGGAAGTCTGATGTTAATATGAAGCAACTGTATTGAATGCCAAAGTAAGTTGTGCCAGTAAAATTTTAAATGCTAAATTACACATGCTTACACTTAAAGTTTGCAGTCTGTATCTGGAGTTAATATTTATTATTATTATGTGATACCTCCAGGGAGTTCAATGACTCATCGAGGGAGAGTGTGCCAACAACATCGAACGATTGATTTCCTTCCAACTTACTACCCGCGCTCAAACTTGCTTAACTTTTTGCGAGCCATTAGTAGCAGAGGCTCTACCAATCGACTAACCTTTGCTGGCTAAGCAAATATATATAAATAATATTGTCATGATCAATCAACAAAACTATAAACAGACCTAGGAATGATTTAATACTGAAGATATCAGTTAATTTGAAAAATTGAACTGCTGTAACAGTGAAAATATGTTTATATCAGATATCTTTTTAAATAAGTTGTTCTGCTAATCACAGAAGTTTAGCAATCCTGAGTCGAGTTAGTACTTGAGAGGATGACCACCTGTTAATATTCATTGCTTCCAACAAAGTAATTTAAGTACCCCTTTTGTTCTCATGCTCATAGTGCTGTTGAGAATGATGGGACGTCTGCTGTTTAATTGGAAAAGACCTGGTTTAATTTTTGTTATGCAAAGAATCATTATATGGTTTTCAACTGAATGTGTGTTATAGAGGTGAGTTTTTTATCTCTCCTGGAAACTGTTTTTCATCTTGCAAAATGAGTTAACTGGCTAGTGAACACACAGTTATCTCACAAAAATAGGTTTAGTGCAAATGATGGAATTGGTGTTGTGGCTTTCTCAATTAGTCCTTGGAATCTGGGGTTCTCATGCAGTTTCTTTTCCTTTGGTTCACTTCTCAAATTCAGGAAAATTGACAACTAACACAAGTGTACCATTTCAGGAATAGTACATGTGTGCCAGTTGCCTGCTTTCCTTAATAATACAACTAAAATTATCTAACTGAATAAAATTTAAAATTTTGCAGAGAACTAGCATGGTGGATGACTAAAAATAATTTACCATTCTGCAGTGAATAACTTATTCCAGTAAGTTGGTTTCTAAATATCAAACACACCAGTCAAATCGGTTTCTCATGCTGAATTTTTCCAAACTGTTACTTAATAAAATCCAAATAAAAATTTGGATTGCAAACCTTACTTATGAAAATAGCTCTAGTTTCTCAGAAATATTGTAATTTGAGTTCATAATATGAGGAATGCTTACAGAAGTTTTTCTTGTTTCCAAAGAATGTGTTCAGTTAAGTTCTGTTTGTTAAGTACTTACTTAACAGATCTTGAACTTTTAATATTTGATTAGTTTTTTTTTTTCCTTCTTAGGATGGAACATGGGAATTGGATCAAAGGTTTGAGCTAAATTCATATGTTGACATTATCCTGAAGACAATATTGGAAAATGCTGGAAATCGTTATATTATTCTTTCATGTTTTCATCCTGATATTTGCACAATGTAAGTGTTTTGCTGATATAAATTTGGTGCACATTAGCTAATCATCACTATTAGATTAAGTCTATTTTGAAGAGTTCTTAAATGTCATATAAGAATGACATAATCTCTCCAGTGGAATAAACTAAATGCAGTACTAGGTTATGAAATAAATTGTATTTATCTTAAAATTTGCCAGTGTTTCTTGTTACTTTGAAAATTTTTTTTTCCTAGTTTATTGCAAGTGATTTAAACTTAAATAATTTTTCAAATTTCAATATAACTAATCTTTATGCTCAAAGAAATTATATTTAATAAACTTGCTTGCATTTTTTTTGTTACATAATTATTACATCTATACATTCTTTACATTTAAATTCATTTTATTTTAAAATGAAACATTAAAAATTTTAAAACAGGACAGTAAAACAAATAACCTGTTTTAAAACATGCAGCCTCCCATAAAAGTTGTAATATTGTAGTTTAATTTTTGCCGTGAGCATGTGCAAGCATATGCACTCTATTAGCTGTGTTGGTACAGCTTCCATGGTTCATGTTAATGTTCTGTAATTGTGTTTTAAAATTTGCAGTATGTTGTTGAGCAGTGGGTATGAGATACATTCTCATAGCTGCAGCACATGAGTTGTATTATATCTTATGATAAGTTATTTAAAGACCTCCAAAGCACTGTTGAAATTCTAGATATATTTTTCTAATTTATGTAGACGGCTGTTTGCAGAGACTGTTACACCTTATAAGTATTGATTTACATATTCCATGATATGAGTTTTTCATGATTAAAGAATCTTTTGCTGCAATGATGTGACCTTTGATATGAAAGTGGGTCTATGTAAAGGCCATGGTATTCATTATTTTATTATTATTATCTGACCTCCATGGAGTTGGTCATCGTGGTATGTTCACTAATGCACACATTGCTCATCCAACCATGCCTTAAACTGATTCAATGTCTGCATTTGCCCATGACAGATGCCTATGTGACTGCTCCTCAGGAGTACAGACTGAAGGAAGTTCCAAAGAACGAATAAGACGAAATAAAATAGCAAAATAGGAAAGATTCACCCCTAGCCCTTGAATACTCTATTAGCATTGGGGGGGGGGGGGGCAAGAAGGAAAGAAATGGGGGGAACAGTCTACAGATAATATAACAGATGTATATTACATGAAGTAAGGCATGGTCCAGCATTGGTACCTTGGATTTGCCCCTCCTGTACTCACTAAAGTGAGCCCTTGAGGTATAGAGGTATTACCTTACCACCTTAAAAGTATACTTTCTCTAGTTGGAGGAAATCTCAGGCCTCAGGGTGATAAATGACTTTCATTGCTTTGGTGTAACACCACATCATGGTGATTCACTGGAATTGAAAGTTTAAACACCAGACTAGCAAGCCAGCACACCACTTCATTTTGGAGGTACAGCAGTAGTTGCTTTTACAGGCTGGCCCAGATCATACATAGGAACCAAACCTATTGGTGACAACTTCAGGAGACTTCCTGATGAACTGGCAAATCATCCTGTTACTGCTTACTTCTCCAGGTTGTGCCTGGAGGAAGTCAGATAATATCAGCTTCAGATGCACTGTCAGGTCTATGCTGGGATTGGAGTCTGGGCAATTCCTGAGTTGGAGTTGTCCACAAGCCCTTCATCTCTGCTGCATGCCCTTGCTCTAAATTTTCCACCATGAAACAGCATTGATTAGTGTTTCTTCTGAAGTTTGGGGGGGGGGGCAAGAAGGAAAGAAATGGGGGGAACAGTCTACAGATAATATAACAGATGTATATTACATGAAGTAAGGCATGGTCCAGCATTGGTACCTTGGATTTGCCCCTCCTGTACTCACTAAAGTGAGCCCTTGAGGTATAGAGGTATTACCTTACCACCTTAAAAGTATACTTTCTCTAGTTGGAGGAAATCTCAGGCCTCAGGGTGATAAATGACTTTCATTGCTTTGGTGTAACACCACATCATGGTGATTCACTGGAATTGAAAGTTTAAACACCAGACTAGCAAGCCAGCACACCACTTCATTTTGGAGGTACAGCAGTAGTTGCTTTTACAGGCTGGCCCAGATCATACATAGGAACCAAACCTATTGGTGACAACTTCAGGAGACTTCCTGATGAACTGGCAAATCATCCTGTTACTGCTTACTTCTCCAGGTTGTGCCTGGAGGAAGTCAGATAATATCAGCTTCAGATGCACTGTCAGGTCTATGCTGGGATTGGAGTCTGGGCAATTCCTGAGTTGGAGTTGTCCACAAGCCCTTCATCTCTGCTGCATGCCCTTGCTCTAAATTTTCCACCATGAAACAGCATTGATTAGTGTTTCTTCTGAAGTTTAAAAAAAAAAAAAATTTCAAAAATATGATAATTGCAAAAATCATATCCAGAAAAATCAATGTTAAAATTAATTTATGAATATCTGAGGGGCTTAATACAAACAACTTGCACCCCTGCTTGCAGACATCCAAACCAAATGTTATTCATCACTGAACCTTACTGAAGCAAGGGAAATTAGCCAAATACTAAACTATATGCATGTGTTACAACTAACTTATAGATCTGAGAGTTGGGTTAGAAGTAAGTTTATCAGACTAAACCACAGGTAAGTACTCTAAGAATAATTCATAGTGAAAAATTTATGGAGACACAACACACGTGTTAGAATAATTACTTTACTTAACATTAGAAAAGTAACATTCGATGTTTCGACCTCTGTATTGAGGTCATCATCAGGAAAAATACATATGTATAAGATACAAACTACATGACCTGCAGCTTGGGGGTCCTGACTTCTTTCCAAGCAGTGTTTTTCAATATAAGATCTGACAATATTGGAGGTGTGATAGACTAATTTGGAGGAAAATTGTCTGCAGGAATTCAGTAATGTGAACTGATGATATAATACCATTGTAGTATTCTGTATACCCTTTAAGGTTATACATTATCTAAAATTTCATATTTTCTTGATGTAATGTGCTGTTGCTCTGTTCACCCATAAGCAAAAGCAGTGGCATTTTGTACATCCTTGTATACTTGGCAGTACTTTTTCTTTTTTATGTTGCTCCCACCCATGAAAAGTTATTTGCAAACCTATGGTACATTTTGTACTGTGGGATGGGCTAGGGATATTTTTTTTCCATATTTTATCAATTTCATATATATATATATATATATATATATATATATATATACACACACACACAAAAAAAAAAAAATTTTTTTGTATTTTTTACATAGTCTGGAAGCCCTGCTCTAGAGACCAAACATAGAACTTTTTCAAGTCACTTCAGGCCTCCAATAAGTGGGGCTGGTGGTTTCACACCAGGTGATGACATTCATCTCCCACCCAAGTATTGCAATTACTTTGAAATCGTATATTCCCATGATAATTCTTGTACCTTATTACTTACACCTTGGATGTGATTTTAAAGTTTATCTTCATATTTAATTTGTAAGAGGTATAAAAATTGCAAGAAAACTGTTTTTCGAGCTTGTTTTGAAAGAGTCAAACAAATACCACCCTTTTGGCTTGTGAATTCACTTTTTTTCTTTCTTTTTAAGTGTTCTACATTATGGAAGAAACAAGTTTCTTAAAATATTATGAATGTTCCTCTGTCAAGTTCAAGGACTCGAGGAAGGGTCATTTTAATGTGGCTACAAAGCTTTTAAGCTTCCTAGCTCCACTCCCTTAGCCAGTTTCTGGTAATGACCCAGAGTTCTTTATGCACCAGCCATAAACTGCAAAGTCTTGTTATGCTTATTGTTTTTGCTAACTTGTGTGTCATCTCGTTCCGTCTGATCTTCAAATGTTGAAGATCACATTATCTTAATCTGTGGATCAAATTCATATTATCTTATATTTCTGTACTCCAAAATGCAACACCTTGCACTTATTGATATTAAAACTACAACCCACTCCTTTTTAAGTAAAAAGGCTATTCAAATCTTCCCGAAGGGAATTAACATCAGCAGTGCTACTTATAATTCTTCCCAACTTTGCATCATCATCATCAGCAAACAACTGAAAATCCCTAGTCAGTCCACATGATATATCATTTACAAACAAGTTAAACAGCAGGGGCCCAAGAACAAAATCCTGGGACATTTTACTGGTTACCCTCCTTTTTTTTGAGACATTGCTCCATCATATAGAACTTGCTGGTATTGTTTTTAGAGAGCCAATCTCCAACCCATCTAACCAATATACTATATATTCCCATCCTCTGCAGCTTGTACACCACCTTATGTGACAGTCTATCAAATGCAAAGTCCAAGAATATCGCTGTATATGATTCTCCCTTCTCTAACACACTTGTTACCCTATCATAAAATACAAGTAAATTGTTAAACATAACCTACCCTTTACAAATCCACGATGACAATCATAAAGAATGTTATGTCCATCAACTCAATCCTGTATTCTATTCCTGACCAATCTCTCCTGATCACCAACTCTCTTGTACCTCCTTCATAGCATTTTCTTTTTCAACATAGCTTGCTTGATTTCACTATTTATCCATTTCACTCCTGCTCTATTTACTTGCTTAACCCTTGGTATGCAGTTAAACATTGCTTGTGTGAATACTGCCTTGTGAATTTCCATGCACTGTCAACATCTTTTCTGTTCAGCTCATCTACCCAACGCACTGATGCTGACTACAGAGCTTCCTATAATCGGCTGCTTTATACTTCCATATATAAAGGTGCCAGCCTGGTTGGCCAAGTGGTTAGCGTATCCGCTCTCCAGCCAAAAGGTTGTGGGTTCGATTCCCAATTCCCACCATGGGCATGCTAGTTTGTGAAAAAACTAGCAGTTGTGGTGGGCAGTAGATAACGTTGGTGTAGATGATGAGGTTCTCTGTAGTTGATGGATTGAGTGGTGGAGACAGAAGTGTAGAGTAGGTGCCCTCCTTTGAGTTTCTGGACTCCCTTGAGATGTCATGTAATAATAATATATATTCATTTTTGGTAGTAATCTTTTCTTGTTTCACCACTTCCCAAACAAGTACCTCATGATCACTCTCACCCAACGCACTGATGCTGACTACAGAGCTTCCTATAATCGGCTGCTTTATACTTCCATATATAAAGGTGCCAGCCTGGTTGGCCAAGTGGTTAGCGTATCCGCTCTCCAGCCAAAAGGTTGTGGGTTCAATTCCCAATTCCCACCATGGGCATGCTAGTTTGTGAAAAAACTAGCAGTTGTGGTGGGCAGTAGATAACGTTGGTGTAGATGATGAGGTTCTCTGTAGTTGATGGATTGAGTGGTGGAGACAGAAGTGTAGAGTAGGTGCCCTCCTTTGAGTTTCTGGACTCCCTTGAGATGTCATGTAATAATAATATATATTCATTTTTGGTAGTAATCTTTTCTTGTTTCACCACTTCCCAAACAAGTACCTCATGATCACTCTCACCTGGCAGTGTCAACACCTCATTAACAACTGCATCGTGTTAAGTTGTAACCAAATCCAAAACATTAAAGCCTCTAGTTGCTTAAGATATTTATCTCTCAGAAATTCAAACTCGCTCTCCTTGTTTCCATACACTATATCCTCATTCTATATTCCTGTAATTAGTCTCCCATTAGGATGACCTTGTTTTTACATGCCCAACCAATTTGCCTAAACATTTCACAGTCAGTATTCTCCACATTCCCTAGCCTATAACAGCATCCTATTAGATATACTAGCCTGTTAATTTCAACTTCACACCACACAGATTCAAAATCTGTGCATTTGCCAATGACTTCACACATTGTGAACACATTTCCCTCTACAAACATTAGCAGCACTCTCCCTCTTTTCACATTCTATCCTTCTGGAAAATTATATATCGTTTCAGACAAACCAAGTTTCACTTAATTCCAATTATCTTTGGGCTTAATCAATGCAACAAACTCAGCTCTCTTATTTGAATTCTCCTTACATTTGTGTACAAACACAACAATCCCTGTGTCTTTGAGGTCAATTCCACCAGTACCAACATTCTCTATTCCAGCTGCTATATCACACCCTCTTTGGTCTGACCATACCTGTTTCCCTGATCTAAAGCTTATGGGTTTGAATATGAAATTCCTGTCATTGAACAGCTAACAGTGAATGTTTTGCATGCTGATTTTTTTTCATTTAATTTTTTTTATTAAAATATATTTGAATTCAAGCTTATTTGATTTTTTAATTTAAGATATAAAGAGCAGATATTTTAATATATATATATATATATATAGGCATGTTTTTTTTTTTTTTTTTTTTTTTTTTTTTTTTTTTTTAATTAAAGGAAAGAATATTATTACATGTGCTGCTTCATTTATGTATCATCTTATATATCATAAAAGCAACAATTGAGGTAATTTTGTGTGTGTTGGGGAGGGGTAGGGGTACTGGTACCCTGCTTGCTAATCACATTTTTTTTTTTTTTAGCTCCAATCATAAGTGGTCACTTCTACTGCATAACCATTTAAAAAAGTAGTCTGTTAAAAAAATAAATAAAAGCAAGTAATCTTATGTACTTTTGGCATCTGTTTATGCTAATCATTTGATTAGCATATAAACTAACTTTGAGGGTGAAAGCCTTCTCCCTCTCAGCTGACATGTCAGCCAGGAGGAAGGGGACACTTTTACCTTAAAAGCTACATATTTTAATGAGAGTTTAAAAAAAGGGATGGGGGAATCCTCTCTTATGATCTTTGATTTCAGAAAAATTTAAATTAAATAGTGACCAGTCTTGAAATTTTAAGAATGACTTTAATAAATTTATTCTCCCTTTTTTTGAAGAATTGCTTTTCTCAGAATGTTATTTTTTTTTTTAGTAGTCTTTCTTATTAAAATTAACATTACATCTTAATTTTCAGGATTCGATTAAAGCAAAATAAATATCCATTGCTGTTCTTAACTCAAGGACAAACAGACAAATATCCTCCATATTTAGATACAAGAACATCATCGGTACCAATGGCTACATACTTTGCCTTGAATAGTGGTATACTGGTAAGCATAGTTAGTTAAATGAAATGTAAAGCATCTCTTTTTTTTTTTTTTAATATTATTAAAACTGCTTTATTTCAGATTTCTTTTCTTTTGTTTTTCTTTTTTTTTTTTTTTTTTATGTAAATATAGTAACAAATGCAAGCCAAGTTCATTAGTCTGTCAAATAATGTTGAGTTCATGTACTACGGTTTTGTCAAGAGAAATTTAATGATCATATTATATCTAATTTAACTCATTGTTTGGGAATATTGATGACAAGTATTTTTTTTTTTTTACTTCATAATAATTTCATCAATTTCTTAGTGACGCATTCTTTAATTGTATGGTTGCTACAAAAGCTTTATTTTACATTTAAAATTAGTTTAAAACGGGATGTTTTAAACATCCGTCATTACTTATGTCACTCTGAAGTTATACAAATCGCTTTCTCAACATACACTCAGTCCACAATCCTACATCCTAGACCCTTTCCTTGTCTGCTAATTAAGCAAGAACTGCACACAGTCCACCTGTCCACAGGACCAATCTATTCATATCATTTTCATCTCTTACATCAGAATTGCAGAGATTAATACTACAGTTCATTGTACATATAGCATACAATCAATTAATGATAGACAACACAGCATTGTACCACTTCTTAAACTCATCCACTGTTTGCACTTTACTACCTTCTCAAGCAGTGCATTTCATGCTCATACCATTTCTCATGCAAAAAACCTTATCCTCGTACTTTCTTCTTCATGTGTAGCTTCCTCAATGGAGGGTTGCAGCACCATGTCTTTCCAGTCCTCTCTGTTGCAGCATAGTTACATGATCTTATATCATCAAACCATATCCCTTTTTTATGTCTTAATCCTCTTCTCATAATCTTTCCTTCTAAAGCTATTAGTGTCCTGCTGATCCCCTCAATACATTTCCTGTCAGTCTCATCTTTCTCTGGATCATTTCCTGCAATAAAGATGTCTGTGTTTTCATTCTCTATAGTATCTCTGCATTTGTCACATGTTCTGTCCATGAGATTTTCAGGGCTCTTCTGTAGCACCACATTTCAAAGGCCACTATCTATTGTCTTACTCTTCTTGAATACCCAGGTCTCACTTCTGTATGTGAAAACTGGCCAAACTAATGTTCTTATCATTCTCTTCTTTGTCTCTATGCCCACAAAAATTCTGAGCAGATCTTTATTTTTCCAGAAGGCATCTTTAGCTATGGTAGTTCGTTTTATATTTGCTCTAAAGTAGGTACCTAAATTGTTGTATGCTCAATTTTTATATTGTTTATGAATAGTTCTGGGTCAGATCTATTTTCTTTTGAGATTCTCATCAATTTGGTCTTTTTTGCATTTAAACGTAGGCCAAAATCTTTACCCTCTTCAATTAGTAGGTGCAGTAATTTGATTAATTTGTTTCTGTTTTCTGTTATTAGAATGGTATCATCAACATATCTAAGATTGTTGTGTTTTATACAATTGATACTGATTCCTATATTTTGTTTTTTGATCTTTTTCATCATTGTAAATATTAAATAGATTTGGTGAAAGGATGCAACCCTGTCTAACTCCTCTTTATTTTCATTCCGTGAATCTCAAAGTTTTTCTGCATGGAGTAAATCATTTTTATAAGTTTATGTACATGATCTTCTAAGTCTAATTTTTCTAACAGTTTATTGTGTTTTACTTGATCTAAGGCTTTCTGAAAGTCTGAAGCATATCTATATGTTCCTGTTCCTTTCAAGTGACTTTCCAGTAATATTTTTAGTTCCGGGATAGCGTTAATGGTTTTCATTCCTCTTCTGAAGCCTTTCTGTTGTTTGTTTAGTTCACCTGTTAAGGTTCTTTTGATTTCTTTGTTAACAGTGGTTAAAATGATTTTAGATGCATGAGAAATTAGGCTCACAGTTCCTCTTAATACTTCATTTTATAGTTTCCAAGAATAGTTCTCTTTTCCTTCCCCTCATTCTACCATTTGAAAAAATCTCCTCAGTATAAATCTGGCAACCTTTCAAAGGCTTAAATGTCTCAATTCCCCGCCCCCCCCCTTCCAATCTTTTATCTGCCAAACTCTATAGTTCACATTCCTTCAATCTCTCTTCACAAACAACATTGTACAATGTCATTTTATCATATATTTATTTTGTCCTAGTAGCCTGAGCACATCAAGAAATTGATGATTGTTTCATTACGCTTTTCATAAAAGGGTACTGAAAGCCCTATTCCAATCTGCAATTCTACTTCTGAACAAATGGTTCTCCAATGATGGGATATGAAATCAGATTAAGGGATTCTCATGTACAAAGCCTTGTGAATAAGAGGAGGAGGGGATATGATTGAGACATGGTGTTACTAGATTAATATGGAAGTTTTTTATAGAATGGAGTGAGATGATAGAACAAGAAGCCACTTCTGACTGTATAAGGGTCTGAAGAAGAGGTTCTTTGCTATGAGTGGTTCTGGGTTGGAATGCATTGCTTAAGAGTGTGGAAACAGTTTAAGGCATAGTTGATCTTTGTATAACAGTGGGAATCTATGATTGGTCTTTATGGAAGTTTGAGGGTAAATAATATTAGGCTCAGGGGCTCACATTGGTGAGTACGAGCATGGCAAACCTGAGATACCCAAGCTAGACCTGATCTTACTTCATACAATATACACTTGGTATATCATATCTGAAGAATGGTCTTCTACTCTTCTTTCCCCTCTACTCTCTCTCTTACTTCTTACTCCTTTCCCTCAGTGCTATTAGAGCAACTCGAGGGCGAGGGGGCCACTCTTTCCTCTCAAACTGTAGTTTCCACTATCTATAAATAAAAGTGCCTGAATTCAGGTCAAGGAGTGGTGGTTGACACTTGACGAAAACTTAACTATTGAAACTGAATGAACTCCAACCTAAAAATACATGGTCAAACAAGGGTCATGCCCACTATTAGAGAACCAAGATAGTGAAGGCGAAAAATATGCTATTGGAACAAAACATCACCTAATAGACAGGAAAAACATAACAAGCATAGGAACATGGAATGTAAGAGCTCTTCACCAGGAAGGAGCATTGGAAATACTACTGCATGAATTAGGCAACTACGGATGGGAAGTGATTGGACTCTGTGAAACCAGATGGACTGGAAAAGGAGAACTCCACCATGGACAGTACAAAATCTTAACTTCAGGCAGGAAGGACAACAAACACCAAGAAGGAGTAGCACTTATATTAAAACCAAAGGCTCAAAACTCTCTATTGTCCTACAATCCTATCTCACCTAGGATAATTAAAGCAAGATTCAAAACATCAATCGGATCAATAACTATTATTCAAGTATACTCACCAACTTTGACATCATCAGAAGAAGACATTGAAGAGTTCTATATAGATTTGCAAAAAGCAGTACAGCAAACATCGTCAAGATCTTCTAATTGTAATGGGGGACTTAAGCGCAAAAGTAGGCAAAGACTGGGATACCTGGCCAAGAGTAATCGGAAAGATCGGGTATGGAGAAAGCAATGAACGTGGACTGCTAAACTTTCTGCTCAAATAATAGACTAACAATAACCAACACTCTCTTTAAACATCTCCAAAACCCCAGAGAAAATGGACATGGATATCACCAGACAGACAAACCAAAAATATGATAGACTATATTATTGTAAACCAAAGATGGAAACCAAGTATCCTAAATTGCAGATTGTGGATCAGACCATAAGCTAGTATTAGCAAACCTAAGAATAAAGTTAAAATCTGGAAGCACTTTTAGAGTCAAAAGGAGACTGAATGTAAAAAAACTACAAGACAACAATATTCTAAGAAAAATATCAACTAGAACTAGATAAAAACCTGAAGGAACTACCAAAACAGAATATAAACATCTAAGAACATTGGTGCAAATTAAAGGAAATAATATTAAATTCGGCAGAAAAAACAATAGGTTATTACATGGAAAGAGAAAGTAAAAAGGTTAAACGATCAAAGGAAAAGCATGAAACTAAAACAGAACTATAACAGAAATTAATATAATAGATTAACCAGAGAAATTAGAAAACTAGTTAAAAGAGACAAGAATAACTGAAAAAGCCAGACAAGAATTTTTCTGTCTGGCTTTTTCAAGGCATTGAAAAAGCCAGACAGAAAAATGCAAAATGGCAGAAAAGCTGTCAAAAGAAAATAACCTTCATGGATTATATAAACAAATAGACCAAATTAGTTAGACACGGACAACAAAAATTATAATGATCAAAAACAAAGAGGAACAACTAATTGAAAGTAAAACAAAAAGAATGGCCAGATGGGAAAAATACTTCAAAGATTTATATAATAAAAACAGCTCCCAGGATATTACGATTCCAGCCACTGAAATCGAAGATTAAACAAATATCTTTACCAAAGAAATAATAGCACACAGCATAGAAAAACTCAAAACTAGGAAAGCACCTGGCATTGATCAAATACATGCAGAATTCTTAAAAGCAGAAAAGGAACAACTTTTGGAACCATTAAAAACATTATTTGAAAAGATCTACAAAAACGAAGCAGTGCCTACTGATTGAACCAAATCAGTCATAACTCCTATATACAAAAAAGGAGATAAAACAGAATGCAATAATTACAGAGGCATTAGCCTCCTCAGTATTCCAAGTAAGGTTTTTACGAAAGTACTCCAAAAACAAATTAAGCCATATATAAAACTGGCACTAGGAGAAGAACAAGCAGGTTTCAGACCAGGGCGAAGCACAATTGATCAACTGTTCACCTTAAGACAGCTAATAGAAAAGACACTAGAGTACAACCAAAGTTGCTACATAAATTTCATCAGGCATTTGATTCAATCCGTAGAAGAAAACTATGGAAGAATTTGGAATTTCCAACAAAACCATATTTCACCTTAACCAACTGGTTCCACACAGAGAGCAGAGTAAGATAGGGATGCAATCTGTCACCAGACCTGTTCAATCTTACATTGGAAGAAGCAACCAATAAGACCTTAAACGACGAAGACTCCGGAATCAAAATATATGGGGAAAATGTGACAAATTTAAAATTTGCAGACGACATTGCATTACTTGCAAGCACAGAAGAAAATCTACAGCGAATTTCTGATAAAATAAAGGAGGAGTGTATAAAATTTGGATTAAAAATATAGACCAAAAACAAAAATTATGCAAATAGGAAAAAGAAGCACCAATCTAGAAATTGATAATAAGAATCTAGAGCAGGTAGAAAACTTCACCTACCTTGGAGGAGTTATTGAGTACAATGGTGATATTATAAAAGATATAAACAGACGAATCAGTCAAGCATCCCAAACTTTTGGAAGACTTAATAAAATATGGAAGGCAAGAGACATCAAACAAGTAACAAAAGTAAGAATCTATGAAACAATGGTCCTCCCAATACTCCTTTGTGGAAGTGAATGCTGGAATCTCAAAAAGGCTGAGAAAAAATTATTAGTTACTGAAATGGGTTGGCTAAGAAGATTACTTGGAGTATCTTTGTTGGATCGACTAAGAAACGAAGATATAAGGAAACGACTAAAACAAGAAATAACAATAATAGGCAAAATCTGAGAAAGAAGACTGCGATAGTTTGACCGTGTGACCAGAATGGGAACAGAAAGACTACCATCTAAAGCCCTGAATACAACGATGGAAAGTAAAAGATCCAAAGGATGGCCCAGAATTAGATGGATAGACAAAATAAAAGAGGACCTGAAAACCAAATCACAACAAGTGACACCAAACTGGACAGAATTGTTCGGACTCTCTCGGGACAGACAGAAGTGGAAAGAATTTTCGGCCTCATCCACATAGATGATGGAAGAGAGGAGAAGAGGGTAAATATCAGGAGTTTAATGTTAGTGCAGAAACCACTGTAATATTACTACATGATTAAGTTTACATCATTTCTAACTTCCCATCAACAATTTTCCTCTAAATTAGGTTTGTCAGGCCTCTAATATATCATCTTATTTCTATTTGCAACCTTTTTAGATTAGATGTGCTCACACATTCTTAAATGCTAAGTGTAAAGTGATATTAGGAAGTTCCTTCTTAATAACATCATTTTTCATATGATTGTCATGGATGCAATCTGTTCACTTAATTTTTATCAGAACTTATCTGTGATTTCTAGTCTTTGATCAGTTCTTTTATATCGAAACTTGCTCTCAGATCCTTATGTTAAAATTGGCTTGAAGACTGTTCTTGTATACTGTAGTTCAGTGTTTTTGCTATTGTTTTATTCTGTACAACTTTATTTAGCCAGTTCCTCACAACACCAGCTTTACTTATTTTGTTTTCGATTTCCAAATTTAATTTACCATCTTCACTTAAAAAAAAGTCCTCCAATAGCTGAAACATTTTACATGTTCTGTATTTCTACATTGAAAATTCAGTTGTTTTCCATGTTCCTGTCTGTTCTCAGTCAAGCAGTAAAGACATTTTTATGGTAGTCGTTCAGGTTAGAGTCCTGAAGGCTTGTACTGGATTTAGTTTAAAGTAACATCTATACCAAGTAATAATTCTGATACCAGGTTTATTGCCATTTCATGATGATTCATGTAGACTATTTAAATTATACATATTTGGTCGTTTTATAATAGAAATACAATTTTATTAATACAGACCAGTTTACAATATAACTTATATTAAAACCTACCAGTTTCGCCAGCAAACTGTCTGGCTTTTTCAAGGCATTTACAGAGATATGAAAACTAGTAAATGCAAATTGAAAGGAACATAAAAAACGTTGTAAACCAACTAGTAGCTATGGTTACACGTTTCGTGTGACAGAGAGGACTTATTGTTCTTATTCATTATCACGCATGCGTTGTAGACGTGTAATGTGATTACTGGCTAGCTGTAGTTCAGATTGATTGAGAGAGAGGATCAAGTTTTTCCACGAACTGTTTAGAATTACACCCCGATTTCTGTTGTACTACTATATGTACTATATATTTTTGGTGTACTATATACCCCCCATGTCTTTTTTTTTGTGTGTATTCTATACCCCCCCATGTCTAATAAAAAGGACCTCCATTGCACCACCACGATGCATGTTGTATGGACCTCTATTGCACCACTGCTGTTGGTCGAGCCCATTTCCTCTACTGATCAGAGAGCATTTTAAGTGAAAAACGCATGGGGAGATGTAGGACCCGATTCCTCTACTGGACATGAAAATGAATTGGGTGAAGGGGAGGGAAATTGTCATGAGGGTTGAGTTGGTGTCCGCCAAGTTGGGATTTGCTATAGATTCATGTAGACAATAAATAATTTCATACCTGCAAATTTTAACATTTCTAGTTCAATATCTATTAGTTGTCTTTCAATATTTTTTTTCTACATCATGCACTGATGTGATTGTTTCTGGGTTGGAATGCATTGCTTAAGAGTGTGGAAACAGTTTAAGGCATAGTTGATCTTTGTATAACAGTGGGAATCTATGATTGGTCTCTCTTTAATGCATTTATCTTCATTTTCTATCACTCACTGTTCCCTCACCCATCTCATTTTGTTTTTCAAAGTAGTAATACTTCAGACATCCAAAATATGTTTCTTCAGTTTTTATGTTGCATTTTTCAATCCCCCCCCCCTCTATCCAAATGCCCAGACCACTATCTAAGCCTAGGTTCTCCAAGAAGTATGCCAAAGCAATTCAAGAATAGAATTTTACATATTGTAAGTGACTTGAAATCAAAACTCCAGTAGCTGCAAAAAAAAAAAAAAAAAAAAACTACTAGTCAATCCAAATCTAACTTGAAGGATAAAGCACGAAAAACTTGCTCCTGATTCAAATAGTAGTTGTGCCTTCTGGTTTCTAACAGAGGCCATCCATGTATCCACCTATCACATTCAGAAGTTATTGTAATATCACAGTCAAGGCTGACTTCCTGGTATCACCCTTCTCTTCATACACTGATAATCAAGGAGCAAAGTATACCCCAAGCATTACCTAGATTGCACCTCTAGTGTCATCAAACAAATCTTCGTGATTTTTATACCATCAAGTCTTCTGGTCCTCATGGCATCTCCCCGACAACTATGAGAGGGGGAAACCCCCCCCCCCCCACATACACACAAAATGAGAAAGCACCTGAATCAGATGTAAATCAGTATAACAGTGGAGGCTATTAAACATGGAAGAAAAAAGGCTTTGGAAATTGTTAAATGTCTGTAGTATAGCTCTAGCTACATCTAGCATTCCATCACCATGGATAGATCTAACATCAATACCCAATAAAAACAATCCAGAAAATTAGAGGAATCACACTATTTCCTACCACAGCAAAATTTATAACTGGATGCTTCTAAACTGAATTGAACCATATGTAACACCTCTTCACAAAAATCAGTTTCTTGAAAAACATAAGTACTGTTGAACACACTGCTACCTTAGAAGATTGTTAGGAGCAAAAGATAAAAACCTTCCTTTAATATTAAACTTCATAGATTTCTCAAAAGCCTCATTTAATCAATAGATAAAGAATGTTCAGAATTTTCAGTTATTACTGCATATCCTTGAAAATAATCAAAACAATATCAGAACCATACAAGAATTATCATGCAAGAGTAATGATTAGTGAAAAGAGAAACTGAGCTTTCCTGTTTCCACTGGAGTTCTTCAGGAAGACTTTTTAGCACCATAATTATCATTACCCTTGATCCTGTATCCAGACTCACAGGTAATTGTTATGAAATAACTCAAATATTATTATTATTATTACAGGCAGCTCCAAGGAGTCCTTAGACTCATCGAGGGAGGCCCAACATCATGTCAAGAACAACTATTCAACATTCACAGAATAGGACTGGTGGTGGGAGGACCAGGGCCATCCATGGAAGATTGGTAAGAGTGTGGTTAGCAAGGGTGTTAGAGCTAGGTTTTTTACTTGAAGAGTGGTAAATGAGTGGAACAAGCTGCCAGTCTGTTGTGGGTGCCATGACTGTAAATGAGTTCAAGGAGAAGTATCTATCATACTTCTCCTTGAACTCATTTACAGTCATGGCACCCACAACAGAATGGCAGCTTATTCCATATATAAGTACGATAGATACTTCTCCTTGAACTCATTTACAGTAATGGCACCCACAACAGACTGGCAGCTTATTCCACTCATTTACCACTCTTCAAGTAAAAAACCTAGCTCTAACACCCTTGCTAACCACACTCTTACCAATCTTCCATGGATGGCCCCTAATCCTCCCACCACCAGTCCTATTCTCAAAAATATCTTCTGAATTAATCTCATAGAAACTCTTCAGTAATTTGAATTTCTCAATCATATCACCCCTTTTCTGCCTATCAACCAATTTCTGCAGCCCACAAATCTTCAACCTGTTCTCATAAGGTTCATTCCATAGTCCTGCTATTATCTTGGTCACTCGTCTCTGGATCCTCTCCACCTCCTCCCCATTGAGAAGAAATCCTGGCGCCCATATCTGGACACAGTAGTCTAGATGGGGTCTTATCAAGGCTCGATACAGAGGAACAATAACCTGTTTGTCTCTGTTCGTTAAAGTGTTTTTCAGCAACCAAGTGATTGTATGAGCTGATTTTGCCACTTTTGCGATGTGTCCCCTAAACTTCAACTCCCTATCCACCAACACTCCCAAATCCCTGGCCTCGTCAATCTCCTGGAGTACAGTTCCACCAATGTGATATACTGCTGCTAATCTTTTCACCCCAAAATGCAAAACCTTACATTTCTCCACATTAAATTGACATCCATTCTCCTTAGCCCAGTCTTCCAAACTATCCAAATCCTGCAAAATTTTGACATCCTGAGCATTCACTATTGCTCTACCTAACTTTGTATCATCCGCAAACAGATGCTCAGTTCCTTTCAGATCCTTTCCTATATCGTTAATGAACAAATTTAACAGTAGTGGTCCAAGACCCTGCAGCACACCGCTAGTCACAGGCTGTCTTTTGGACTCTATTCTTGAATAAACCACTCTCTGATATCTCTCCATCAACCACCCTCCTATATCCATTCTCACATGCTGCAGGTTACTGATTAGAATTCCATGTGGTATCCTATCAAAGGCTTTAGCAAGGTCCAGCAGAATCACTGTAAACCCGTTATCCTTATCCAGTTCAGCCATCACTGTGTTATAGAATGTGAGCATGTTACTGAGGCATGATCTACCCTTCACAAAATCATGCTGTCCCCCATAGAGTATCCCATTTTCATCTATCCAATCTTGTATCCAACAGGACAAACCCATATAAGCAGTCTCTGGTTTGGCAGATGTTGTGCTGATTGACTAACATTCAGATTGACCAAAACGGGTACGTGACAACTGGGCAATTCACAATGGACGACAGACTGTCAACTTTCAAATTTTTGCACTTTAGTAGGAATACGATTTGGTGTATTTTTATTATTTATTTATTTTTATTTTTTGTAAATATTGGTAAAATATATATAAATATGGTTAAGACTTATGAGGTAAGAGTTAAGTTATGAACTATGAGTTATTTCCACATAATTGAAAAAACAAAAAAAAAAACTAAAAATAATCCAGACCTAATACCTAAGCTTACCTACGTGAATTTGCCTCTGATGTTCTAATTTTCGATAAATTAAACAACTGTATTTTTTCAAATAACTGATCGTTCGAAAAACTTACTTTCGAAGAATTATATCATATATCAAACTTTGCAGGATCATTTAAGAAAGAGATGGCTAAAAAGAGTGGTCCAAAAATGATTTAAAAATGAAAAGGTATAATTGCATAATATTAAAATAAAGAAAAAATATAGTTTTTTAATTCATTTATTAATATTATTTTGTAATTAACAAACACATTTACACATGTTACATATATACATTCAAACAAAAAAGTATATGAATTTCAAAACAATTTTTTTTAAATTTATCAGTTCATATTATAGTAATATGCAATACCACGTAAATATTCTATTATATTTTCCCTATCGTAATTTATAACTTTTTTTCAAAATTCTTTGGTCAGCTTCATCGTAACGTGTACATTTGTGCTGATGTTGAAAACTTGCTACTGCTCTTTCATAATTAACATATGTTTTTTTTTTTTTTTTTTGTAGTCCGTTTATAAAAATCCATAAATTTGGGTGACTTGTGCTGCTGCTAAAGCTCAATTGCAATTTTCAATAACAGGCTTCTTCAAAATTATTTGTCCTATTGCTTCTTTTATTGTTCTTTGGTACACAGACCAAACATTCGAGGGAAAAATCGGTGGAGCTCTGGTTCTATTATTCCTTAGGCCAGGGTTTCCCAAACTGTGTTCTGCTGAACACCAGTGTTCCGCAGAAAGTGAATAAGTGTTCCCTGAAATATCAAAATTAATATGAGCCTGGAATGGTTTCAAATGTTGCGACAAGTTCAAACATGCTTGAAAATCAGGTGCTCCTCGTTTTGTGTGTGGATTGTGCTATTAAAGCCAGCTCCGCACTAGCTGACAGCCACCTGCAGTTGTTGACACCTCCGAGCATGAGTGAAGTACAGAGGTATCTATTCTAGTAAACATGCGGTCATAAGCAAGGTCAATGTGATGCGATGCAGCTCAGCATGCTTGTAGTGTGTTCTGTCACATTTTTGTGATTTTTACATTGAGTACGAGACCGATGATACTCAACTCTAACCAAGGTGTTCTGTTAAAATTTCAGGATTTGTGAAGTATTCCGTCATAGGAAAAATTTGGGACAACCTATGTATGTATTCGTAAACCATTCTAAAATTGGTTAAAAGTTTATTGGATAAATGATTCTCAAGTTCAGAAGCCTAAATAATATCTTGTTCTGGAATGAAAATAAGTGAAGTGATTGTTTTTGAATTTAAAGTGAATTATGCATCAGAATTGTATCTGGTTAAAAGTTTGCATGAAGCTAAATGCTTACAAAGATTTTGTATGAGATAAAAAAAAAGCAACCATTTATGTTAGCTTGCAGAAATACCATACGTAAAGCTTGATGAATGGCAATTTCATAATCATCGTTTATATTTTCGGGATCAAGTAATGGCCACATTTCATGTATCATATAAAATAATTTTGTGTATGTTTCAAGAGTCTTATTAGGTAGTAAACAATATATGGGAGATGAATTTCAGCGCTTGGTGTGTGACAACCACCCTTCTTATGAGGCCTGAAGTGGCTTAAAAAAGTTCCATGTTTGATCTCTAGAGCAGGATTTCTGAACTATGTAAAAATAAATGAAAATTACAAAAAATATATAAAATTGTTTAAAATGGGAAAAAAAAATCCTTAGCCTACCCACGGTATATGTGTACTGTAGGTTTACTATCATGGGTGGGAACCACATAAGAAAAAATTTACATGTAGTGCTCAGACATGGAATGTCACTACTCATCGAGCAGTTTATATCATCAATAGCTTTGGGACAACATGCCATCAAACAATACTAGGATGCATGTGGCAACATTGCATTCTTAATACTGTCATTCTTGAAGACAGCCAGCAAATACCCCTAATAGAAACTATTCAAAAGTCAGCTGAGGTGGTTCTGGCACAACTTAGACCAGTCATCTTCACATGTTCAGTCCTCTTGCTCTCTACATGCCAACTAATGGACACAGAGGAAGACCAAGAAAACATTTTTGGCAATACATAAACAAGCTTCTTTTTGAAGATGACTCATGAACCATCTGACATCATTTGGCAGAAAACTAAACAACTTGGCTCACTTTCGTTTAACAGACCTTATTATTAAGGGAGACCTCCAGGAACTCGGGACTCATCGAGGGAGGCTACATGCACCAACTGTCATTGCTTGTTCTTGAATTCATTCACATTGCTTGCACACACACATTGATATGGCAATCCATTCCAATCACACACACCACTATGAGAAAAAAATCGAGATTTAACTCCTTTCTTAGCAACATTCATTCTCAGCTTCCAAGGATGCCATCTTGTCCTTTTGCCACCCTTCATTAAAAAAATCTTCCATTAACTGAAATCCTGTATGACCCTTTCAGAAGTTTGTAAGTCTCAATCATATCACCCATTCTTTCTCCTGTTGCTAATGTCTGGTAGTCTACAAATTCTAAATCTGTCTTTATAATAAGTATTCTGCAATCCTGATATCATTTTTAACTCTCTTCTTTGCACTCCCTCTCTACTATCAAAATCACAACAGGAACCAGGAGACCAGACCTGTGCACAATAGTCCAAGTGAGATCTTATCAAGGCCTTGTAAAGAGGCAAAATGATATCCTTATCTTTATATGTTAAAGTTCGTTTCAGCATTGCAATTATCATTTGAGTTGTATTTGCAGTCTTTTCTGCATTGCCCCTGAACTTTAACTTCCTATCCACTAACACTCCATGATCCCTAGCCTGATCAGTTTCTTATAGTAATCTCACCAATATAATACAACATTAGATATCTAATCATCCCAAAGTGAATAACTTTACGCTTACTGACATCCATTTTCCCATGCCCAAAATTCCAGCCTATTAAAATCATTCTGCAAGTATTTTTTTAAATGCTTCCTATGTACTGTTGATATTCTTCACATCCAGCAACCAATACCATTGCACTGAACTCAGTATACTTTACAGTTGGTCATAATTTCCTTCTTTGTAGTTCAGCACGTTCCCAAGTGAGTACTGCATGATCAGTGTTATCAACCAAAGGCAGAAAACAGTGATCAACTAAAACACCATATGACACTATAATCAAATCTCAGTCTTTGACCGAGAGTTTCTTCTGTCACATGCTGCTTGAGGAAATTGTCTCATAACAGTTCAATAAATTCAGTTTCATTCATCTCATGCGATTTTACTGCTACCCAATCACTGTTTGGATAATTAAAGTCCCCCATTATGATTACTCTTTTCGTGCTCATTGTCTATTTGGTGATGCATTTCTTCATCACTAGCAACTGATCCACCAGGTCTGTAACAACACCCCGCTATGTATTTGGTCTTGTTAGATTCCACTTCACACCAGATGACTTCAAACTCACTTCCATGTGAAAAACTTACTAGTATTAAAATCGTAAATCTCAACATTAATTGGATTCAAGGCATCCAATATCATTATTGTACACCCTCACTTCCTAGAACCCACAAGGTGCCAAGAATAGTCAATTCATGCTGAAGGGGAAAAAAAAAAATAAACTATGTACAAATTGGTCACCAACACGTGAAATTATGTGCTTTATACGTAAATTTTCCAACTGTCATACAAGAAAAATAGTTGCCACTTTATGAACTAGAATTTTCATAATTCATCATAATCAAATTCCTGACATGTACCCTCAAGGGGGTGTACAGGATATGATAGTACTACATGAAAAATTTACATCATTACTAACTTCCTATCTACAATTTTCCTCCAAATCAGTCAATTATTTGTCAAGACTCCAATATTATAATTATCAGATCTTATGTTTCTATCGTCTAAGGCACATTGTACCATATCAATCCACTTGTATCTTGGTCTTCCTTTGGGTCGTTTTCCTGCCAACCTGGCAGAGAACACTTGTTTTGCTAATCTTTCCTCGCCCATTCTGTTTAAGTGACCATACCACCTGAGATTAGCTCTGCTAATGCATTCCTGGATGCCGACAATGTCAAGTTCTTTCCTAATATCCTCATTTTTAATATGATATTGCCAATGATGCCATCTGTTCACGCCTATAATCTTTCTCAGGACCCTCATATCTGCAGTCTCTAGTCTTTGGTCAAGTGTTTTACTTCTGACCCAGCTCTCAGATCCATAAGTTAAAACTGGTTTGAGCACTGTCTTGTATACAGCTAATTTAGTGTTCTCATTAATTTCTCTCTTATTCCATATGAATTTATTCAATTGACTTCCTACTATACCAGCTTTGCTAATTGTGTTGTCTATTTCCATATTTAATTTACCATCTTCAGTAAAAATCGTGGTTAAGTAGCTGAAATGCTTTGTAGGTTTCCCGTTCACAACACAATTGACATTTTCAACAATTCTACCTATTTTCTGACTTTGTCTTTTTAATGCTGAACTTCATACCATATCTATTACAACAGTTATTGAATTTAGTAAAGAACTCTTGCAAACTTGTAGCGGGTTTATTTAGAAGTATAACAAAGATAACAAAGATAATAAAGCAAAGAGCTGACATTAACATCTCCAATTCTGATATCATGTTGAATACTACTTTCCTTCATAATGTGATCCATATAGATAATGAATAACAGAGGGGATAATGTACATCCTTGTCTCACACCAGATTTAACATTAAACCATCTTCCTGTACTTCCTTCAATTCTAACGGGTTTCTTACAATTCAAATAGAGACTAAGTATTGCTTGATATAATGTCCCATTGACACCATATAACTGTAGCATATTGAATAGCTTCTCTCTTGGCACCTTGTCATATGCCTTTTCCAGATCTACAAAACTTAAATAGAGATCCTCGTTATATTCCCATGCTTTCTCAACTATTTGTCGTAAAGTGAAGATCTGATCCTGACAGCCTCTATTTGTCCTGAATCCAGCTTGTTCTTCACCAAGCTTTTCTTCCACAATTCTTCTCAACCATTTCTCAAGTATGCTTGCATAGATCTTGCTAGGAACACTCAGTAGGGAAAAAATACCTCTGTAATTCTTACATTCAGTTTTATTTCCCTTTTTATATATGGGTACTATTAGAGCTCTACTCCAATCATCGGGAATTCGTCCCTCTGTCCAGGCTTTCTGAACTATACAGTGCAGCCACTGTAAGACTTTTATACCAATATATTTTATCATTTCTGGTCAAATATCATCTACTCCTGCTGCCTTTCCACATTTCAACCCTTTGATGGCTTTTTCTACTTCAAGTATAGATATGTATTCCTGATTGTATGCTTGTTGAGTGTTTGTTACCACTGTGCTATCACTGCTTGTTTCATTTTTCGAAGCAATTACTCCATACTTCCAGGATATCTTTCTCTCCTGTTTTCATGACACCTTTATCATCTCCAACTCCTTTTACAGCACTCTTTCCTCCATTTCTAAGCTTCTTCAACAACCTCCAGAATATCTTACCACTTTCTTGATATTTATTTTCTATGTTCTTGCCAAAGTCCTCCCATGACTTTTGTTTAGCTAGTGTTTATCTTTCTTACATTTGTCTCTGAATTCTTTAAGAGCACAAGCTGACTTATTTGCCAGGAACTTTTGATATGCTTTCTTCTTTTCCTTCACTGCCTCTTTAACTTCCTGTGTCCACCATGGAGTTCTAATTTTGCTATCCTTGCAGACAACCTCACCACATTCCTTTCTGGCTGAATCAGTCAGGGTTTTCTTCAAGGCTTGCCACTGAATCTTCAAGGTTTGATTCCTGTTCTCAAACGCTTTCATTTTTTTCTTCAATAATCTTTGTGTATTTTAGTCTACAGTTCACATCTGAGAGCTGCTGAACTTTTATTCGCTTTAAAACTTTCTTACATGTAATTCTTTTCAGTATGAAATCCACTTTTATCCTACTCAAGACTAAATAGTGATTGCTTCCAATTTCAAATCCTCTGTACACTCTGGTGTCCTGCACCAGGGAGAAAACATCACTATCAACAATAACATAGTCAATGAGACTTTTTCATAAAAGAAAAGCTAATTTTCCAATGTATAATAATAAACACTCATCTCACGAAATGCATTGATTACCATATTATCGGAATGGATTTGATTTCTTTTGACATACGCAGAAATGTCGAAGTGTCTCGCATCAGTGGACGTACAGTGGCTATCGCCATGAGATTTTGTTGTATATTTCTGTAAGGACTGTGTAGCTCAGTGGTGAAATTTGCATTCGTGGCACTAAGCTGCCCAAAGAAAAACCTAAGTTCAGTTGAAGTGTAATCATCAACTTGAACTTTCTTCTAGGCTTTTCTTTGACCACTTCCCAGTTTAGTTGACTTCTGGCATGGGCAAGCAGGTTTTTTTTAGACAGTAATATGGTGTTAGGAACCATGAGATGGTGATACTTGTTTGCCATCTCTTCACAACATACTACTTTAAAATTAGTAGTAGGGGCTACTGATGGAGATGGAGCTGTCTGTGCAGTCTCCAAAAGTTAGACTAAAATGGCTTTGCCTATTCCCTATAAAGAAATAAAGGCACTGACAGATATCAGAACAGGTATTTCTTAAATATATATAAACTATTCATATATGAATAAATGTTTGCAGACATAAAATACAAGAACCTCTATGTAGTAGTACTTTATACTTAAAATATGCTTCATAATATAAAGCTGAAAATAACTCATTTTCCTGTCAGCTCTGTTTATTTGCACTTCTGGAAAAGAGCATGAAATATTTGAAGGGAGTTAAAGATGCAGTGTGTGGGAACTTCCAGACTGGTTCATGTCCTGAACTGAATTATATAAGGAACTTGCCATTATTTTCTTTGCTCTTTTCTTAAAATGATTGCAAAATGTCTGACTGGTATTCGTTTCCTGCTGTTGTTTTGATCAACAAGACTAATTTTTCATGTTTGTCAATCACCCTTTTTTTTTAATGACATGAAAAAACCTCCACATAGCACTTTCTGGGACTATAAGCTTGTAAGACTCATTGACTTCACATTTTACTAACATCATTATTTGAAATTAACAGCCATTCGAGAAATTAATCTTTAATGTTGAATACTGTAGCTGAAATGTTAATTTCAGCACCATTGCCAGAATAAAATATCTTAGTTATTAACTCTTAGTCTTGGTAATATTAATAACAAAAATTTTAAAAACTCATGTTAAAACTTATTTGTAGAATTTTCATCTGTTCTAAAAAAGCATCACCTTAGTAGCTGATGTAACATTATCAATAAGAAAATTAAGAGCCTATTCATTTTGAATACTGTTAAATTATACCAATCATTCCATTCTTCTTCTTGAGTATTCTGCAATTGAGCAGGTTCTTCTCTTAGTAGCAAAAACTTTCCTTCCACTCTTCTATTCTGAGCCTTCTCTTTCAAGGTTGTGTACCTGTCTCCATTCAGCATGTCATCTAGCATTGTTTTCCTTACTCTTCCTCTGGGTCTTTTTCAGTCTATTTTTCCTTAGATTGCATCTCTAATGATTCCATTCCCTCTCAGAATATGTCCGATCTAGTTTCCCTTTCTTCTTTTTATCGTCCTTAACAGACTTCTTTCTTCTTCTACTCTTTTTAAGACCTCTTCATTACTTATTTTATCTGTCCATTTTATTTTTTTCCATCCTTCTCCAAATCCACATCTCAAAGCTTTCCAAAATCTTAATTTCTTTTTTCTTCAATGTCCAATTTTCAGCTACATAGAGGGCTGCTTTATGCCGCTTCGATTAAAGGCATCTCTTTCCATCGCTATTCTTGCTTTTATGTCACTTTTACATCTTCCATCACTGCTAATCACACTTCCTAGATATTTAAATGTCTTTATTTTTTTCCCCATTTATTCTGATGTCCATATTTGCCTCTTTCCTTGCTATTTTCATTACCTTTGTTTTTCTTATGTTAATTTTCATTCCATAATTGATACAGGATTTCAGTAATCTGTTCAACAGATGTTGTAGTCCTGTTTCAGTATTTGATAATAATGCCTTGTCATCTGTGTATTATGTTATTGCAAATATCTGTCTACCTCCAATTTTTATTCCTTCTTCCAAATTCTCCAGTGCTTCTTTTAACATTGCTTCGGAATACATATTAAACAAAATTGGTAAGAGAGAACAGCCTTGTCTTACTCCTCATCCAATGATACCTGGTTCTGTTGTACCATATATGTCTCTCACCATGGCAGTTTGTCCTATATATAGTGAAATAATTAGCCTTCTATCTTTCCAATCTATACCAATCTTTTCCATTACTTCCACTATCTTATCCCATTTTACAAAGTGAAAAGCTTTTTCAAAATCTGTATAACAGATATTAACTTCATTATTCACTTCCAGACTTCTTTCACTTACTATTCTTAAGAGTCCAATCGCATCTCTTGTTCCCCTACCCTTCCTGAAACCAGACTGATCTTCTCCAAGAAATTCTTCCACCTTAGATGCAATTCTTCATGTTAAGATTTTCATAAGTATTTTTTGATGTATGGGAAGTGAGGCTTATTGTTCTAAAATCCTTGCAGTTCACTGCATTACTTTTCTTTGGTATAGGTATAAATATTAAGGTCATAAAATCTGTTGGTAATTCTCCTTTGTTATAAATTAAATTTATTATTTTGGTTATTTCTTCAGTTCCTTTCTTCTGAAGTTGTTTCAGGAATTCTGCAGGTATTTCATCTATTCCTTTGCTTTTCCACAATTTAGTTCTTTAATGGCCATTTCTACTCAGTCTTCAAAATCTTTGGGCATAGATCATCTTCATTTACCTTCTTTATATCTCATTTGGTCTATTTTCCTTGTCATATAGATCTTCAATGTATTCCTTCCATCTCATTAGGATTTTATCTTCTTCATTTATGATTTCTCCTTTCTTATTTTCTATGCCTCTAGCTCGAATTCCATTTCTCTTGGATTTATGCTTCTTGCTTTTTCATACAAAAGATCATACCTTCCTGCTATCTCATAATTTTCCATTTCTTCACATTGTTTTTTAAGCCAATCTTCTCTACTTCTTTCTGCTTCCCTTCTCAATTTGTCATTCAGGGTTATATATTGTATTTTCCCTTCTGGGGTGTCTTTATTTTTCCATTTTCTTCTTTCTTCCATTAGAGAAATCATCTCATTAGTTATCCAAGTTTTTTTTTTTATTCTTTTAGCTCTTACATATCCAATTTTTTCTTCTGCAATCTTCTTTATTTTCTCCTTAACTTGTTCTCATTTCTTTTCTGGATCTTCAGTTTTGACAAAACTTGTTTCCTCTAATTCTTTCTCCAATCTATTTCCAAATTCCTTGGCATTTTTTAATTTCTCTAAGTTCCATTTTTTCCTTTTCATAGCTTCTTTTATTTTCTTTAGTTTCACATTTATTTCTATGAATAGTAGGTTGTGGTCAGAGTAAATATCAGCTCCAGGATACGTGCATGCATTTTTTACACTATTCTTGTATCTTTGCTTAACTATAATGTAATCGATTTGATACCTTTCCGTATCTCCTGGTTTTTTTTCATGTGCATAGTCTTCTCTTAGATTTTTTGAACAAAGTATTCGTAATTATTAGCTATTTTCTTTACAGAATTCCACTAACCTTTCTCCTTTCTCATTTCTATCACCTAGTCTGTATCTCCCTACTGCACTCCCATCCTCTTCGTCTCCCACGACTCCATTCCAGTCTCCCATTATAATCATATAGTCTTTTCTTTTTTCTTCCTTAATTAGTTCTTGTAATTCATACATTTCCTCATCTGAATGGTCACTTGTTGGCATATATACCTGCATTGTTAAGTTCAGAGGTTCAGCCTTCAATTTAACCACCATAATCTTCTCATTCAGACATTTTATGCTAATGATGCTCTTTGCTTTTCATTCCATTTCATTAAATATTGTAAAACCATTTGATTTTGTTATACACTCTGGTTATTTCACCATTCAAAACAAATTATAAAAGCACAAGTGGACAGGGAAAACATGTCATATGGAGATGATCAGCATAGAAATGAAATAGATTGGGATGCGAATAAGTAGTTGAGACTGAATGGATATGTGCTGAGTGGTAATAAAGGTGATTGGACAAGGACAGGTGTGGTGGGAAAATCGCAACCAACAAGTGGCTTGGGTCGGACTTGGTTATAGACCTAAAAGTAAACTGCCATGTTTATTTAGAAATAAGGAGGATGCAATTGTTTCACTGTGATTCCCTGGTTTTCATAGTGTTGGAAATTGTCCAGAAAAGACATAGTTCATAATTGGCCTTTGGGAAGTGGGATGTGAGAACAAATTGACGAACTGGAGTTTGCAAGGCCTTGTGAATAGGAAGTGAGGGATGTGATCGAGACCTTTAAGTTGGTAAAGGGTTGTTCCCTGGTTAATGTGGAAGAAATTTATTTGTAGAATGGGGATAGAACCATGAGACATACTTGGAAGTTGTATAAGGAGGGTGTGAGCAGGGTCATAAGGATTAAGTTCTCTATGTGGAGAATCATTGGTTGGTGGAATGCTTTGCATGACATTATGGTGAATAATGTAAATTGAAATGAGTTTAAAACATGGTTTGATGGGCTTTGTGTGTGACAGTGTTTGCCTCCCGTGATGAGTCTTTTGACTCTGTGGAGGTCTGTGTTTGTTGTATATTTTTGTTTATTTGTTTGTTGGCTACTTTTCTTTGAATTATGAAACTACTTCTTTATACAACTATTACCTCTACACGTATACAAGGCATGTTCAAAAAAAGACCAAACTTTTTAAATAGCATACCAACCAGCACAGGGAGTGCACTGTGGCTATACAGTGCACCTAGCAGCAGGTTTTGACAACAAATTGCCATTAACAACTAATGCTTATAGCAGAATGGAGCTATAAGCATTAGTTGTCAAGTTACATTTGCTGAAGTGAGCATGTGCACAAGCTGTTTTCAGATTAGTGACAATGAAAGAGCTTGAAGAGCATGTGTGTGTGAAATTTTGCTGCAAACTTGGTAAAAATTTTACAGACACATTTCAGTTGCTTAACCAAGCATACAGGAAGGACTATATGAGCCAAACACAATGCTATGAGTGGTTTAAGCATCAATGGATGTGTCGGTCAAAGATGAAGATGATGTTGGTTGTGTTTTTTGATTGGAAAGGCATTGTCTGTTATGAAGTTTTACCACATGGCCAGATTGGTAAACAAAGAATTGAACCAGGAAGTTTTAACGTATTTGGGGAATGCTGTGCACAGGAAGAGGCCTGAATTGTGGGAAAATCAGACTTGGATGTTGCCCCATGACAATGCACCAGCTTGTGTCGCTCCTCATCCACAGTTATATCGAAAACATCAGACATCTGTTGTGCCTCATCCACCCTATTCTCCGGACTTAGCCCCAGAAGACTTTTTCCTGTTTCCCAAACAAAGCCACTTTGAAAGGACGTCATTTCCAAACCATAGAGGAGATTCAGGAAAATGCAATAAGAGAACTGTGCCCTCACAGAAAGTGCATTCCAGGAAGCATTCCAACAATGGAAGAAACATTGGGAATGTATATTATTTCTGGGAAAACTCCCAGAAATAACATACATTGGGAATGTATTGCCAGTAGAGAGGACTACTTTGAAGGGGACAGTACTTAAAATGTTGTAAAATGAGCAATAAAGTCTTGTCTTTATAGCAAAAGTTCAGTCTTTTTTTGAACACTCCTTGTATATGTCTTGATTATAAATTTAAATTTTGACAGCTATGTAGGCATTTGACAGGATGTCACGAAACAAGTTAGTTTTTAAGTTATAGTATAAGGGTTTGAATATCAAGTTAGTGAATTGGATTAGTAACTGGCTTTCTGATAGCTATTAGAGATGTATATTGGGGGGCAGTGAGTAGGAATGTTAAAAGTGGAGTTTCACAGGGTTCAGTACTGGGGACCATTACTTTTCAATCTTTATCAATGATATCTTTATCGATGATAGACATGTGAATGAGAGTTCATTTGAGGCAGTCTGGTGCGAAATAGTGACCAACACAGCCAAATATACAGTTGGATGCTGCTATAGGCCAGGGAGTACAGGGGGAGATATTGAATTCATGCATCAGCAACTTAGTGCAATGAGTGAAGGCTTAGTGATTATTATGGGGGATTTTAATTATGGTGATATCAATTGGAAGGAGGAAATATCACGTAGCAAAAAGGAAATGGAGTTCATACATCTGCTACGAGATAATTACTTGAAACAGCACGTAACTGAAGGGACACGTGGTGTGAGAGTGTTGGACCTGGTTATTGGTTCAGAGGTTATATGCATAAGTAAGGTGACCTCGTTACCTCCAGTTGGTGAAAGCGATCATGTGGTATTGACTTGGGAGGTTGCAAAATCTGTGGATTTTTCTATTAAGAAGGGGTATGTACGAAACTACAGGTTAGGCAATTATAACAAGCTTCGGAGTGAGCTTGCAGCCATCCCATGGCAGAACATATTGCAAGGGAAAGATGTTAGCAGTGCTTGGGATAAAATCAGCGGGTATCTGAGGAAAGCAATATCAGATTGTGTCCCCATGGTCAGGAGGTCAAACAAGGCAAGCATTAGATGGATGAGCAGTAGTATCAAGCTTGAACTACAAAAAAAGAAAATGTTATGGAGAATTTACAAGGAGAAGGGCGATCAGGACACCCATGAGCAGTACAAGGCTCAAGCTAGGAAGGTTACCAATCATAGTAAGAAAAGCTAAATCAGATTATGAGAAGACCTTAGCCAAAGAGATCAAGGGTAATCCCAAAGAGTTCTTCCGCTATGTGGCAAGTAAGAGGAAGAATGACTTCGGAAGGATAACCTTAGTGGGTGCTGATGGTATTGAGGTGACAAAATCAGATGTAATAGTCGAGTTACTGAGTGATCACTTCTCAAAAGTCTATCACCCAAGTGAGGATATCTCTATACCTATAGCAATACCTAATGTGAGCATTGAAGCTAAAGAATCAGAGGTATTAAATATATTGCGAAACTTAAATGCAAACACTGCGGTAGGCTTAGATGGAATATCAGCTCGGGTGTTGCGTGAATGTGCAAATGAATTGTCAACCCCTCTTACCTGGATATTTAATTTAAGTTTGAACTCTGGTATGGTCCCTAGGGAGTGGAAGTTAGGCAAAGTGGTTCCTTTGCATAAGGGTGGCTCTAAAACTGCAGTATTGAATTACAGACCAATCACTATCTCAGGAGTAGTGGTAAAAGTATTGGAAAAGTTGGTTAAAGACAAAATTCAAGAATGGGTGGATCAGGATATGATACTCTATAGAGGCCAACATGGTTTTGTTAAAGGTAGATCCTGCCTTAGCAATCTATTAACTATCCATAATAGAATAACATCAGAGTTGGACAAAGGAACTGGCTACACAGTGGTACTTCTGGATTTTGCTAAGGCTTTTGACAGGATACCCCATAGAACACTGTTACGCAAATTGGAGCAGATGGGAATGGATATTAAATTGGTGATATGGATAGGAGAATGGCTCAGGGAGAGATACCAGAAGGTGGTGTATGGAGGAGCCGAGTCCAGAATGAGGCAGGTGACCAGTGGTGTGCCTCAGGGCTCTGTGCTTGGGCCAATGTTGTTTAATTTGTATATAAATGATATAGGAAACGGCTTAAAGGGAGATATTCAGTTGTTTGCTGATGATGCAAAGTTGTGTAGTGCAATAAAAAATCAAGCTGATGTTGAAAGTTTGCAGGAGGATTTAAATAAGCTGGTAAAATGGGCAAAAGAAAATGGATGTCAGTTCAATGTGGAAAAGTGTAAAGTCTTGCATTTTGGGATTAAAAGATTACCAGCTGTGTACTACATAGATGGAAAGGTACTCCAAGAGATTGATGAGGCTAGGGACTTAGGGGTATTGGTAGATAAGGAGATGAAGTTCAGAGGACACATTGCTAAGGTGTCCAAGATTGCACATAGGATTACTTGGTTGTTGAGGAACACACTGACATCCAGAGATAAAGAGGTTATTATTCCCCTTTATAAAGCATTGATACTTCCACATTTGGATTACTGTGCTCAGGTCTGGTCACCTGGATTCCTTGGAGATGAGGAGGCTGTGGAGAGGGTTCAGAGAAGAGTGACCAAGTTGGTGAGTGATATAAAAAATGCTCTCTACATTGATAGATTGAGAGCTTGTGGATTGCAGAGATTGGTTGATAGGCGAAGAAGAGGGGATATGATAGAAACATTCAAATTACTAAAAGGTTTTTATAGGATTGATGCAGGGGAAATGTTTCAGCTGTGTGATAGTGATGGAAGAACAAGAGGTCATCTCTGGAAATTAAAGAAGAGTGTGGTTAACAAAGGTGTCAGAACAAGGTTTTTTGCCTGGAGGGTGGTGAATGAGTGGAATTCATTGCCTGACTTTGTTGTGAGCTCTTCATCTGTAAATGAATTCAAGAAGAGATATGACAGATATTGTTTTGCTAGCTTGGGTCTCCCGCGATGAGTCTACTGACTCCATGGAGATACCCGTAATAATAATAATAATAAAAATATTGTCACAGGATTAGGAGATATTCAGTTGTTTGCGAAATATGTGAATCTTGGTGGGATTATTAGTAATATTGCTCCGTTTTAGCTTTTCAAGAGGATTTGAATCATCAGGAAAGGTGGACAAATGAATGGTAAATTTAAATTTAAACAAATGTAAGGTTTTGAAATTTGGGATCCACAGGTGGGATGCTTCATGCTTGCTTGTCACTGGGTGAAGTTATACTGAAAGAAGTGGGAGCAAGGAATCTTGGTGATTATAGATAGAAATTTTAAGTTTCAGAGGATATATTGCAAAGATTGTGGAGACATCTTAGAGGATTGCTGCAATATTGAGGTTGTATAAAGCTTTGATCAGAACACACCTGGATTTCTGTGCTCAGGTATCACTGGGATTTGAAAGGGATGAAGGTTAACCTTGGAGGGTGCAGAGATGGATAACAAATGATATCAGGACTATACAATATCGATTATGAGGGTGGACTGAGAGCATGCAGACCTGCAGAATTTGGTGGATATGGACATTTGAGCTTTCAAAGGATTATCATATTAACATTGAGATTTTTCATGTGGTAGAATGAGGGGAAGTAACTAGGACAAGGGGCCATCCCTTGTCTGTGATTTAAGTGTTGTAACTAAAAGTAGTGGTGTATTTGAATGGTGTTAGGAAAAGTGTTTATTTTCCTAAATTATATTGTGTATAATTGTATAATAGTGCTTTTGTGCAATAGCCAGACTGGATATAATCATTGTAATGTGATATTGTGTTTTAAGTGTTTGCTTCGATTATCTTGATTAACACAAAGAGCTAATTAACATTATAAAAATGGCAGTAGTGGCAGCAAACAACCATACAGTAGCAGCACAGAATGTCTCACTTTGGAGAGGAAGTTTTTCCTTGGACTTTTCACAGTGAATAAGATGCAACAGTTGTTTTACGTATGTGTCCAAAAACGTTAGATTTATGGAGTGTTAGACTGAATGATAAAAGAGGAACATATTATAGTATGTGAGAAGTGCGATGAAAGGCTAGTACATTCCAAAAATGAGAATGGTGTTACCAGGAATAATCAGAATGGATGGAAGTGTTTGTGATGGTAATAATAGAAGTTACGTGGGAAGAGCTTAGGCTAGAGTTGATGAAAAATGAGGAGTCAGGTTATGTGTATGGAGGAGGAGGAGGAAACTGAATGTTTAAAGAAGAGCATAACTAATCTAAATGACAAGGAAGTTAATAAGAAGCAAGTATCTAAGAATGATAGGGTTACTTTATGTGGTGACTCAATCATTAAAGGTATAGTAAAAAATAAAGTGCACAGTACATGTTTTACAGGTGGTACAATAAAAACGAATATCAGATGCTTTGCATAGAAAGAAGGAACAGGCATCAGAATTAGTGGTAGTGGTGTGCACAAACAACTTGAATAGTGATACAAAGAATATGGAAAGGGATTTGAAGATGTCATTGGAAAAGTGGTTAGTTTGTTGCCCAGATATGATAGTGAACTGAGGAGAGCAATTATATTGCATAACAAGATGGTTGAATTGGTGGAGAGTCTTCAATTTGTGAATGTATGTGTGGAATGAATTCAAAAGGAAGTTAGAATGGTTCATAGCTGATGGAAAGATCATTTTTACTCTCTGCACTATAGCAGAGAGTAAAAATTATTGCATTGATGCAATTGCCTCAAAGAGTAGAGAATTGTTATGCTTGTATACTAATGTATGGAGTATCTAAAATAAAATGGCTGAGTTTGTAGCATTGATTGAATCAATATGCCCAAAGATAATTGGCACAAGTGAAACTTGATTGAGGATGATATACTGTCAGGACTTGAAATGGTGGGATATAGAATTTTCTGAAAGGTTAGGAAGACAAAGAAAGGAGGGGTATTGTTAATGGTAGCAGAGGAATTATCTTTCAATAGTCAAAGTGGAAAATTATATTACATGTGAGGATTTTGAAGCTGTTTGTGAAGTTGAGATCAGTAAAATAGGATGCTGTTATAGGCCAGGGAATGTGGAGAGCATTAATTGTGAAATGTTTATGCAAATTAGTTGGGCAAGTGAAAGAAGGATGATCTTAATGAGATTTTAATTATAAGAATGTGGATTGGAAAGAAGAGTTTAGTGTATAGTAAAAAGGAGAGTGACTTTGAGTTTCTGTGGGATAACTATCTAAAGCAGCATGTGATGGAAGCAACACAATGTTTATCACTATTAGATTTAGTGATATCCTCACAGGATGTGGTTGTGAATGAGGCATCAACACTGCCACCTGTTGGCGAAAGTGATCATGAGATATTGGTTTGGAAGGTAGTCAGACAGGAAAAAGTTATCAAGAAGGTCTATATGTGGAACTGTATGGTGGGTGATTATCAGAAGTTCTGTATTCAACTAGCAGCAATACATTTGGTTGATGAATTGTATAAAAAAGATGTTATTAGTGCATTTCTGCTATGTCTTACTTTGGCCAAACAGGCAGGACAGCGAATATCAGAATTTCTGAACACAAGGACTACATCCGGTTTCACAAGTACAGCCATTCTGGTCTTGCAGACCATGCTCTGGATACACGCCACAGAATACCGTGGAAGAAAGCTACAGTAATACACTGTAGCGAATACAAATTCGAAAGACTATTTATGGAATCAGCCTCAGCCCTAAGAAATTCTCCAAACCTCAACAAATTTGGTTGTATGCGACTGCCCCAAATTTGGGAGGCTTACATCAGCAGACCTTCAGCCCAACGGCCAAGAACACCTACTTAGCCCGCTAGAGGGCACCATCAGGACTTTTAGGAGAACAATAGCTTCATCTCTTCATTCCCAGTTACTGTGTTTGTAGTGCCTACGTGCACGTGCCTTTTTTGTAAGTTCCTTTAGAAGATGGCAACGTGATGCCGAAATATCGGAAAATATTTATTAAAGTATAATTTAATTTATATCCTTAACTACATTGTTCATTTCCTTAAGTGTTTTAATAATGCATAACCAACGTATAAGCCTGTCTACGAGAGTGGCAAGCAAGAGGAGGAATAATTGACAGGCTGATGCTAGCGGATAATTAAGTAGCATAGCAAATAATAAAGTGGAAATTATTTAATGAACACTTCATCAGAGTATATCATAGTGGTGTGAATGATGCTGTGAAACATTTAGAAGGGAGGCAAGAATTAGAATGAACAGTGAAAGAATCGGAGATGTATCAATTGTTGCTCAAGTTAAGATGTTGATAAGGCTGTGAGAATTATTATTATATGGGCATCCCCATGGAGTCTGAAGACTCATCACAGGAGACACAATCTATCATACCTCTCCTTGAACCCATTAACAGAAAAAGCACTCATAACAGACTCTGGCAACCCATTCCACTCATTCACCACTCTCCAAGCAAAAACTCTACTCCTCACACCCCTACTGACCACACCTTTATTCATTTGAATTAGGATAGATAAAGGGAACATTTGAATGTTCCCTTTATCTATATAAAGGGAACATTCAACAGGTCACTTGCCTCTGAATCATCTCCACGGCTTCCACATTCCCAAGAAACCCAGGAGACCAGACTTGAACACAGTAATCCAGGTGTGGACATATCGAGGCCTTGTAAAGAGGAATAAAAACTTCTTTATCTCCACTTGTTCATGGTCTAAATTCCCAAGTAATCTTCTGGGCTACCTTAGCAATATGTTCTCTAAACTTTCTAACACTGCTCCTAATAATCTCTAGCTTCATCTATTTTCTGGAGTACAGTGCCATCAATGTGAATACACAACTTGTAATCTATTTTTCCCAAAATGCATAACTTTACATTTCTCCACATTGAACTGAGACTCATTATATTTTGCTCGTACTGGCAGCCTATTTGAATCATCTTGCAAGCACTCCTTCTTTCCTTTCATGTGTTGTCTCCTATCTAGGAGGTTGATTACCATGATGTGACTCATGGTTAACTATGGATGTAACAACGTGAGGACCCTATCTCTTTCACATGTAAGTATTCATGACTGTAGTGTGTGTGTGTGTGTGTGTGTTCATGGGCTGGTTTGCCTCTTCTAAGAGACAAAAAAACCAGAGTTTCTGAGTGAAAAAACCCTCTACCTGCATATGAGACTGGCTAATTCACCTTTAATCGAAAGAGACTAGATAAAGGTTCCTCACATCATAGACGGGAATCGAATCCAGATCTTTCGGACCAAAGGGCTTTGCCTACACTGACTGAGCTATGGAGGCTCTCCACATTAACTATTACTCTACCTAATTTTGCATCATCTGCAAACAACTGAATATTTGCTTTCAGGTTATTTCCTATATCATTTATGTACAAATTAAACAGCAATGGTTCCAGCACTGAAAACCTTGCAGCATGCCACTAGTCACCTGTTTTCGTCTGAATTCTGTCCCTCCATATACCACTTTTTGATATCTGTCCAGCAGCCACCCTCTTATCCACTTAACCAGTGTCATGTCCATTCCCATTAGTTCCAATTTGCATAACAGAGTTCTATGCTGTATTCTGTCGAATGCTTTTGCAAAATCCAGCAAAATCACCATGTAGCCATTTCCTCTATCCAACTCAGCTGTTACACTATTATAAAGTTAGTAAATTACTAAGGCTTGACTGATCCTTCCCAAAGCCAATGAGAGCCTCATACAGTATCATATTTTCATCCATCCATTCTTGAATTCTCTTTTTGACCAACTTTTCTAGTACTTTTATCACCACACCTGAGATACTGATTGATTTGCAACTTCATTCTTAGAACCTCCCTTCTGCAAGGGAATTATTTTGCTCTCTTGGAACTTGACCAGAACTGAGGCTTAAAGAGCCTAGTCAAAGACATTGCCACTTCCTTTCACGTTCTTGCAAAACGCTAGCTGATATCCCACCTAATCCCACAGCTATATTTATTTACATTGAGATTCTGCAATATCCTAAGAACCTGCAATTCATCTACCTCTGCTCCCACATTAGTGTCTGTCACATATGTTAACCTCTCTACCGGCCATGGTGGATGAAATAGTGAGACCAAATTGCACTTCTTATCCATGTTATTCAACGGGTGTTACAAAATCATATTTAGATTTTACTGAACATCTCAACTATTTTATCTGCTTCTGTCTTTGTCACCATCATCACTCATTAAGGTTAATCTTCCATAGTCATTCTTCCACTTACTTGCAACAACTCTGGGATTTCCTTTAACCTGCTGGACTAGATTCTTCTCATAATCTGATTTTTCCTTCCTTGCTATGCTTGGTCACCTTTCTTTTTATATATTCTCCACTGCATTTTCTTCTTCTGCAGCCCATGCTTAATGATATTGCTCATCCATCTAACTCCTACCTGATTAACCCTTCTTACCTTAGGTATACAATTTAATATTGCTTCCTCTAGATGATCCTTAACTATTTCCCATGCACTACTAACTTCCTTACCTGTAGTGTTTTATGCCATGGCACGGATTTAAGCTTCTTCCTAAGCTTGTCATAATCACCTGCCTTGTAGTTTCACATGTACCCCTTCTTTATAGAAAATTCCTCATGTTTTACAATCTCCCTAGTCAAGACTGTATAATATTTTCACCAACCAGAGGCAATGTGGTCACCTTGGTTATGGATAGCTCTTCTGATCCTATGACCAGGTCCAATACTTTTCCACCCATGGTCTCCTCCATCACATGCTGCCTTAAATAATTATCTCTTAGGTGTAGAAATTCTATTTCCTTCCTGCCATTTCTTTCTTCCAGTCTGTATCTTCATAGTTGAAGTCCCCAATAATAATCACTCAACCTGTACTCATTGTACTAATTTGTGCTGTTGGTGTAGATGTGGCTGCAATTCATCCACTATCATCAGAAGTACCCATCTCCCCATTCTATCTTCCCTGAAGATAGAATGGGGAGATGGGTACTAACCTATTCTACAACTCTGTCTCCTCCACTCAATCCACCAACTACAGCAAACCACATCTACACTAATAGTATTTCCACAGACAATACTATTGGTGTTGTCCACGGTGGGATTCAAACCTGCAGTCTTTTGGCTGGAGAGTGGAACAGTGACCACTCAGCCAGCCAGATTTACCTCTTTTTTTTCAAAATGTCAAATAAAAATTGTTATGGCAATCATTTAGCGATTGTAGAAGATAAATTTAGAGTAGTTAATGTTATCACCCTGATCAACATGGGTTTTGTTGTAAAAGACTGAAATGGTAAATCTTTTTACCGCCCTGTAACATTTTCCCACTGTCGGGGTAAAAGCCTCCCCCATTGCAGGAGGGTTGGGTCTAATTCTCCCATGATGACCAACTCCATTTTGTTTATTCACTTGTATGAATGAAGGTGGAAGATAATCACAAACATTCATGCCTGGGTGGGATTTGAACCCTCAGCCTCTTGACTGGAGAGCAGATATGCTAACCACTCGACCAACTAGGCTGGCTCAATAAATCTTATATGGATTCCAAATGACTAAAATCCACTCAGCATTCTAGAGTACTATTATTATTCAGACCTCCATGGAGTCAAAAGACTCATCGTCGGAGGTCCTTCCTGAGAAACACAGTCTATCAAGACTGATCGAGGGGAAGGCCCCCCCCCCCCTGAGAAACACAAAGTCTATCATACCACTCCTTAAACTCATTGATCATTCTCGCTCTCACCACTCCATCAGGCAATGCATTCCATACAGATGGGTAAAAGCAACTGTATTTAGCAAAATGCACTTGAAGATATAAGAAAAGAATTTTACATTATTAAATGTAAAATTTTGATATATGAGGATGAGGTATTAGAGCTGTTGCACAAATTTAATAAGAATTCAGCAATAGGAACTGATGGAATATCAGCCTGTGTTCTAAAAGAGTTCAGCTGAACTGGCCATTCCTTTGACCACTATGTTTAATATGAGTCTCCGAACAGGGAAGATTCCGCAGGAATGGAAGGAAAGTATGGTAATGAAATTGCACAAGGGTGATGCAAAGACCGATGTATCCAACTATTGACCAATTAGTATCTCAGGAGTGGTGAAGATTTTGGAAAAATTGGTTATGTCTCGCATTCAGAAATGGGTTGACAGTGAACAACACTGGTTTACTAAGGGAAGGTCATGTTTTAACAACTTGCTCACATTCTATAACAATGTTACCATTGAACTAGATAAGGAGGAATGGATACACCATGATACTTTTGGATTTTGTTAAGGCTTTTGACAGAATACAGCATGATAAACTCTTGCATAAATTGGAGAAAATGGGTTTGGGTTATAGAATATTAGCATGGATAAGAGGATGGTTGACTGACATGTCAAAAAGTGGTATATGGTGCAAGATTCAAGGTAACTAGTGGTGTACCACAAGGATTAGTGCTTGGTCTACTGTTATTCAATCTGTACATTAATGATATTGGGAACGATTTGACAAGTGACATACTATTTGCTGATGATGGCAGATATCCAATGTCGTATTATATTGGTGGAATTAGGCTAGGAATGGTTATTCCTTGCTTAGATTGAGGGTTTTGAGAGCACTGTATTGTTTGAGAATGTGTAATACTATATAAAATAAAATAAAACAGTATAAAACAAATAGGAAATTAAAAATTGGCAGGATTGGTGTATTAGCCAAAAATGGCAGAGAAAGCTTAAAGAAAGTAGTTCAAGCAAATTTGTTGAGACAATACTAGGTTAAACCTTCCGATTTTTGATACTGGATAAAAGTTTGATTCATATCTAGTAATGCACACTAGAAAAGTTTGCTTAATTTGTTTAAGGATTAATTCATTCCTCAAATTTCTTTTTTGACCTTTTTTTAGATTTCTAAAGTTCAGTAATGTTTTTATTTTTTTTTTTTGTTCCATAAGAAACAAAGGAAACTAAGAAAAAAATAAATTGTAAATGCACTGAAATTTGTTTAAACATCTTTTACATAATTTTTCGGTAGAATTTTTTTTAGTTATTAAATCAGAATATGATGTGTATAAATATGCTGAGAAGATTTTCAGCTGTCAGAATGATATCCTGTTGTAAGGAGAATGCAGCAGTAACAGTGCTTCTACTTTCACTATTGGTAGACTAGCCATGAAGCCTAACCTTGTCTGATCTTTCATTTAGTATACCTCCTTTCATGGTAACTAAATTTCATGCAGATGTTTTTCTTCAGGCAATATCAATTAAATAAAAGAACATCTTGAATGTGCCACTGACAAATATACTGTCTGCCATTACTTGAACTACTTTGCTATGATACCTGGCTTTTATATATACAGCAATCCCTCGATTAATGCATTCTTTAAAACTGGCATATTAATCAAAAACACACTAATCAAATATAATAACCTATTATGGAAAAAAATATTCATTCTTCAAATTTCTTTTTTGACCCTTAATTTTTTTTTATAAAAGAATTAGGTTATGTCTCAGGGCTTAGTTAAAGGAAAACCATGAAGCTGAAAGACAAAACATATTCAGAATATAAATTTATTATTCTACATCATCAAATTCCTACCATGTACCCTCAAGGGGGTGTACAGGATATGATTGTACTACATTAAAAATTTACATCATTACTAACTTCCTATCTACAATTTTCCTCCAAATCAGTCTGTTACTTGTCAACTCTAACATTATCAGATCTTATCTTTCTATCTTCTAAGGCATTTTTTACTGTATCAATCCACCTATATCTTGGTCTTCCTCTAAGTCTTTTTCCTGCAAAACACTTGTTTTGCTAATCTTTCCTCTCCCATTCTGTTTAAGTGACCATACCATCTGAGATTAGCTTTGCTTGAAAACTTTGATTGTACAAAAAATATTTTCAAATTGTTTCTGTGAAATCTCTTTTGGCTGACTGTCAGTGGTTAAATTTTCTTCATGATCTTCCTGCTGTGCATCTAAATTTAGCAGATAAGAATTATTCAATTCCTCAGAATGAGATTTAATTAACTCTTGGACGTTATCATTGTCAATCTCATCTAGGGTGGCCAGACGTACCCCATTTCGGGGTGTAATACCCCTTTTCAATGTTTTGGGCATAATATCCATTTTTCAGTTTTCTGTACTAAATAAATATTGACTATTGCCTTTACTGTGAATGCCACCAAGTAAGCAAAATGTAAATGCTACAAATCATATAATGCTAAGTTTAGGTGATTATATAAGAAGAAAATTAGTCGCAGGTAAATATTTTGTTGAAATGCATTCTCAAAGACTTGAAAAACAACTTTGTATCCTACTTTAAGTAGGCTACTTATATAGATCATTATAGGATATTTATATTATGCTTACTTTGTAATGCTCGGCACCTGTCACAGGCCCGACAAGAGGGGGAGTATGGGCTCCCACGGTCTCTACTTGAGATTTTTTTAATTTCATTGTATTAACGTGAGGCCCTACACGGTGAATTTAAATAATACTATTTTTCCGGGTATTTATTAATACAATAAATTCTATAAATACTACTTTAAACATTTTCACGGAATGTCCTCTTCATTGTCATCAAATATGGAAGAAGAAAAAATAGAGGTTAAATCGGGAGAGAAAAAAAAGAAGATAAAACATCAGAATTATTTCAACAAAAACTCACACCTGGGTGATTAAAGGAAGAACTTGGTAAAGTGAAATGTTTATGGTGCAATTGTGAATTTTCCATAATAAATGGAGGTGTTTATGACCTTAAAAAACATATGCTAAGTAATAAGTTTAAAAAAGGGAAAGTATTAGCTAGTAATCAAACTTTAAATTCATTTTTTATTTCCTCGACATCGTCATTAGTTTCGACTGAAGAACAAGAGACTGCTACCGCTGCCGAAGCTACGTTTGCCTGTCACATAGTGAACATGCCATACCTATCAATCATTGGATTGCATGAGTTTATTATTCAAAACATTATTTAGTGATTCAAAAATCGCTTCTCAATTGACATGCACGTGAACAAAAATATCTAAAATAATAACAAATGTTTTAGCAAAAGACTGTGTATCTACAGTTGTCGAGAATTTAGGAGAAAATCAGCCATTTTCAATTGCAACAGATTCATCAAATAAAGGAAACATTAAAATGTTTCCTTTAATGTGTAGATATTTTTCTAAATCTACTGGAGGAGTTCAAACAAAACTTTTGAGTTTCTTTAACAGCCAGTCAGAAACTTCAAAGGATATTTCACTTTGCTTACTTCAAAAGCTGAAGGAGCTGAATTTAAATCCTAAGAACATTGTTAGTTTTTGCAGTGATAATGCTAATATAAATTTTTGTATTAATCAAAGTGTATTTACAGAATTAAAAAAATTTAATAAGGATTTAATAGATATGGGGTGCCTTTGCCATGCCTTACACAATGCAACAAGAAAAGCTACAAGCTGTTTAGAGTTGATATAGAATGTGTAATTTTAAAAACATATAATGAATTTAGTTCACATAGTGAAAGGTTAGAAAATTTAAAAGAACATTATGAATTTTGTGATCTAGAATATTCAGATCTAATGCATCATGTTCTTACAAGATGGTTGTCACTCCTTCCAGCAGTAGATAGGCTAAACAAAAATTTTGAGCCAGTGAAAAACTATTTTCTATCTTTGGAAAGATGTCCACCTATCTCTCAAGAGTTTTTTTCGAACGAATTAGGTGAAGTCTACCTTTCTTTCTTTTCAAATGCAGCAACCTGTGTCCAAAATGTAATTTGTAATCTAGATGGTCCAATTATAATAGAACTATTTAACCCAGGGGTCGTCAAAGTTATTTGCCCGTCAACCCCTTCAAGAGTTTCGTGACTTGTTATCGACCCCTATATTTTACTATTACGTAATTATAATAGGACAAGCAAAAAAAGACACTTATGTGAGTTTTTAGATTGTTTATTGTATAGAGTGTTTATTGTATGTATAATATAGTATATATTATTATATTACTACTACTATTACGATCACTAATAATATCACTGGTATTACTACCAGCGCTGCTCAACTCTTCAACATAGAGAAGTTTAGCTCGTGAATGAATAACAATTGAATTATGATATGTATGTTGATGAATTTTAGAACATTAATGCTCACTTGTATGTCAATGTGCAAAAATGAGACTGGGATCGAATACTTGTATCGGTAAATAAGAACCATGCACGTGTTGCAATCTTGCTCCCACTGTGCCGGACAGCAGGAACCACCAACATCCGTTTATTGGTAAATACATAATTTTGGCCTACTTGATTGGCCTCAGTAACTATTTTCATGACTACAGGTCCTATTCATGGACCTGTAAGATGGAGGTACTGATCCCATGATTCACTCTTAATTGCGTTGTCATTACCTCCATGTCTTTTGTCATGGAGGTAATCCAAGTTAACTGAATTAAATATTACCCATACAATGATGTCTTATATTTTTCTGTCGACCCCCAATTGACCCCAAAGGGGTCGATTGGGAGTCGACAGAAAAATTTGTGACATGCTCATTTTTATGGATTCGTTGCTATACAAAAATTGAAATCTTGTCGCAAACCAATAGAGATAAATTTGTTTAAGAAAAGGGCAGATGATTTTCTGAAAATTTTAATTCAATATATTGAAAAAAGATTTAGTTTTAAAAATAATAAGTATGAGTATTTAATATATTCAAATTGCATGAAGTGGCACATTTTGATATTTTCTTAAAAGTTATAGATTTATTTAAAATTTGCTATATAAAGAGTACATCCTGTTAAAATCGTTCCATGAAAATATTGATACAAAAGAACTCAAAAATATCAGATATTTGGATAAAATTTTTAAATGCATAAGATGTACCTTATATTGAAAAAATTAGTAATTTGTTTTTGCTTTGTTTGCCGCACTCAAATGCAATGAGTGAGCAAGTATTTAGCTTAATGTTCAACTCTTGGAAAAAGGACAGGAACAGATTACACCTAAAATCTGTTGAGGGAGAATTACTGGTGAAAACCAATTACAATATGTCCTTTCTTTTAAGCTTACACGGTGATCCGAATGCATTTTTGAAAATTATAGAGACAACTACCATGTTTGAATAAAAAATTTAGTTTAATATAACTAAAATCTACATTCGACGTTTCAACCTTTATGTCAAGGTCATCTTCTGGAGCATACAACTATACACAGAAAACAAGCTACACTACAAACTGGTTTGTTAAAGACACTGACCAACTGCTACAACAATTGTTGGCCTAACCTCTGGCGAAAAAATAAATAAATAAATAAATAAAAAATTATACATCAACACTAGAGTCCTATTATTAGTGTTATCTATTGGTTGTAGAAATATGTTGGGCACAACAACAAGTATCTATTTATATACATATATTAACATCATGTACATTCCAGCCAATTGGTATGGAATGGTTTCTAATATTAGCTGAAGATTGGTTAGAGTCCTGACTTATGCTGGATCTTATATATTAGGTAGACTGAATGTGTGCCATCCAGATCCTTGGAATTTTCATGCCATCTTTGTTGTTGATATTTGGGTGGTTTATCAGGATTTCGCAGGCTTCCTTAAATTTCCTTTCATACCAGGTTTTTGTGCAGTGTAAAGAGCAGGTACTTTTCCAATTGATTTGGTGTAAGGTGTTGAGTGCGTGGTCTGAGAGGCCTGCTTCACCATAATGGTTATATTTAATGTGTCTAATGTGTTCTTTCTTGCGTATAGGGATTGTCTGTCCTGTTTCACCAGTGTATGGTAAGTTACAGGTGTAGCGGATGAATCAACTATAAGAGCAATTTTAAGCAAAGCTGCTGAATACAAACTATTATAATGATTGAATTAATTGGTTACATTTTTGGTTACAATCTTCGATCCATGTGAATGGATCGAAGATTGTAACCAAAAATGGATCCTGCTAAGAACTGACCTTATTAAATCAAAAGCATTAAATCTATTTGCAACCTTGAAAGAAAGGGCTATCAATGATGGAAAAGAAAAATTCCATGTTAGTGCTGGGTGGTTTGAGAAATAGCCTACATAATGTTCTAATCACAGGCAAAGCTGCAAGTGCCGATAAGGAGGTGGCCGCAAATTATCCAGAGATTTGAAGAAAATTGTATAAGAAGGGGGCTATTGTTACCAACAAATATTTAATGTCGATGAAACTGGCCTTTTTTTTGGAAGCCAATGCCTTCCAAGACTTTTCTGGCTAAATCAGAAATCTCAGCCTGGTTATAAAGTTGCAAAGTCGAATGAAATTACTGCTAGCAATATGCGATCCATTTGGAAGTCACATTCTTCCACAATGTACAAATGATTTTAGAGGCTTTTTAAACAAATCTAAGTTAATTAAATCTCATTCTGAGAAATTGAGTAATTCTGACCTGCTAAATTTAGATGCACAGTGGGAAGATCCTGAAGAATATGAAGAAAATTTGATCACTGACAAGCCCAGAGAGATTTCACAGAAACAAATTTTGAATATTTTTCTTGCAACCGAAACTTTTAAGTAGCAATGCTTAGAGACTGGCCCTTGTGAAGAGAGAAGCAGGAAAATTTGCAGAAGAGGCAGTTTTATGAAAAAAAGAAACAATGCTGCTAGAATAATATATTTAGATTTTGAATATGTTTTATTGTCTTTCAGCTTCATAGTTTTCCTTTAACTAGGGCCTGAGACATACCCTAATTCTTTTATAAAAAAATCAAGGGTAAAAAAAGAAATTTGAGGAACGAATTATACTTTTTCTCATAGGTTATTATACTCGATTAGTGCATTTTCGATTGATGTGCCTGTTTTAAAGAACGCATTAGGCGCACTAATCGAGGCATTGCTGTATATAAAATCAGTAAAAATGGGGGGGATCATTAGCCCACCCATGCATTCATGTACTATAGGTTTACAAATAAACATTTCATGGTTGGAAGCCACATAATAAAATAAATTTGATGTGAATCACCAAATAAGGTAGTGAAAATTAAAAAATGTTTGACTTCTGGTATGGAGACTACATGTTTTAAAGAATTAGATTTTATTAAACTAACAATAAAACCCAAGTTTTGTAGGTTATTGGACATGCCATCAATTACAATACAGGCATCCAAGTATTTTAGCAAAAGACATATGCCATATACTGAACTTTTTGTGGCTTCTTTAAATTTCCTTATAAAACAAGAACTTTTTTTGCCAAAATACTTGATGCCATGTATTATATTCCTGATATAAGTCGACATATAAAACTGGTTAGAATTGAGTTTATTAAAATCTAATTCTCATTAACACATCTTCATACTGGAAATCAAATTAACACTTGCTAAATCACAAATATTAAACATAAAAGAATATTTGTTATGTATTTTTAACCCCTTTACTGGTTACTTTTTTTTTATATACTGCTCTCACCCATGAAAGATTATTTGAAAACCTATAGTACATTTTGTATTTTGGGTAGATTGAGGATATGTTTTTTCCTATATTACTCCATTTCATATATATATATATATGAAATGGAGTAAAACCAGGTTTAAAATAGCTTGGTATCTTTAACATATATATATATATATATATATATATATATATGTATATATATATATATATGTATATATTTTTTTTAAATAGTCTGGAAACTCGACTCTCTAGAGCAGAGTTTCCAGACTAAGTAAAACAATTTTTTTCAAGCATACTTGCCAGCCTGGTTGTCCGAGTGGTTAGTGTATCCATTTTCCAGCCAAAGGGCTGCGGGTTCGAATCCTGCTGTGGGCAGGATGTTTGTGATTGTCTGTGGAAATAATAGTGATGGTCGGCGGTAGATGGCGTTGGTTTAGTTGCAATCAGTTAGTGGATGAGAAATTGCAGTCAGTTGGTGGATTGAAAAAAATTAAGAGACAATTTTTTTTTTAATTGTTTAACAAAGTTAATTTTAATCCAATTTTTACCAAATGGTAGATTAGCATTTTATTTTATTATATGGGTTATTTCTTGTAATTATTTTTAATGAACTAATATCTGTATTAGGGAATTGATGTGCATGCTGAAGATCTCATCAGAGACCAGTCGTTAATTAATTTTGTCAAGTCACATAAACTTGTCCTATTCTGCTGGGGAGAAGATATCAATCACACAGATATTATTAGGACATTAAAGGAACAAGGTGTAGATGGAGTTATATATGATAAGTAAGTAGAGGCAAACATCTTAACAATAATGTAACATTTCATTTAAATGTACGATTTAATATAATGATAGGTTGGTTGTGTTGCCTTGTCCTTCAGGGACACTGAAGGACAAATGTTTTGCACATACTTGTTACAGCCAAGGAACTTAGCTTCTTATAAACCTACTTTTGGTAATGATTCAAGTTAATTCTAATTTCCATTGGCTGTTGTGTACGCATTGTTTTTCAGCTGTCTTTGTGGGAAGGTGAAAATAATTGCTAGGTGGGAACCCTTTACTTCTTTATGTGACTGGCTAACTTACAGTAGCGAAAAATTAATCCAAAATACTCGCATTTTAAATAAAAATTTAATTTTGCAAGAAAATAAGTATAAAAACTAAATTTCAACTTTACCTAATAATTTCTGTGCTCCTCTGTTCCTAATAAGTTCATTAATTCACTTAGACTTGGACTCTACCAATGTAGAACACATTTTTCTTATTTCTCCATCTCAAAACCATACCTTCATAATGGATTGTGTTAACTTATCCTTTGTGTCACAATTTAATTTTCCAAGTCTCACTTTTTCACTCTTTTTGGCCCACAAATTTTCTATTGGTTTAATGTCAGGAGAGTTACCTGGCCACTTGAAGCAATTGGATGTTGTAATTTTTGAGGAACTTTCAATTTTTTGAAGTGTGGCATGGAGTGAGATCCTGTTGGAAGATGAGTTCTTTGTTTTTCTGGATCTGTAGGACCATTCTTTTCTCCAATATTTTTATGTATTGATCACTGTTTATCATAGCATCAACACTGGCATAAGTGATCCTTGACTGTCATGTGTAAAACAATCCCAGAACATCTCTTTAGTTGTGTTTAGGAGCTTGTTGAAGGTGGGCAGGAGAAGTCTTCTCGGCTGCTGATTTGCAACATAGGGTACTCATTCTCCTTGGATAAAGAAATAGCTCTCATCTGAGAATATGATTTTCTTCCATTTCTCAACTTTCCAATCTTTGTACACTTTTGCCCACCGGAGCCTATTTTTCTGCATAGCCTTCATCAACAGTGGTTTCTTTTTTAGGTCTGTGTTGATAGTCCTATCCATCCCTCCCATCGATGAGTCTTGATAGACTTTGTGTTTCTTAGGAAGGACCTCCCATGATGAGTCTTTTAACTCCATGGAGGCCTGAATAATAATAATAATTCCTCTTTCCTACATTTCTGATAACCTCCATAACATTGTCACCTTCCTGATATTTATATTTTATATTCTTACCACGTCTTCCCATGATTTTGTTTAGCTCTTAAAAGTTTTCTCTGTATTCTTTTAGGACATCTGCAGACTTATGTACTAGAAATATTCAGTATGCTTTTTTCTTTTTCAGGATGGTTTCTTTAATTCTTGTACCTGGTATGGTGTTATTTTTCTGTCTTTGCATTCAGCTAAGGAGGCATGCATTGAAGTTGTCACAACTTCAATGCATGCCTCCTTAGCTGAATCAATGTTTTCTTCTGAGTTTGGAATGGAAACTCCAAGGTTTGGGTCTTTGCAGGCTGTTTTTTTTTTTTTTTTTTTTTTTTTTTTTTTTTTTTTTTTTTCTTGAATAATATTTGTGCAGTTGAGTCTATAGTTCACCTATAAAAGCTGCTCAACTTTAATTATTTTAAGAACTTTTTTACATATTCTTTTCAATGTGATATTCAATTTTATCCTACTTTAAGTAATGATCACTTCCAGTTTCATGTTCTCTATTTACACCTATATCATGACCTAACATGAAGCTATCCGCAGCAGTAACTTATGCAATGAGTCTTATTTCTTGTCATCTCTCCATGTGAACTTGTGCAATACATCATGGTGTGTTAGTAATAACCAGTCTGTATCCTAAAGAGAAATCCATTATCATCATTATCCTTTCCTGCAAATTTTTCTTTGCCTGGTGGGATTCATTTCCTATTCTCTTGTTTAGATCTCCAACAAGGAGCAACTTTTCTATTTATTTCATTTATTTTTTTTTGACATCAGCTGCCTTCTCTAATGACTTTCAGCAATCATCAGAGAAACATATATATATGCGTACACAAGCTACATAACGCTACTTGGTATCAAGTAAAGGTAGTGCATTGGGACCTGGAGAATGTATCTTTCTGTGCATGTAGGCTTCTTAAATTCTTTACAAGTGAATCCAGGAAAAGACATCTAGGGATTGGGTTGATTTCAAATCATCATAATCAAATTCCTGCCATGTACCCTCACAGAGTGTACAGGATATGATAGTACCACAGAAAAATTTACATCATTACTAACTTCCTATCTACAATTTTCCTCCAGATCAGTCTGTTACTTGTCAAGACTCCAATATTATCAGACCTTATATTTCTGTCGTCTAAGGCACCACATCAATCCACCTATATCTTGGTCTTCCTCTGGGTTGTTTTCCTGCCAACCTGGCAGAGAACACTTGTTTTGCCAATCTTTCCTCGCCCATTCTGTTTAAATGACCATACCACCTGAGATTAGCTCTGCTCATGCATTCCTGGATGCTGACAATGTCAAGTTCTTTCCTAATATCATTTTTAATATGATATTGCCATTGATGCCATCTGTTCAAGCCTCTAATCTTTCTCAGGATTCTCATATCTGTGGTCTCTAGTCTTTTGTCAAGTGTTTTACTTCTGACCCAACTCTCAGATCCATAAGTTAAAACTGGTTTGAACACTGTCTTGTATACAGCTAATTTAGTGTTCATGCTAATTTCTCTCTTATTCCATATGAATTTATTCAATAAACTTCCTACTATACAAGCTTCATTGATTCTGTTGTCTATTTACATATTTAATTTATCATCTTCACTAAAAATCGTGTCTAAGTAGGTGAAATGTTTTACTTGTTCCACATGTTCTCCGTTCACAATGCAGTTGACATTTTCAACTGATTCTGCCTATTTTCATTGTCTTTGTCTTTTTATTGCTGACCTTCATACCATATCTATTAAAACAGTTATTCAATTTAGTCAAGGAATCTTGCAGACTCGTAGCGGATTTATTTAGAAGTATAACATCGTCCGCATAAAGCAAAGAGCTGAATTAACATCTCCAATTTTGATGTCATGTTTAATATCACTTTCCTTCATAATGTGATCCATGTAGATAATAACAGAGGGGATAATGTACATCCTTGTCTCACACCAGATTTAACATTAAACCATCTTCCTGTACTTCCTTCATTTCTAACTGCTGACTTACAACTCAAATAAAGACTAAGTATTGCTTGATATAATGCCCCATTGACACCATATAACTGTAGCGTATTGAATAGCTTCTCTCCTGGCACCTTATCATATGCCTTTTCCAGATCTACAAAACACGAATAGAGATCTTTGTTATATTCCCATGATTTCTCCACTATTTGTCGTAAAGTGAAGATCTGATCCTGACAGCCTCTATTTGGCCTGAATCCAGCTTGTTCTTCACCAAGCTTTTCTTCTACAATTCTTCTCAACCGTTTCTTAGGTATAGTTGCATATATCTTACCAGGAACACTCAGTAGGGAAATACCTCTGTAATTCTCACATTCAGTTTTATTTCCCTTTTTTATATATGGGTACTATGAGAGCTCTACTCTAATCATTGGGAATTCGTCCCTCTGTCCATGCCTTCTGAACTATGTAGTGCAGCCACTGTAAGACTTTTATACCACCATACTTCAGCATTTCTGGTTTAATATCATCTATTCCTGCTGCCTTTCCACATTTTAAGCCTTTGATGGCTTTTTCTACTTCTATGGATATGTATTCCTGACTGTATGCCTGTTGAGTGTTTTTTTACCATTGTGCTATCACTTCTTGTTTCATTTAGCAATTTCTCGAAGTAATTACTCCATACTTCAAGGATTTCTTTTTCTCCCATTTTCATGTCGCCTTTACCATCTCTAACTCCTTTTACAGTATTCTTTCCTCCATTTCTAAACTTTTTCAACAAACCTCCAAAATATTTTACCACCTTCTTGATATTTATTTTCTATGTTCTTGCCAACGTCCTCCCATGACTTTTTAGCTAGTTTTACACAGTGTTTAGCTTTCTTACATTTGTCTCTGTATTCTCTAAGAGCACAAGCTAACTTATTTGCCAAGAAACTTTTGATATGCTTTCTTCTTTTCCTTCACTGCCTCTTTAACTTCCTGTGTCCACCATGGAGTTCTGATTTTTCTGTCCTTGCAGACAACTTCACCACATGCCTCTCTGGCTGAATCAATCAATCAAGGTTTTCTTAAAGGCTTGCCACTAAATCTCTAAAGTTTGGTTCCTGTTAGTTCTCAAACTCTTTCATTTTTTCTTCAATAATCTTTGTGTATTTTAGTCTAGAGTTCACATCTGAGAGCTGATCAACTTTAATTCGCTTTAAAACTTTCTTACATGTTATTCTTTTCAATATGAAATTCAATTTTATCCTGCTCAAGACTAAATAGTGATACTTCCAATTTCAAATCCTCTGTATACTCTGGTGTCCTGCACAAGGGAGAAAATATCACTATCAACAATAACATAGTCAATGAGACTTTTCTTATTTCTTGCCTCTTCTCTCCATGTGAATTTGTGCACAATTTTATGTTGGAACATGGTGTTAGTAATAACCAGTCCATGTTCTGAGCAGAAATCCAACAAATATTTGCCATTATTATTAGCTTTGCTCTTTTCTCCAAATTTTCCCAATATATTTTTGTATGTCTGACAATCATTTCCTACTCTGCTATTTAGATCCCCAACAAGGACCAACTTTTCCTTTTTCATTGTGTCAGATGCATTCTCTAAATCCTCAAACTCCACTTCTACCTTAGTAGAACCTTCTGTGAGGACCATAGGCACAAATAAGTCTCATTGTCTAATTCCCTTTCTGATATTTGCCCACATCACTCTACTTGAGACTGCCTGCCATTCAAGAAGATTAGCCTCATATTTTGTGTGGAATACTATGGCTACTCCTTCTTTTCCTTGATTGTCATTGCCTGAATATAACATTTTGTATTTATTGCTCAGAAAGATCTCACCAGTTTTTGTCTTTTTTGTTTCAGTCACCCCTATTATGTCGATCTGGTACTTATCTAATTCCTCAGCTAGCTCCATTTCTTTGCCATTCAGGCTTCTTATGTTGATAGTACCGATTTTTAACTCTGGTGATGTTGAGTTGCGGTGTTTTTTCAGATTTGTTCCAGTAGCTGACTTTTTGCTGCTCACCCTGGTTCCGTGGTGATTGCAATTCTTTGAGTGGCCAAATAGCAAACACTAATAAGCCAAGTGAAAGAAGCAATGGTATTTCATGGAATGCTCCAAAATGTTCTATGTATAAATTGGATAACAGTTGTGACAAAAGAACCTATGGTTAAGCCCTCCACCTGCTTGTAAAGATTACATTGCCAGGAAAAACATCCAGAGTGTAGAGCAAAGTCATATATGGATGTCAGTTGGAAAGTTCTTAGAGCAGCTGAATAGTTATATATTTAATGAACTTGGAAGAGATGTCAAAGTTACCATTATCTTATATTTGCAAAGGTGGAGGTCTTTCTCTTTAAGAATACTACAGATTTTATCTAATGTAGGAAGGTGACTTTCCAGTCAAATTAACAGTTAGAAAGTCAGCCACTTTTTTTTTTTGGCAGACCTTATAATCTAGACTTTTTGGCATGAAAAATCTTTATGATGGTGGCATTCCACAAATTAGTGTTGTCTAGCAACTGACTTAATTTATTTGTAATTCAGTGGGAATATAACTTGAAAAGTAACAGGTAGAATGATCTCGAAGAATTGCTGATCTTGCGCTTATATTCAGATAAATTCATAATAATTTTAATTTCCTATGTCTATTTTAGAGACAGTTATATTGGTTATTCTTAGAGGGTAGAACTTTTATTTCTAACCCAGGAACTTGCACTATATAAAATGTGCCACTTCAAATGTAATTTGTTAGCTAAATCAGAAAGAACTTTATGCAGGTCATGGATTCCTTTATCTGCAGCATGAAATTTCTGTGGAGTGATACAGAATCATAGCCTTTAGGTTTTACCTCGGGCAAGTTTAAAATTAGACAAGTTTAGTACTCAAATACAGGATTTTCAATTTTTTGCATAATATTGTTTAGATTTATGGAATGCTTTCTTGCTACATTCTTTTTGAGATGCAGTTGTGACTAATTATCTGACTTGACAATTACAAACTATTAATCAGAATTAAACTTAATAGGAGTTAAGTACTTATAATGTAAATAATTGTTTATAGCATATTATAATTGTGCACCAAATTATTCAATGTTAAAAATGTACATGGTTGTTTCCAGCTACATAGTTGAAAATTGTCAATTATCTCTTGTTCAAATGCTAACTTCCTGTTTTATTTGCTTTTGTAAAATTTTAAATTTTCTTTCATGTAGAATTGATGAGTTTGCTACTACTAAGGAAAATATTTTCCTGGTGGGATCAAAAGCAAAATTAGCTTTGCTAGAAGCAGCTGGCTGCTCAAATGATTCCTGTGTATCCTGGTCATCAACTTCAAGCATCTAGGAAATAAAACATTTGTATATTATGATAATTGTAACATTTACCATGTATGTTTAAATTGCTGGTCATTAACTTCTTTTCATCATCATGTGGATAAGAGATTGAGAGTTTAAAGTATTCGCATTTTTTTATAATATGTAAAAGTTTACAAAGTTCGGTTGTACAGTTTCATCTATTTATTTCATTGCAGTTGATTTGTATAATAAATTGTGTTGAATAAGTTACTTTCACTTAATCATGTGCTATTTACTCTGACTAGAGAATGTTGCCACTTTCAAATACCCTTTAAACTTATGTAGAACTACATTTTCAGTATGTGTGCTATCTATATAATTTCTAAACCATTGTTAGACTACGAAGCAGCCATTTGGTACATAGTCCTTTTTTTTTTAAGGAATAATTTAGCATATCCTAATCCTCCAAGGTTGTGGTATTAAGACATGCATGTCACGAAGCTGGTGCACTAAGTTGTAATGGAATAACCTCCATTATACAATATACACATGAAAACACAAGGCAAAAGTATTATTTATTAAATATACTGCCATATATTTGTCTGAAATTAACAGACCATTGTCAATGGCTTAAATAGTTGTTACAAGGTAGAATGCAAACAACTGATTTATTTAAAATAGGACATGCTGCACGAATGTTAAATAGCCAATAGTGTTTTTCTTTCACATGGGAAATATCAGTGGTATAACCTTTTAGGCTTCTCAGCTACCTAATATAGGTTCTAAGCCTTTTATATGTGTAGGATTCAATTTCTTTTTATTTTATTTTTATATGAAACTGTTGTAAGCTTGGTGAGCATATTCTACTGAACTTTTAGTTTGCCACAATACATGAAATCTTGATACATTTAACTTGTGACTACAGAAAACCTTGACCAAATCTGGCACCACAGGTACAACAAGTGAATGTTTTTTATTTTAGCATAGAATACAAGTCTGTGGCTCCATGGAGGTCGGATATTAATAGTAATAATAGAATATTGCCACTATAACAAACTCTGTTCCCTTTTAATTTGCTATAATGAATAGAAGGTGAATACTGAAAGGGTTTAAAAACAGGCACTTTATGATGCCGTATAAAAGGACTTACTGTGTAAAGCAGCCAACATAATCAACTGCTAAAAAATTAAAATTTCCAGAATGAATGCTCTCCAATAGGAAAAATAAAGGCTCATTTGAATTCAGAGTCAGAACATTATCCTACAGGATTGCACCAGGATCTGTCCTCTCCCTGGCTATTCGACTTGTGCACAAGCAACATCCCTCTAACAGCCAGTTTATTAATTGCCACCCAAGTTCCCCAGATTGTGCCTGTGAATGTGTTTTATGATGTTCCTGGCAGATATCTTTAACAATAGTTGTTTCTAAATGTCAATATGTGAGGCTGTGATCAAGTGCAACACCAACGTAGCAACTTTCATGAATTAATCCTGTTACAAAAATTTATTTTCAGTTTTCTATGAGCCTCGTGGTTATTTAGGTGGAAAGCTGAAACAACAGTTTTGCTGAGGTTAAGGGATGGTCCCTAGCTTTCAAAGTAGTTTTGCAGTGAGCCCAGATCTTTGCTTAGTGTTTTCCTCAAGGCCTTGGAACTATCCCTTAACCTCAGCTTTCCACCTAAATAACCATGAGGCTCATAGAAAATTGAAAATAAATTTCTGTAACAGGACTAATTCATGAAAGTTGCTGCCTTGGTGTCACATTTGATCACAGCCTCACATACTGACGTTTGGAAACAACTATGTTAAAGATATCTGTCAGGAACATCTTAAAACACATTCACAGGCACAATTTGGGGATACAGTGCTTTCTCTTAAAGTGACAGCTGTGGCTCTGGTCTATCCAGTAATAATAGTATTGCTCACTAGTTTGGAGCTGATGTCACCATATGACAGTGGTGTTCAACCCGTCGATCGCGGAGCAATTTTTGGTCGATCTCGTTTATTCCTCCTTACTTACAAATTTAATTAAAACTGAAAACATAATATTTTATTTATCATTATTTTGTATTATTTTTTAATTCTCTTTAAGTGTATTGCTATGGTTTATTTTTCATTAAAATTGTCAAATCAATAATTTTCTTATAAGTCCGGGTAAATGAATGAATTTGGATCAGTGGAAGTCATACAGTGAGCTGAGTGAATACGATTATAAGCAAAGCACATCATATGCGTTTCGTTTATAATTGTGTTTACTCATAACTACATCACACACTTCCCACTACCCACTGTTAGAATTTCAGTTGCTCTAAATTTATCGTTGGAATTACTATTATTTTGTTCGCTAATTGATAAGTTATATTTTTTATTTTAATAAAATATTTAAAAATTTTTTTTAATTTGATGATAATCATGAGTGTATCAAAGAAATCGGAGATGTATTATTTTCACAAGGAACGGGAAATGGATTATTTCTTTACAATGGTAAATGGAAAGTGTTGTTTGATTTGTAATTCATCTGTAGCAATTCCAAAAAAAGGTAATATTGAGAGACATTTTCGATCGCTACATGCAAAATATGAAGATTTTCCCAAACTTCAGAAATACATGAATCAAAAATTATAAATTTAAAGGCAGGACTTTCTGGACAACAAAATATGATTTCAAAAGTAATAAATAAACCAATATCAGCCACTATTGCATCTTTGAAAGTGTGTCATTTATTAGCAAAAGCAAAAAAAAGCCTTTTACTGATGGAGAGTTAAAAGAATTGTTTCTTGCAGCAGCAGAATCGTTATTTTCTGATTTTAAAAATAAACATGAAATCATTTTGAATATTAAAGATTTACATCTTTCCAGGTTATGAGAAGAGTTGAAATTTTAAGTGCCAATCTGAATACTCAGTTAATGTCAGACATTCACCAGTGTGTTGCATTTTCATTACAATTGATGGATCAAATGACTTCACTGATACTGCTCAGTTAATGGTATTTCAAGATTATTCAAGTAAAGAACTGTTGAAAATTGTACCATTATTGGGAAGGACTAGGGGAGAAGACATTTTTTCAGCATTTGATGAATTTGTGAAACACAAACTTCCGCTTTTTAAACTTATGTCTATTACTACTGATGGTTCTCCTGCAGTGATAGGTAATAAATCGGGCTTCATTTCATTATGTAAAAACAATGACAAATATCCAGATATTTTAACATACCACTGTATTATCCACCAACAAATACTATGTAGTAAAAGATTAAACACAAAAGATGTTTTGGATATTACATTTAAAATTGTAAATTCTCTTCGAGAAAAAGCTGTGCAACGGCAGTTGTTTAAATAACATGCAGATGATAAGGAACCTCTGTTGTACAATAATGTTCACTGGCTCAGCAGAAGTAAATTTTGAGAAAGATTTCTTGTATTAATTAACAATATAAAAAATTTTCTTGATGAAAAAGGAGATATTTATCCACAATTGAGTGATAAAAGATGGTTGTTACACTTATCCTTTTTAGTAGATTTCTCTACAAAATTAAGCAATTTAAATTTAGAGTTACAAGGTGGAGATAAAAATTTAATTGACATGTTAAGTTCAATAAAAAGTTTCCAACAATACTTTTATTAAAGAAAAATATAAATGACTGCGAATTTAGACATCTCCCATATTTATTAAAATTTTTTGAACAAAATCAAGAAATGCTTCGTTGTGATTTAAAAGAATTTATTCATGAAATAGAATTAGTTGAGGAAGAAATAAATTCAAGATTTAAATATTTTAATAAAACTGAAATGTGATTGTATCTTTTATCAATAATCCATTTCAAGAAAACTTGAACATCACAGAAATTTCAAATAAAATTAGTGGGCTGTTTGATATAAACCAAGCTGAAGTAGAACTTGAGATAAATAATAAATATTTAGAATAGTTTACATTTAAAATCAATAAACAATGAAGTCATTTGGAAGTATGCACATGAAAAATTCCCATTATTAACTGATATTGCGTGAAAAATTCTGTCGTGTTTCGGATCGACATACTTGTCAGAATCTGCTTTTTCAAATATGAACGTCATAAAAAATCAATTAAGAAACCAAATTACAAATGATCATTTGGATGATTGTCTGCAATTGGCCACTTCTTCATATCAACCTATGAAAATATTGTGAGGTCCAAACAATGCCAAATTTCACATTAACCTTTTTTTTTTTTTAATCAACCAGCATTTC